>NC_080431.1:41693078-42001133 GCF_028018845.1 Melospiza georgiana
GGTTGTTTTTTTTTTTTTCTGTAATTACTCTTAGTAGATCAAATATATTTCCCTGGAGGAAAATATTGTCTCTTCAGTGATATTATAGAGCACTTGTTACTTGCCTCTTACATTGCAGTCTTGTTTGGTTGGTTTTGGTATTGGGGTTCGGTTTTTGTGTTTCTTTTTTCTCAACCAAGTTTTTTAGTGTTGTTCACACTGGAGAACCAAACTAGTATCACAGGTTTAGTTTTGTACTTATGGTACCCACTGTCCATCCTTGTCTTATTGGCCTCTTGCATTTGGGGGCATGGTTTGGAACAGGCCTGAGGAAGAATTTCTACTCTTGAGTTCTCTTGGCTCTGTTCAGAGATTGAGTTACTGTGAGCACTTTTTCAGGGGTCTTAAAGTACACATTTGCTGTTTCTTCCTGACAGGCATGGATGCTCTTGACATCCTGGAGGGGAAGAATGCTCTCCTGAAGCTCTCAGATCCATTTTGTTTGGTTTCAGGTTATTAATACCCTGAGAAGGTTCAGTGTGCCTGTTGCTGTTCAAGCATGAGCTCACTGCTGCATTAGAGAAAGCTTTGTGTGCTGTTCCAGCACATTTGAGGAGGTGTATAGGGGTGGGGGGTGATTTCCTTGCTCTGATTCATGGAACAGTCTGCTGCTACTCAGCAGTATAGGGAAACTTCATGAATAAAACCTATAATAATGCTCTACATTATGTTTCTGCATTTGAGAACTGGTGTACCAGCACTACACCATCAGCTCCTACCTGTCTGGACTGAGAAGCCCTGTGCAACTCCCTTTGGAACATAGTAATTTCCTTCTCCCCAGCAATACTTGGAAAAAGATGATAGGCCTCCAGATTATGGGATTTGGGAGGGGAAAAGTCTGGGAGAATTAAGTTATCTTGAATTGCCCCACCACAGGGTTTGTTTGGGCTGGAAGTGTGCTTCTCTCTCCCTGAGAATACACTGTGTAGCCCTGTCTCATCCAGTCTTTCTTCTTGATGTACCTAACTTCAAGGCTTGAAAAAAAAATCTGAATATGTTAAATAGATCGATTGCTTAAACATTTTAAGGATTTAATTTCTTTATATTCAGGTGAATACTGAAAACCTATACAATAACTCATTTAACCTTTTAATTTTGCCCTATTGTCACAGCTGGTAGTAGATGTCCAGAAAGATTGTCAATGGCCCTGTGGGTTTCAAGAGTAAGAATCCCATTTCTCCCCTCTGGCTGCTTAATTTAATGAGACTTCTGCAGGGAAATACTAGAACTTGGAAACACATTTTGTAAATTTTGCCTGTTGCAGGAGTCTGTATCATCTTAATATTCCTAAACTGATTTCTAAAAGTAGTTAAGGATTTTCATCCAGGTAATTCAGTATTTTAAAAGCTCCATTCTGCTTATTATCTTGTCTAACTTTGCCCTGCAATTTTGACATTTAGAAATAATAAGCTAATATCCACATCCAAAAGTTACACAACTTCGATGGTGAAATTTTTGATTGAGGTTTCTTGATACACAGAGAAGCAAAATGTCAAAACCCAATGGTATATGTCAAAGAAATGTGTAAAAGGCCATGCTGGGATGTGTGATTGATAATTATGTAACTTTTTCTGCATCTTGCCTTTCAGGAAAACACAGATGTGATATGTTGTTATACTCCACTTGATCCCACTTAGGGATTTTTACTCAAAGTCAAATCTTTACATGAAAATGCTACTTTGATTAGCTACATCTCAGAAGTAGCTTTTGGTTCTTGGTAAGAGAGAGTCATTCTGAGAGTGAAGAGGATCAGATCTAAGAGAACAGGCTGGCACATTGTCAGTCATTGGGGACATCAGCAGCAGCACACAGTTACTCCTGTACACTAAAGACCAGTAAAATTCACGTGCATGACTCATAGCCTGGCAATGTTAGTATCGGTCTTGAATGTTATACTTGAAGCTGTCTTTTACACCATGCTAGTGAGAGTAGCCATGAAACAGCTAACAAGAATCTGGAACTGGTTCTGGGCTGTCTGACAGATATTACTTATCAATTGTGACATCCCTGTATTGCATTACATTGTGCTTCTTTTCATCTGTATATAAGAAAAGTATTCGTATCTACAGAGATTAAACAGGTTCCAAAATGTTCACTTTGATATTTTGTTTTGATCTGTCTGTAGATTGAAAAGAAGAAAAAAAGTGAATGCTAATGAGGGAACACCCCAAAAAAAATAGCATAGCCTGTAAAAAAAGTTTACCTAAACAAAACAGGGAATGAGGATTGTTTGGGCTGTATGAGCTGAAACCCCTGCTCTAATGCTAGGGTCTCTCTATGCACAAGTGAAAATACTGTAGGAATTTATGTATTGCAAAAGCCTTTTAAGGAGCAGAGATACTGAAATAATAGTTGTAGCTGAAATACTAGTGTCTGAAGAGCATACACAATCTGGAAATAAAAGTGATAAATGGCAGGGTTGCGGGTTTTTCTAAGTAAAATTGCAATTACTTAAAACTGTGCATTTGTGAGGGAGATCTCTGACAGAAGAGGGAATGGATGGCTATTACTGTTGGGGTAGAATTGGTAGTGTCTTATCCCCAGCCTATTTGGACATTGGCTGGGGGAGAGAGGGGGAAGGATGTGTTAGGAAGCTATTGAGTATTTTTAGAAAGACTTGGGTTTATCCAGTTTTTTGTCTTAGAGGTGATGAGCAGGAGGAAGAACCCAGTTATTGGAGTGGAAATGATGGTACAGTTCTAAAAAAAAATTAAATTGCTGATTAAACAGCTGACAGTGGTTACTCTAGTTGATTGTGTGTAAAATTATATGTATTTTGAATAGAATTATCATTTGTCACTGCACTTTGAATAGAAATATATGTGAGTTGCCCTGTAACAGCTTCTGGATTCTAAAAAGGGAAATTTTAATTAAAAGGTAGCTAGTTTGTGAATTTTGTTAAAACAGAGAACTAAGGAATTTAATCTCTAGAGCTTCTTTCTAGGCCATAGAGAGAATAAGAGACCAATGAGTGGAAAAAGAGCAAACAGGCAAGTGCAAGTTGAGGACTTTGCATGTCCAGCTGAACTGCCATGGCTGGGAGGAAGTGCACCTTGGGTGATGGTAAAGCAGCCTGGCAGTGAAAATGAGGGAAGAGCAGTTCCACTCTTGTATCTGTGCCAGATCTAGACTTGGCTTTTAGCCCCACTGCAAACTGAGATGATGGTGACGTCTAAAGGGATAGAAGCCAAAAGGTCAGCAGACCTTAGGGTAATTGAACTTCATTTTGCAATAAATGAACTGGAAGCAGATTTGAGTTGAATGCCCAAGGGATGAGGAGTGTGTAATGGGAGATGGGGATTAAGATGAGGTAATTTTCCACTCTGACTTGCAGAAGTGTTGGTAGATGAGATTGCTGCCTCAGTGGCAAGCTTCAGCTGGTATCGTGTGACTGAAAGAAAGAGATACTGTAGAAAGCATGGATTATTTAAGGTGTGACTTTAAGGTTACCTTCTTTTAATAGAAAAATTATTTGAAAAATATCAAATATTGTAGTGGGAAGCTGTATAGAATACAAAAACTGTTGGTAAATATCAAATATTGTAGTGGGAAGCTGTATAGAATACAAAAACTGGTGATTGATCATAGATTATATTGGATTAGTTGAATGTTGAGAACTGATTTCTCTTGCAAAGAAAATTGGATTGATATTCTCTCCATCTCATTGTCACTAGTAACTTCCCCAATGCATGTAGTGTGATGCCATTCATTATACTTCTAGAGAAAATGGGACATGTGGGAAAGAGGGTGTGGTTCAGAAGAGTAGGTACTGTCAAAAGAGCAAATATTACCACTTTGATCTGCAGTTAGTAGAGTTGGGAAAGTCCTTGTTTTCTTTTGTGAAGCCAAAATGAAAAATGAGCTCACATGTTAAATATGTTGATACTTTAAGCAGACTCCTCCCAGGGTGATTGGGATAAAATGGAGGAAGAACCAGGTGTCTTTGAAAGACTGTATGACACAGGTCTGAAATTGTGAATTTCTTCTGGAGATGTGTAGTTTGGCCCTACAGGGTATAGCAGGGATCTGTGCAGAGAAGAGAGATTTGTGTGTGCTGCTTTATGGCACAATGACTGAGGCAGCAGGGAAGTGTGACCCTAAGGTGAACTGTGTCACAGGATGGATGAGGCAAGGTTTTTATAGTTGATAATAAGTGAGATCTAATGCAGTTGTACATGTTTTATAGTTGATAAGTGAGATGTAATGCAGTTTCAACTCTGTCAGTTGAAACTGATGGAGATTGCTGGTCTCTTGTCCACAAAACTGTTCCTGAAAGTCTTAAGAATAGAATAAGTGTCTCTGCAAAATAAAAACAAAGGAGCAGTGATGACCCTTTACAGAGCACAGCAGTAAAACATGCCAATGTGGGCAGAGGACAATGGGAAAGAGAAGGCAGTCTCAGTAAAAACAAGCAAAAAAAAAAAGAATGTGAACATTTGCCAATCGACCTTCTGGTAATTTAAAACCTTATGTACTGGGAGACATTCCAGGAAAAAAATTAGAAATTATTTGCTCTGCTTCCACTACATAAATTGTCCATACACAATTTAGACTTTACTGATTTTATATTCTTTGCCAAGAAGCTTGTGGCACTCTGCTGAAGAAATAGCTTGTGTAAATACTTACCTTAACAAATGCTTGATGCATCACTGTCTCTGCTGTCTCATTTGTGGTTACTAAAAAGGCCTTTCACACTGTCCCCTCAGGTTCCTGATGTCATCAGCAGCATAAGACAAGTCTCTAAAGCAGCACTGAAAGAAGATGCCAAACCAAGTAAGGACAGTGAAGATGCCTTCTATGACTCTCAAAAATTTGAGGTCTTATACTGTGGGAAGGTGACAGTGGCTCACAAGAAAGCTCCCTCCACACTGATTGACGACTGCATAGAGAAATTCAGCCTTCACGAGCGCCAGCGCCTGAAACTGCTAAATGAGCAGCGCAATAACGAGTCAAGTTTGGACCTGCCCCTGTGTGAGGAAAATGTGCCAGCTTCTCCTCTGGACAGCCCTTTTGAGGAGCTGGACAGCCCCAGCAGCCCCCCAACAGCAGGGCGTGCTGCAATGTTTACAATTGGCAGCCAGACCAACCTGACCAACCTGGCCAGCACTCGTGGCTGCTTTCCAGAGAGGATTTTGGAGGACTCTGGCTTCGATGAGCAGCAGGAGTTCCGCTCCCGCTGCAGCAGTGTCACTGCAGTGATGCAGAGGAGGGTTCACGACACCAACCTGAAAACACAGTCCCGCAGGAGACACGCCAGTGCTCCCAGCCACGTCCAGCCCTCTGACTCCGAGAAGAACAGGACAATGCTGTTCCAGGTGGGCTCTAGGATGAGCAGCTTCCTGTTGCTCTTGAACCATATCTTCTTCCCCTGTGCAGTTTGAGACAAGTTTTGCAAGATAAGTAATATGGATCCAGTATGGCTTCGTGATTTGTTATAAATATTTTTGTATCTGTTCATAAATGATTGGAACACAAGTAGCTGAACTTTCACCTCAACTCATGAGCTCAGGCAAATTTTAAGAAAAAGGAATTATTTATGGAGTAATCACTTAAAGGAGCAGAGTTTTTAGTGAAATAAATATTTTATGTGCAGTTCTGGATTGTCTGTGTTGGTGAGTTGGTGATATTTAGAACCTAGCTGAAAAAAATTAATATTCTTTCAAAAAGCGAATCAATGAAGGCTACCATGCAAACAAAGCCTCTTTTTTTTTGTACACTTCAAAAGAAAAAACTTCACATGAGACTTCCACAGCTTTGTGTTTGAGCCAGTCTCTTTTTGATAATTTGTATTAATGTCCCCTTTTTACAAGATGAGTATTCAAACATCTCTGCACTGAAAGCTTCTTCCTTCAGACTCCAGTGGTTATTTCTTCTCTTGCCTGAAGTGCATTTCACATCTTTGAAACTTGTTTTGAGAAAGCAGAAGGACACATAAAGGAGGTGACCCATAAAAGGAAAAATCTTTGGACCTTAAAATAACAGTGGGCTAAATGCCTGGATTTTGTCTTTCCATTTGTTTTAAGGATCATTCTTGTTTTTATTCTCTTGGGGAAATGCTATCTGAAGTGAATGCATTGCCCTACAGAAAGCCACAGCTTATCACTAGTAATGAACAGGATTTAGCTGAAAAAATCCAAGGTCTGTAGAATAAATTCCATGGGCTTGAGAAGCAGTTTGGGAAAGCTAAAAGGTAGTTTGCTGCAGAAGCTACTTTTTCTCATTTGGAATTACTACAAACCAAAAAGTATCATCTTAGTTTCTTAGCTAATCTATGGTATTGTTTAAAAACCAAGAATTCCCATTTTTTCCCCAGCTTTTAATTTAGCCGCATTATTTCCTAAAGGTTTTAGTATTGTCTGACAAACATGTGATCTTTGGACTAAAATAACTTGAAGAAAAAGGATAGGGGAGGGGAAGAAAAGCTATGTTTTTTTCCAAGTAATTTTTGTTATTCAGCTGAGTGTATTGTACTTGCTGAAATATTCTTACTCAACATGGGCAGAATTACAGCACCCTGGCACCCTTATTCCTGCTGAGTAAGCTGTTGTGCCAAAAGATACTCTATGTGAGCAAGAAAGGGCAAGATTCTGACATTTTTGTTGCTGTAAATGCTATACCCCTGAGACAGTCATAAATTAGATTTATTTTTCTCTCCCTTAGGTTGGAAGGTTTGAAGTTAACCTCATCAGCCCAGATACCAAATCTGTTGTGTTTGAAAAGAATTTTAAAGATATCTCCTCATGTTCTCAGGTAAGCATTAATGAGAAGCAATGTGTAGATCATCAGGAGAAAAAGATTTTATTTGTTCTTCAGCTGTGTTGCCTTGCTAGTCTATAGGCAGGAGAAAAAAAGAAATGTAGAATTCTTTTTCCAGAAAAGTCCAGAAAATATGAGTGCAAAATAACCAGTCTGAGCTGTGTAATAGCAGCAGTTTTAATCACTCATCAGCAAACAAAGTATAAACTATTTCTGCTTTGGGAGAGTATTAAGTATGTTTTGGAAGCAGTTTAATCTCCATTTAGGATGCTCTGAGTGCACTATTTATTTCTGAGCATACAAGTTCTCCTGAAAGCCTTCAGAATGAAAGGAGGAGAGCATCAAATCAACCCTTCAGAATAACCTGCATAACTTTCTCTGGAGAATATGGTGATAGGTGTACCTAGCTATGTTCAGTAATAAGTAATTATTTCTTGTAAAGTTAAATGTCAAGGCTAAGGTGTTCACCTTTCCATCTTGCTCTTGTTCAGCACTGGTGACACTTTTTGGTTTAAAGTTTTACTTTATTATCTCTTCATTTGTTATGCCACATCACCACACCATCACAACACTTAAACATGATTATTCTAGTTAAAGTATGCTTTTGTCATTCTCTAAACCTGGATTTTACCCCCAAGTGCATTCATTTTCATGCTAATAATCAGTCTGCTCTTGCATGACTGGGCTACCAATGCTTAGACAAATTAGGAATTAGGCATACTTGTAACTCAAGTAGAGTCTTGAGTTACCAACTAAAGGTCCAGGTCCTTAAATTGACTCTGCATTTAAACTACAATTTGTATTGCTTTTGAGAGAGGAAAAAAGCTGATGCAAATACAGAATGGGACAATATAATCAAACAATGTGGTAATAGCTTTATAATAAATACAGATCAGAATGATATTAAAGCAGAGGTATGGAAAGTAGAATTTGTAGATGACTTGGATCTTCTCCTGCTTTTTGGGTGTACTGAAGTGACACATCAACTTTAGGTACTGGGCTCCTAGGTTTTATATACAAACTTAAAATAGTCAAACAAAACAGTCCTAAGCTGGAACAACCTTTTATCTGCTGACTTTAAAGTATGGCGACCAGTAAGACCATGGAAAACCTTCAAGGCCCAGCTTTCCTTCAGGAAAATAACTTTGTACAATAAATAGTGTCAGGTAATTCTGTGTGTTGGACTTTGGACGTGATTTTCATTCCACCTCTTCACTTTCATTTGGAGCAAAGCTGTTACTTTGCATTCATGAATAACTCAAAGAGACAGTCATAATACTCGGAGGATTTTGTTTGTTTTTATTAGTTTGTTTTTTTTTTTTTTAATGTGAAACCGTTACTTTAGAGAAGTTGAGGGGGCTTTGCATTCAATAGAAATAAAATATTAATTTGTTCAAGACTAAGCATTGGTTGCATAAACTTCATCAGTACTTCCTTTAAGAACTTGGTGTTAGCCCCACGGCTTCTCTGTTACAGATTTATAGGGCAGTGATTTACTATGTATTGTGGGACTGTGGCGTAGGAATATTTGTCCTTCCAAACTTCACAAACAATGAAAAGGAGATGTTATTGCCAGTTGGCATTCTGGATTCTCTTAGTCTGGTCTAATAAAGGTATTTTTTATCCTATAGCTTAAGCATGGTTGAGCTGCTGCATTCATGTAATTATCCACACTCCTTATAATTGTCAAGCAGCAGACATAATTGATGATAAACCTCTGTGTGTGCAGTCTAAACTCAGATATCAAATAGCTTTAGAAGTTTTTTTGTTGGAGCCTTCCCCTTGAGGGAACCCAGAACAACAGAAAACTTGGCTCTGTTGTCATGACCTCTTAAAGCCACCATCTTAAAGAAATATGATGGAAGTGCTGTTGATTTAGGAACATGCTGTCCTATTTGTGTTTCAGTAGGGCAAGTGTCACATCTGTCTCCCCCCTCAAATGTTCTCCTGTGGAGACCGAGAAGTCAGGACAGCAGTAGACTTGTTCAGGCACTGTCAGAAAGGAGGGAACTGGCATCTCACCAAACCACCTTTAATAATTGTTTTCTTGCAAAACAGAGCTCAACACTTCACTGTTCTGTAGATCAACATGTGTATACATCTGACCTTTTTTATTTTATGCTTTTGAAGACTTCATCTGTCACAAGAAAATGAAGTCAAGATTAGTTGGACTATGGTTCAGCTAATGCCATTTGTGTCATCTTAACAACCCTCTGCACCTCTTAAGTTTTATGTGGTACAAAAGTGACTTTTGGAATTTTGTTTTTGAAAACAACAGTGTGTAGTGACAATATGTTCAGTTTGTCACGTACTGGATTTCCAATTTTGTCTAGAGTATTTTCTGTAGTGACAGGCAAGTTGCTTTGCCCCCTCCTCTCTTTTATGGTATAGGTGTTTTCTTTGGAGATGGATCCAAGCAACCGTGTTCTGATTTTTGTTGTATTTGAACCTGAGAGATTAGGCTTTCATTTGGAGAAAATCTACTATTTCCATACTCAGATGATAAAAACATTGGCAAAAGCTTTAACAATAGTGAGTCATGTTCCATGAACTGAGACTGCGAATATAGTGCTTCTTAGGAAGCAGCTGTCTTTGATCTTCTCAGTGCTGTTTTTAGCAAGGCAGCGTTCCCTGTCAAGCTGTTACACTAAGATCTTGGAAAAAAGTGTCAGTAGTAATGTGTAGTAAGTCTCGAAACTTCTGGTATGTAACTCAGTCTCAAAGAATTTATTTCAGAATTTGGTTGGAATTCTGTAGGTTGCCACTTATTCCCTCGTTTTTGTGGGTTTTTTTGTTTGTCTGTGTTTTTTTTAGGTTTTGGGTTTTTTTTTTACTTTGGTTTTTTTGCTTTGTTTTTGTTGTTGTTTTGGGGTTTTTGTTTTCTTTTGGGGTTTTTTTTGGCTTTTGGGATTTTTTTTTTTGTGTAGTCCTAACACAGGAAAGCAAGAGTCTGCTCGTACCCTGATACTTCTCCAATCCTGTGTTTTAGCATGGCTTATAAAATTAAATTTTCACTGTGGAGGCAATTCCAAATCCAACCCAGCAGTCTTTAGTTTGCTTCCCTGAAAATTCAGTTTTGCTGATGGTATAAGTTCGGTCCACATTTATTGCTGGATAACTTTGGGTTTAATTATATAAAGATCTTAATATAACTTAAATACAAAAAGCAATTTAAATAGAATTATACTACTTGTAAAATAGAACATTAGGGGTATGCATTTATAGTTATTCAAATTTTTGGAAACTATACTTGTTTACAAAATAGTCCACTAATGCTGTTTTAAAATTCTTTTAGGGTATAAAACACGTTGATCACTTTGGTTTCATTTGCCGAGAATCTGTGGAATCTGGGTTAAGCCAGTATATTTGCTATGTGTTCCAGTGTGCAAGTGAGTCTCTGGTGAGTATTTATTGATGATCCTGACCATTTCATCAGAGCATTTCCAAGGCATTTCCTGAACAATAGGAGTCTGTCGTTCTGCTGTGTCAGCTGAGCCCCAGTGCTCACATCTGCTCAGGTGCAGGATGTCAGCTGTGCATATGCAAATTTGCAGTAGGAAATGTGAACATTCTGTTCATACACAGCCATATCCTGCTACTCTGCTGATGCAAATGTCAGCAACAGATAGATGAATCCGTATGGCTCTGTGACTGTGAGCATATTTGAGCTCTATATTTGATTGTAACTCTTCCAATTCTGACTGTTGAGAAACTTGGTTCCCCATTAAACATGTAAAGACATGTATTGAATCAGTAACAAAGCTGATGATACCCAAACATACCCTTTAGGGCAGGGTTTAAACTACTGGCTGATCCTGCATGTGTCTTAAGCCTACATCTGGCTTTAGCTTTTTTCCTGTAGTCTGTTTTGTTCCTCAGGAGAGGAAAATAGCAGCATCTGATCACAGAAGAAGAAAACCATAGATATTCATGGATGTATGTCACTATAAAAAAGTACACTGAACAGTGTATGAATTTGTATCAATTAACTGAAGTTCCAGATATCACTGATTTTATTGATAACAGGTAGCTTAATAGTGTGAAATATATACAGGAAATAATTTTGACTGCTCCATTTTTATTTTAAAACTGTGACACTTTAAAAGAAGTTGTTTCCTTTTCTGAATTATGTTTGTTTGACGGTGCTGGTAACAGCTGCTAACTCTTTCTCAGATAAACTTAAAAATCACTTTTTTAGCTAGCTGAAAATGTAATTTGTTAATCTATTCAGTCTCCTTGTTTGAGAGTGAATAGATTTGCATCAGTAAAACTTCAAACAGCCAACAGCTCTAGATGTACCATGACAGCTGAAGCTGCATTTTTGTCAAAATGGGAGCTTGCTATGAGATCAGCTTTATCATTGTAATAACAGAAAATGTTATATCTGACCTATTGATAAATCTGACCATGCATAATTCAAAGGCTTAAGTGGTGTATAAAACCCCCATGTTTTTATGAACCTCTTTGCTTATTCTGGTACTGATTTGTGTGTGTGTGCCCACACTGCAATATGAAATAAACCTTCCTGAGCTGCTTTTGGATGCAGTCACTCAGATGGACCCTGGTGGCAGTTTGACTGTGGCAGGGCAGACCTTTCCAGGTTCCCCACTGCCAGCCAGGCTGTGCTGGGAGGCTTGTGTGTTTTTACTCTAAGCCTACTTACAGTTTGTGCTATAGTTCTTATGATTTTAGGATAGTCATAAATCCATATGCTTAGCACTGTTCTGTGGATCTTGCATTGGAGAGGGATTGTAGCCAACTTAAAAAACTTCCCAGTCCATGTTGCAAGATGGACATGCACTGTTCAATGTTCTGCTTTATTGCTAAGAAGAGAAAGCGCTCAGAAATTATTGGTAATGCTTAGAACCGTGAGGCTTAAAGCAAACAAAACAAACCTACACATACTGGGACACAAACTAGTTCAAATTTCTATATTCAGGTTCCTTTTCTACTTTTTTTTCGTTTTCTCCCCCAGGTGACAGACCCCCCCAAAAAAAGTCTCTATGTTTTTAATGTTAAACTCTGTGGTTTTGGTCTCAAATATTTCAGCTTTGTTCTTCCTGCTTATAAAACAGAGTAACAAGCAGAGTGGGGACCTGATTCTGAAGCAGAATACTGATTTTGTTCCTAAAATTGCTCTCAGGCTGCTGTCTCCTTTCCTTGCTAATGCTGAGACTGAGCAAACAGCTTTTAATAAGCACTGTATTCCCCTGAAATGCAGAGAGGGGAGCTCCAAGTGCTTTGTGTGCCAGGTCTGGGGGCATGTTTGAATGAATGTGGAGAAATGCTGTGAGCTCAACCCTTGTTAGATACAAGCTGAGCTTTTCTAGTGCTGGTGTGTGGGAACATAGCAGCACTGCTGTGTTGGTGGGAGCAGGAAAGGAAGGATCAGGTCAGGCCAGCGGTGCCTAGGGCTGTGTAGTGATTGTGATGAAGCTGGTGGGCACTCTGGGATCCAGCAGAAAAGGGAACTGCTGTGGGAAGCTCCTGTCTGGCAGCAGGGGTGGGTTTGTGGGGGTTGCTGCTAAAATGGTTTAGTGGTGGGATGACAGAGGTTAAGAGGGAACATGTGCAGTTTACAGGAGAGACTTGAAGCTAAAGAAATTAATGCTTTTTATTTACCCAGCATATATTCAAGCCAAAAATTCTCACTTATAGTTTCAAAAACTAGTGGGTGCTTTCCCAGCAAGCTTGAGTAGCTGCAGTTAGACATCAAAATTACACTGTCTGGCAGAACTTAAAGATAGTGATCATCTACAAAAAAGGCAGAAAGCTGGGAATTCAACCTTGGTCTCTTTAAAAAACAGCAAATGGGTTTCTATGGTTTTGTCTTTTCCTTTAATTGTAAAGCACCTGTTTGAGATGTGATTTATAAATCTAATTTTGTGTATATGGCATGTATTTTTGTTTATACACTCTTTTCCCTCCTTCCCATACAGGTTGATGAGGTAATGCTGACCCTGAAGCAAGCCTTCAGCACTGCTGCAGCCCTGCAAAATGCCAAGACACAGATCAAACTGTGTGAGGCCTGCCCTATGCATTCATTGCACAAACTCTGTGAAAGAATTGAAGGTAGCAGCTGAGTTTATCTTCTAATTGTGGTTTACTGATTTTTCTAGAGGAATAACTTAGACAATATGAGCAGAGGTAGAAGTATCCCAGTTTTCAATTCTTACTGTCACTTTGCATTCTCTGTATTTAGGTGGAGAGTTAGCAGTAATGATACTGCAACAGAATATGGAGTTGCTTCTGCTATGAATACTCTTTCATCATCATACCTTTTTTAAGCAGAGCAGCAAAACCCACCAGTTGACCTTCCATTTGTTTGGGTTTTTTGTTTTTTTTCCTCAATTTGCATGCTTTCAAAATGACTCATAAAAAGACAATCATGATCAAAAAGGATCTTTCTTTCATGTGTGTTTCTTCTTTCCTGTCTGGGGTTATATTTTCCTTCTTTGTATTTATTACCTCACACACTTCAAGATCTAGTTATGTTATAGGAAAATAAATTATTAAGTTAGGAGATTAATGTCTAATCAAGAAAATTAAGACAACATTGTACATTCAGATAGGAGTAGACAAACTTTTGTAATGTCTCTGGAAGTGAAGTATGCTAGAACACATGCAAAAAGTCTTACAAGATAGAATTTTTAAAATAAAAAGTTAGGATCCTGTTTTTATAATCATTCTGCTAGGTGTTCTTGCAAAGCATTGTATGCAAAAACAAGAAGTAAGTATGTTATAAAAAGCAAATAGTAGAGTATTTTCTGGTGTGGTTATGGTGGTGCTCGATATTTACAGTTCTCCCATTCATTGAAAGTCACTGCTGCCACTTGCTTCCCTCTGGTGGATGAAAAGTCAAGTGTAAAATCTTAGTGGGATGAAATTTTCCTCGTCTGTGACTTATAGTTTCTGGATATAACAACAGGTATTCAGAAGTGGTAAGGATAAGCTGGTAAAGTTTTCTGTAAATGATAAACTACAGAGGCTGCTGTATAAGGCAGTGTAAGTAATTTGAAAAGTACCCAGTATCAAAATAAAATCTTCTCTTGGGGCAACAACTAGAGTAATGTAGTAGTAGTAGTAGTTTCATAAACTTTGTACTTAGTGACTGAAAAACTTACTTTAATATCTCTTTTTTTTTAATCCATCTGCTTTGAGTCTAGAAGTTTAGCAAAATAAAACCTAAAGCTGCATTATTTGGAAAAAAAAAATTATTTGTTCTGATTACAATTTTCTATGAATGATACCTACCATGGATGGAAAAAATCTTCATCTGATTCAAGGGACTTGTTTTCACTCACATTTTTTGTTGCTTCCTAGAAGTACCTCTGTGACAAAATATGCAGTTTGTTGAGTACCAGAAATTCTTTACTTTATTCCTAATTTTTTTTCCTTATTCTTAATTTTTCAGTTAAAACCATCTGAAAACTTCCAAGTATCCTATGTATTGATTATCTCTCCGGTTATAACCTTGATCTGTTCCTTTCCTCCTCCCATACAGTTGTCAGGCTTCCAGCTGTCAGTGATCTCTTGGCATTAGGACAGAAGCCATTGGTGGGGTAGGGAGCACAACCTTTTACACAGGAGCCAGCCACCTAGCTGCTGGTGGTTATAGTTTTGCTGCTAATGAGAGGAAACAAAGCCATGTGGTTTAGCAAAACCTCAATTATTTTGTATCATGTATATGTTGGATATACAATTGTCATACATCTAACTTGTATAAACTCAAAGGCAGGTTTATATCTTCTACTGTCATTTTGCTCAAAAAGTGTTTTGAGAGTTCATTTGAGAATCTTTAATGGTCCATTCTTTTCCTAGGACTCTATCCACCAAGAGCCAAACTTGTAATTCAGAGACATCTGTCATCGCTGACTGACAATGAGCAAGCAGACATTTTTGAACGTGTTCAGGTAGTACCTTTGAAGAAGTTCTTCCTAATTTGAGGAAGACCATGATAAAATGGACTAGATATTTTTGCTTTTGATTTGTTTGGTTTGTTGTGCAGTTGATGTAGAATTTATTATTTTTCCACCAAAAATCATACTGAAATAGCATGCTCCAATTTAAACTCATGTGTGATACACACTGCTGTTGGAAAAGTTCTCTTTCCCAAATTTGCTGAGATACTCTGTGTTCTTATGTAGACTATTTTTTTTGTTTTTGTTCTGAGTTAGTTTTCACCTGTAAACAAGTTTCCCTGCTTGAAAGTGACGTGGGAGTAGGCTGAGAGCAGGAGGGACATGCAGGTATCAGGAACATGTCTGGCATCTTCAGAATTTGTCTTTTTGATTTATTTTGGCCCATCATTCTGATGTAAGCTGATGTACTCTAGTGGATGACGTATACAATGATTTAGGCTTCCAAAGGATGTGCTCCCCTCTGGATTCCTGAAGAACAGAGTGGCTTGGTTTCCTTATGCCACTTAGAGGGCTATGTAGTAACAGGCTTGGAAAACAAAATGTATGGGTGTAAGCTCCCTTCTCTCTACAGCCTGCAATATTTTTCAGTTTTTGTTCTATTTTGCCCAGGAGTGTGAAGGCACACCGAATTGCAATTCAACATAATAACAGTGCACTCTGGTGTTTGGTGTATCAATATATTAATTTCAAGGAATACCTACATAGGAAGGAAAGATAAGCAAATCATGACTTGAAAGAAAAACTCCTTTCTTTGTTGTTACTGACAGAAAATGAAGCCTGAAAATGACCAGGAAGAAAATGAACTTGTGATCTTACACCTCCGTCAGCTCTGTGAGACTAAGCAGAAAATGCACATCCACATTGGTGAAGCGCCGTCGGTAAAGCTTGGTTTAACTATTTAATATTATTTATTATTACTGTAATATTTTTTATTATTCCTCTTCCCCTTTCCAGACTATTAATATGCTGTTTCAATTACTTGTAGGACCACTGCTCAATTTCTTCAGGAGTACCTCAAGCTAGGTATTATAATTAAGAAAGGACTATACAGGAAAAAAAAATCCTATTTAATTCATAGTGGCTTGCCTGAGTTTTATAGGTTGAGGGGACATGACAGGAAGAAAGACAACCAATGAATTTTTTGTCTGTATTTCCTTATAGTGTGAGGATAACTCTTCTTTTTCTTTCCCCTTTCATCTGCATGCTCAAGCAATAATGTCTACGAAGAGTAGGACTGAAGAGGGCATTTGTTTTAGTTTAAACTATGAACTTATCTTGCAAAGGGAATGGGCAACAGTGTTGTTAAATTGATATGCCTTTACAATATAGTCCTTCAGATGGAATGTGCCTTTAACTGTGGGTTTGTTTGTTTGGGAGACTGTTTTGGGAGGAGGGTAGTGCCTTTGTGGTGTTGTTTTTTTTTTAATAAGGCCAAGGGTATTTTGTTTCTTATGTAACTTGGTTCAGCTCTAGTCTTTGGAAATAGTCTTCACAATTAAAAAAAGAGTTGCCAAAGCTGAATGGTGTCCTTGCTTGTTTCAACAGGTCATTTCTAACAGTGCAATTCCAGAAAGCACCACCAGTGGTGGCCGGTTTAAACTTGACATTCTGAAAAACAAGGCAAAGAAATCCTTGACTAGCTCTCTGGAAAATATCTTCTCAAGGGTAAGTTTAACAACTCATTATCATCAGCTGTCCCAGATATCCTTGACAGCAGAGACCTAGCAGATTTTTCTTTGTTTTGTCCTCAATATGATAAATGCTTAATGAAGCAATATCCCTGTTGTGAAATCTGAGAGTTACAGCTGGGTTGGTTGTGATTTAACTTTAAGAAAGTTTACTGTAAGGCCACACATATTGAGGGGAAAAAAGGACAAATTTCTGAATAATGAACATTCATTGTAGGTGGCAAGTGAGCTAGCTGGGTATTGTTGCATGTGTTGCTTCAGAATAGAATTCAGTCAGGAGGGTTGCATGATCCCATAAAGAGACATGTTATTGGTTTTGCAAAGTGTGAATTGATGTGCCTGCATATATGGGAAATCTCTCTATTCAGAGAAGCAATACCTTCCAGCTCATAGATAAAATTGCTCATATTAGCAGTAAGAATCTTTAGAAGCTAGTAACAAAGTTCCTTTTGTGGGGGGGGGGGGGGGGGGAGCAAAAGTCTTAAAAAGTGAGCTGATATTCATTTTAATGTTCCTAGCCAGATATGATGTGAAATTACAGATAATCACTGAGACTCTCTTACATTAAATAGTCTTTTGGTAAAGAGGTCTGAATGGCAAATTTTGCTTAGTGCCCTCTGCTCAGAAGGATGAGTCAGAGAAGAGGCATATAGAAAACTACCTGAAGGAGGCTGTGTGCCTGTATGTCATTGCAGAGGAAATGTGATGAGCTGAGTACAGGATAATTTGGACCAATGACATTTCCTTCTACTAGTAACTTCAAAAGCACTAAATTGTGCTTGTCCTGCTGTTTACATGGACACGCCATAAAGTAACCTACAAATGTAGGATGCTCCCTGTAATGGAAATAGAATACTCTAAGCCAGAGAGAATCCTTAGAATTTACAGGTAGGTGTCAATTTGATCTAGGGCTAAAACTAGCATTAAAGTCTCCTGGTCAAATTTCACCTTCTTGTGTAGCAGATTTTACAAACTAGGAACTTGTTCTGAATATGGAGAAAGGTGACTCTGTGTAAAAGAGAGCAAAAGAGTGATGGCAGTCAGAAAATTTGGGTAATTTTAGCAGTTTGGAATATCATCAAATGGTGACAGCTACAGTTGTGCCTTTGATGTGTCTGGTTTCTTTTCCACATCTAAGGGACATGTGACTGGCAAGTGATCTAACTCTAGTGGTGGGTCACTAACCCTGTGGTGACTGTGAAAGAAGTCATCACTGAAATAAAGCTTTTACAGCCATGCTGGCACTCCAGTCATGTCAAGGAAAAGTCATTTGGATGAAATACACTGCTTAAATTGAAAAATCTTTGAAGGGAAATTTCTTATAAATAGATGTTAGGGGGGTTTTAGTATAGTATGTTTCTTCTCACCAGGGCCACTGAGACATGCTGCCTATTATAATATAAGGCTCTCCCACAGCTCATGATTGAATTCAAGAGAAGGGGATACCTGAATCTGAACTAGGGCCATTTCAAGTTTGCTGTTTATGAAGTGGATTTTTGATTGTGAGAAAGGTCACCTCATCTTTACCTTGACAGTACAATAGATCAGGAACAGCAGTGAGTCATGATACACATAGGGGTTCATCCTTGCAGATCCACCTTAAGGTTACACGGTAGAAGACCAAGAAAAATTACTTGGAATGCAACTCAACCACTAATTATTTGTTTAAAGCAGTTACATACCAGTGTCTCTGTGCAGTTGTGCTGTGTGTTATGTGCACAAATGTGATACACAGTGACTGTTTCAGTAGTTCTTATTCTTCATCAGGCTATTACAAGAAGCCTCACAGGTCATGCTTAATTCTTAACGGTATTTAAGCACTAAATACTTACTGCTGTAGTGGGTTTTCCCCTCCTTAAGCCAGGTGCAGATGGTATTGATTCAATAGAGCTAATTATGCATAAGTTGCCATCTTTATTTAAAAGTCCATTTAGTAACAGAGAGATCATGAAAGAACTTAAATTAATTTTGGTGGGGTTTTTTTTCAAAGTGGCATTCAGCATCTTTTATAGATAAATTTTTTAAAATAAAAGTTAGAAGTTAGTGTAAATTGGAGAGAGTCTTAGACTGCCTCAATCTTAGAAAAGTTAGAAAGAAGTATGTAGTAACCAGTAACTAGGAACAATTTAAGTGGATGCCTTCTTAGCTAGGTAAATAGCATCAAGTGACATTTTAAGCCACTCACTACTTGCCTTAGGAAACTTGTTGGTTTCTGTGCCCTGGCTTCACATAGTCCCAGAGGAATGTCACTTCTTCACTTGTTTGTTTTGCTGGACTGATCTTGTTTTTGTGAGGCTTGAACCAAAAACAGGCTTCCTAATGAGGTACCTCAGAGAAACAAATATAACCTTTCTTTGACCTTTTCAACAGATTTCATCCACTCCATGCTGCACTAACCTCTTCTGTTGTTGTGCTTTCTTAACCAAAAAGTCCTTCTTACAGTGCCAAAAGTGTGCATTTTCGAAGGTAGTGAGAAACTTCCAACTTATACTTTGCTCTTGGTTTTTTGGGAGATCAAGTGAAGAGATGCTTCAGGCAGAGTGTTTATTGGTAAT
This sequence comes from Melospiza georgiana, assembly GCF_028018845.1. NCBI lineage: Eukaryota > Metazoa > Chordata > Aves > Passeriformes > Passerellidae > Melospiza > Melospiza georgiana. The sequence goes on from NC_080431.1 coordinate 41,712,039, forward strand.
GCACTTAAGTGGGATAATGTACTTAAAGGGCACTCTAAGTCTTGAAAATAACTCTTACCGGGAAAAAGTAGGCTAAATAAATTCTGGTGATGTTGACAAAACTTCCCCTGGAGCTGCAAGCATACCAGGAGGAGCTCTGTCCATAATTTTCCAAAAACCTAGGCTATTTTTCTCCTTATAAAGTACTGAAAGCAACTTGCTTCAGCAGTCAGAAGTGTCCAACAGCAAACATAACCAGGGAGTTAACATTAGGAGAGAAAGCTAGTCAAAAGTGTTGTGGATCTATTGCCTTTTCTGTTAAAAATTAGGACTGTTAAAAATTCAGCAAAAATCTTTCAGCATAGATTTCTAGCAAATTTGCATCAGGCTTATCTGCATTATAAATGAAAAATCTTGTCTTGTCTGATGCTGTTTGGCTGGATTTGCTGCCAAGAGAGCATTTCTCCCCAGTTTTAGTACTTTTACTCCTTTTGCCCAGGTGGACTTAATTTGTCTGAAATGTTCAGATATTGATCAACTGTATCTCATGGGACTGTAGTGTGTCAGGAGCATCCATCAGGAGCAGTGCATGCACAGTACTGAAGTCTGGAGTTTTTTGAGCTAAGCTGCTTAAGCCAACTTAACTTTTTTGCCTCAGAAGTGTCAGGAAATACTCACTTGCCTCAAACAATGGAGTACAGGGTTAAAACTCCTGGGAGCAATGTAGGAGAAGATGCAGTTTGGGCAGCTAAAGATCCCGCTTACTTGTCAAGACCAGTGCTTGACCCATGATCTTTGGTCTTCTGTCAGCCGTGTCACATGCCTGAACTGTCCTGTGTTCACCTGTGATGTGCAGGTGTTGCCATCTTTGCCTAACCTTCAGAAAAAGAGGAAGAGGACCAGATTAACTTTCTTGCCTTTCTTCTCACAGGGAGCCAACAGGATGCGAGGGCGCCTGGGAAGCGTGGACAGCTTTGAGCGCTGCAGCAGCCTGGCCCCTGACAGAGTACGTACGGAGCTTAGCTCAGACCCGTACACAGCTCTCAGTGCAGCGTAAACACGGCACTCTGCTTTCATTTGAAGGAAGGAGAACAAAGCACATCAACTTGCAAAACTGAAAGATGTTTCCACTGGGAGGCAGAGGGTGTAAGAAAGCTGGGGTTTATGTTGACTCGAAGCTTCAGCTTTAATCTGATTGCCAGTCCTTTTTTCCTGCACTTCCCTTGCTTTTACAAAAAGCAAGGAATTTCTGGTTTCTGCCTTGTTTTAGTGAAGTAATTAAGTAAGGTCATGTCTCAACAAAAGGAAGGGCTCTGAAGGTGAAGAATCCTTTCTGTAAGTAATAGTTGCTTTAGGGAAGTAAGAATTTTTGACCTAAGCCCAGCTGTTGGGGATGCTGTATGGTAGCAAGAGGGCGGAACTCTGTTCACTTTCTTTTTATTTCCTGTTTTTAAAGTTTTACCTCACATGTGGGTTGGTTGCTGGTGTTCCCAGGAGGTGAAGATTCTGTTTTGGTTTTCCTGCTACAGTTACTCATAAACTGGCTCTGTAATAACAGTCTCTCTTCCAGGATGTCGCTGTGACGGTACAGGAAGTATGCTCGCGATATGTCGAGGAAACTAGCTAAAAGCAGTTTCCCTAGCCTTTTCCATTCCTGTGTTTTCCTGAAAGAGACACAAGTCTGGTAGCTGGAATGCCAGTCCCTGTGAGAGGATGCCTGGAGTAGTTAGTATGTTGTTTGTGCTGCGTATACGGTTGTATTCCTCCCTCCGCTTTCACTTTTTGGAAGAAGGACGCTGCTGGTTTGGAGCGAACTCTCAGAGGATGTCTGGTTTGGGTGATAATTAGCATACAATAGGCCATGACCCAGAAGGGGGAGAGGCTTTGGTGCCCTGCTGCTGGCTGCCTGTGGATTAAGTGAGAGCTCTCACAGGGCACAGATCCTCAGGCCTTACTCTGCCAGCACTTCCTTTCAGGACACTTCTCCGGGCGATTCCCCGCCAGCGACTCCTCCAGCCTCCCCCGTGTCCTCAGCCTGGCAGACGTTTCCCGAGGAAGGCTCGGACTCTCCCCAGTTCAGGAGGCGCGCGCACACCTTCAGCCACCCGCCCAGCAGCGCCCGACGCAGGATCACCTTCCAGAACGGCAGGTCCCAGAGCGCCCGCTCCCCGCTGCTGCGCCAGAACGGCCTGGAGGCGCCCAGGTGAGTGAGCCTGGGAGCCAGGGCACACCAGGGAGCCAGGGCACACCAGGTGGGTGAGCCAGGGAGCCAGGGCACACCAGGTGGGTGAGGGAGCCAGGGCAGCCGTGCCACTGCCCGCAGCCCCCTGCCCGCCCTGGCCAGGCTGCAGCAGCCCTGCTTCTGGCAAAGTACAAGAGGAGCTTAGCTCAGGTGGGTTTCTGCACCTCTCCAGGGTTGGTTTGTTCATTTATTTATTTATTTTCAGCCTGTCTTCTCTGCCTCTGAGTAGTTTGGTACTTTGCAGTAACTTCATGGTCCCTCAATTAGTGGTTCAGGGGAGGCATCAATCCATCAAATTGATGATTCAGCCAGATGCCCGCGCCAATCTGCTTATTTATTTATTCGAGCCTTTTTTTGGCAGTCTTGTTAGTCAGACCTTCTGGAAAACAGGCTCTCAGTGCTTTAAGTGGCAGAGATGGCAGCCTGAAACTTTGATGCCAGGATGAAAAGGGCACTAACAGCTTCAAATGTCTGTAGCCATGTTAGTCAAATCTCACAGAGAGTATGTCCAGCGTTAAAACTGGTGAGGAGTCTTGCAAAAGGACATAAGGATTAAGCACATCCACTGAGGCATGTGATTTCCCTATTTGCCTTTCTCCAGAGCTTCCCTCTGTAGCTTCCCTCTGTAACTTCTTTCTGCTTGCTTTTTGGAGACTCTCCAGCTATTAATATATGGAACACTGTTCCTTCAGGAGTTCTGCACTCAGCAGAAGATGTCCCCACAGTTCATTGTGGGCCTCTTTGGTTGTGCCTTCTTTTTCTCCTCTAGGCTGGCTACCTGCAGGAAGTGGCTATACAAATTCCAAACCCTTTACAAAACTCAGGTCCAGATGAGCTGAATTTTTTGCTGTTGGAGCAAAAGTTTTTTGCTCCTGGGAACACATTCTCCAACCTGTTTGCTGTTTCAGTGCTTGGCTGTAATTCTGTTTGTGGGCTCTTTCTAAAAATGGCTTTAAATAGTAATTTGTCACCTATTTGATGTCTACATTAAAGTATCAGCATGAGTGCTGCACCAGCTAGTAGAGAAGGGTAACAAATTTTATTCTGTTTTAAGGGAATGGAAGGGAGTGAAGGGTAAGAAAGTAGCCTTTGTTACACTGTGTTTCTAGAGAAGTAAATAATGTGTTTTTTACTGAGATAAACTTTTTTTCCCCACTGACTGTGTTGTATGCAAACAGGAAACCCTGACAGTTTAAAGTGAAGGACTTGCTGACTGTATTACTTTGTAATAACTTGTAAGAAGTCACTGATTAAGTGGCATCAGCAGATTTCAGTCAAAACAGTTTGTAGCAGCATGGTTCTAGGCTGGAATTTTTCATTCTTTCCTTCTGAGGATTAGTTATAAATGTTCTGCAAAAGAAACTGAATTAATTTTTATGTCCTCTCCAGTACTTGTCACTGCTACTAAGTAATGTTTAACTGTGGAATAGGACTGCCTTTCTTAATTTAGTTACTTCACAAAAATTTATCCAGGAGGACTGCATTTACGTAATCTCTACTTCCTAATGTGTTGTTTACAAAGGTAAAAGAAAACTAAAGGGGAAGAAACAATGCGGTTTATATTATTGGAAGAAGGTGTCTAAGGATATTCTCTGAATGTTTAAGAGATTCCTTTTCCGAATATGCTTTGGGAATAAATAAAGCTAAAGAAATAAGGTGGTCTCCCTGTTCTGCAATGTCATTGAGAAGTTTTTAATAGAAATCAGCTCTAACAGCAAAATCAATATCCCCAGGGAGTCTGCCCAGGAATGCACGAGGTACATTTTATCTTCTGGGAAACCAAGTTAATGTAAGGCCAGATGAGGTATTTGGCCAGTGTCTCTGATCTGGTGGTTTTGTTGCTGTATCTGAATCCGTGCTGACCCCTCTGCTGTGTTCTCTTGTTGCCTGCACAGTCCTGTGGTCGGGCTTCGGCGCGCTCTCAGTGAGAGTGAATCTGCGTCACCTGGTCTCCCCTCCTCTCTCTCTGCCCCTTCTTTCCTGAAAACCATTTACCAGGGCTCAGGAAGGTTGCTTCAGCACTCAGAAAGTGACCTCTCCAAGAGGTGAGAGCGTTGTCTCCTGCCTAGTTCTCCAGTGCCACTAGCTTAACAGCAGGATTCCCGGTGGAATGCAGCACGTGGCATCTCTCCCACTCTGCCCTGTGCTCCTGCATTTCTAACAGACTCCCGTGATGCAAATGGGCAAACAGGCTTTTGGATCAAAAAGCCTGTTAAAACTTGAGGCTTCTGTGCTGACATCAAGTAGCTGTCACCTATTTCTGTTGCAGTGTTGCAAATCTGCTGCATTGGTTTGTCACATAAAATGCAATGGATTTTAGGAGTGTTATGCCAATTTAATGCTTTCTTTGCTGAATGCAAACCAGCATGTGTTGCCATGGTCACTGGCATGTGAAAATAAGAAAAGAGCAGTGTGAAAAGTGTACAGTACTAATGTGGGATGCCTGTGCATGAGGAAGGGGAAACACCAAGTTAACTGGGTGATACTAACTGTGAGATGTTTAGAGAGAATTAACAAATAACTTCCAGCTGAAGAGGATTTGGGAAGAAGCAAAGGTATGAAAAGTGGAAGAAAATCCCCCAAACCCATCTCTTACAGGCTATCTCTAATTTGGGTTCCAGTCCAGCTTTGTTTCTGTGTTCCCTTTAGACAGCGGAGTTGGTCCAAGCTGAAAAATTGCCCAGCTCAGTTTCTGCAGGCAATGGAAAACATTAAACCCAGCTTTCTGGGTTTTGGGAATGAAGGATTGAGCATTGTATGAAAACTGTATTTTAATGCCAAACTGAAATTGGAAATTTCTGAGATACTTATTTTGGCATTGGTTATGCAGGCAGTTCAATTGCTGTGTTTCATTGTAGTGGAGTTTTGAACTCTTGAGGTGGGGAGATCTTCAAGGGGTAATTCCCAGAAGATCACTATGTTTCTACAAAGTTTTACAATATACACATTTCTGATACCATTTGATCTTTAATTTGTATGGAGACTTGTGAAAATCGGATCTCAGTAGCTACAGGTCTTTCTGGGAGCAAGTGGGCCTGAACTGTCATGGTGAGGAAATGGCAATAGCAAGAGTACACTGGTAGCATCTAGTTGAGTTTGTGAAGGGAATGCAGCAGATGCAGTCAGAAGGAAGTGCTGAGTGAGTAATACTGATGTGATAAGGGTCACTGAGGTAATCCATCACTTCAGCTGGCTAACAGAGAATGAAATATAGTGTCCAACTAGCAGTGGCCAAAACTTGCAAATGTATGTTATGGTGTCAGGTTTAGGAATGAGAAGTTGTTCTGATTTTTTACATCAGAATTTCCTCTCATTCCTAATGACAAGAACGTCTTTACTTGTGGATTGCTTCTTTGGTTCGTTGGGGTTTTTTCCTTTGGTTCTCCTTCTCAGAGAGGACCACCATCTATCCCAATAAGATCAGTGTGAGGTGTTTTTGGCATTCTCATGTGAGTGAGTTGGAATTCAGCACAGTGTGTCAGTGCTTTGCAATCTGCAGACTATAGGCTGTTTGACTGTTAGGAACCCTCATTAAAACTTCAGTGCATTTTCCAGAATAATCCTGGTCACTATGCATTCATGAAGTGTAGAATTCCTATTGCACAGGAGAAGAATTCTGTAGAGTCTCTCTTCTTATCATATAGCTTTGAGATTACACGTGATGCAGCAGGCAGCGTTTCTTGGTGTTCTGGCAAACTTCAACATGCAAGAGCAGAGACAGTTTCAGTTGGAATTCATTTTAGAAAGAGTTTTGAACTGTAGCAATCAGATGGGCTTATGCAAAGAGTATGTTATAGAATGGCATGGGATTTTTTGTTGAGTTTTTTTTCTTTGTTTGTTTTAATTATTTTTAGACTTTTTTATTGAATCACTTGGGTAGGAAGGGACCATAAAGATAATTTAGTTACCGCCCCCCCATACAGTTCCTTTCTTTAAGAAATCAACAGTATAGTGAATTTTGGCATCATAATATTTATGTTGATGCCAAAATGAATATTTTCAGAATGTGTCAGCCTTCAGAATGTTTTTATAGCACTGTCAATATATTTCTCTGGAGAGAAGGCTGGGATGGAAGTGGTCTCCACATAATCTTGACTTTTGACAAGTGTGTTGTGCAACATTGAACAGAATTGCAGATAAGGATTAAAAAAAATCTGGTCAATGTAAAGGTAAACAAGGTTTTTTAATATAAACACAAAAGCAATTCAGCATAGGTTTGACTAGCCCACAATTTCTCTGTTCATTGTGTTGTTGTGCAAGGATAATTTAAGCTGAATTTGAACAGATTCCTTTTTTGAAACAGCTTTATGTCTCATGAAAGAAGGAAAATACTTGAGAATATTCTTTAAATAAAATAGCAGAAAGTAATTATTCAGAATAAAAATATATGAAAGGAGTGAGAACCAACAGAGGGGTGTAAGCTGGTAGAAACTGGTTTTTCTTCTTCCCAGAAGAAATGCTTCATGTAGTAGTCTTACGTATAGGTCTTCTAGCTTAAGTGCTAGGAAGTTGAATTCTGTACTTGATCTGGGGGATTTTGTACCATCTCAGCCTCCAAATTGTAAAGTAGGTTGCATTTATTCAGTTGCTACTTAGAGCAGTCAAGAAGAGACATTGAAATGAAAGCAAAAATGGGAAAAATACAAGTCTTGGCATGAGCAACAACAGTATTTATTCACAAGTCATTTGGCTTTCATGGGCTCAAGTGCAAAATAATTCAGGTAAGTATTATGTAAAGAGTTCACAAGAAATGGGAGGGTAACATTGTGGTTTTTAAGATGTCAGTCTTTGGGAGTATTTTGAAGAACAGTTTTGGGAAGAGATTTAGATAATTAAAACCAAGCAATGAGAATATTTGTAATCTGACCAATTTTTTGAGATTTCTTCTTTCTTTCCTTTTAATTTTCTTCCCCTGAAGTAGCTGTCTATCTTCATGCTGTGCATTATCTGATAGAATAGTAAATGGTTGAAACTGAGTTGCAGTTACCTGAGACAAAACCTTACATGATCAGTACTCTGTACTCTTGAGTACGTGGGGTATTGCTTCAAACAGCTTCAGGGTGAAAGTAGAGACTGAAATATTTGAGGCATTATACTGAATTTACAGCTGCTTAATTTTTATTGTATACAAGCTGATAAATGTGTTTTGATTTCTGTACTGGGTCAGAAGTGTAGGGTAAGTAGCCCTGCAGAGAACCATCATTCTCCAAACTGACTTGTGATGCATATGTCTTAAATACAGAATATTGCATTGTTATCTTTTTGCAGTGATTCTTCCATTAGGTGACCTTGCAGCATGTTTCCCTTGTAAATGGGAAGATGTCCACCTAAGATGTCTGTGTAGGTGGTAGTGAAAACTGCTCTGCTTTTCTGTGGCAATGACTGAGCTCTACTAAAGAAGTTGTTTTTCCTGTTTTGGAGATTCATTAGCTTAGTCTCTCCACTCACATTAATAAACCTCTTCATTTTGTGGGAGCTGATAGCTCTTTTTTTTTTTCTTTACCCCCACCCTGTTTAGAGAAACTTTTTGCACTAACCTCCTAAATCTTTTCATTAGGGTAGGAGACACTACCATTTTACTCTGACTTCTTCCTTCTTTTGCTTTGTTAGGGTATTTTTTCACACCTTCAGATCTGATACTAAGCTAGGAGTTGTCTGTCTTGAAATGAGGAAACTCTCTTTGCTCCCTTTCTACCCTCCCTTTCTAAATCTTGGTGTTTTCCTGGGTTAATATGACAAGGTGTGTTTCTGAGCATTGCAAAAGTTTTCCTCTAATCACTTACTCTTTGAAAGCTCTTTGAAAGAGAAGGTGATTAGTATTAGTTGCTTAAAGTGACAGGGGATTATTTTGACGGGAGGATTTAACAAGAGAAATACAGGTCTTCAGAACAGTATGATTTGCATGCTTCATGAGGTAGCATATGTGATTAGTTCATCTCAATGTAAACTTCATGACTCAAATGTTGTAAACAGGTTAGTTTCATACCCTAAAATAGCCACCTTCTTATTCTTACTTTTCTGTGAATTTTGCTGCTATAAATTGAACACTATTCCTAGGACTGTTTTAGAAGCCCAGTAGCTGAACATAGATTTTTGTACATAGCAGCACAAAAGAACTTCATTCCCTTGTTATGTAGTGTCTGTTTAGTAAGCCCTGGAATGACTCAGTTTTTGTGTTATAACATGTGATGATATGTAGGACTTGAAATAGTAAGAAGTAGCTGTGATGCAGTTATTTATAGAAACATAAGTTAGAATTACGTATATCCAAACTCAGTACCCCATTTCCAAGAGCTGGACTGAAATACCTTTGAAAAACAGCACCTACAGGTTCAGAATGTTACAGTCTAAGTAGTCTGTGTTTGGCTACCCCGAGCAGTGGTGACCCATCATCATCAGAGACACAGAGTTAGACAAACAAGGTTGTCACAGTTGCTGTTTAGGTTAGAGCAGCCTGGGGATCTCCTTAGACCGCCCACCAATAAACAGTGTGATGCTATAGGGAGCTGGGGCACCATGGAAGCTGAATCAGGAGTGGAGGAAAGTTCAGACCATGTGTCATCCAGGGCTCCCAGCTGGTAGAGCTGTTCTTAGAGCAGGGGTTGGTGCTTTGTGCTGGGTAGGTGAGTTTGAAGTCATGGCTATTTCTCTGCCAGGGTACAGAAGGAGGGTCTGATACCTTGGTATGACAGGGAGTCTGGTTGGTCACTCAGGCACACAAATATCAGGGAGCTGTTATAGGTCATTAGCATAGTGACAGCTTTGGTGACCAAAAAGGCCAGTCCTAGCTTGGTGAATTCAACACATTCATTGAGCACAAGTTTTAGTTATGAAGTGCTGATTAAGATAGTGTAGCTGGTAGACTGGTGTAGCTAAAACTTCATAGTCCTCCCTTGCAAATCTCTCCTGTGCAAACCAGATGTGGGGGGATGGACTCCAGCTGCAAACTGCCATCACCTGCAACTACCTTCCCCATAAAAACATAGTGATTGTGCTGGGCTTTCCTTTCATCTAACTTTTTAGGATCCTTGCACTATAGCATTGAAACTTCTTACAGGATGAAGGTTTAAATGTAGCTGCTGTTTTGATATAACAGTTTTCCCTGTGATGAAGGTGAAGCTGTAGAAACAGCTCCCTCTGATGCTCTTTTCCTAAAAGTTTGTAATTGTGCCTTGTGCTGTTGAATTTACATGGAAGGATTAGTGGCAGATAATCAATGTGCCCATTGCTATACAGTATCTGTGCACCTAATTTGCTACCACAAATGCAAAATTCTGAAATATTTCTGAAATTGGATAAAGTACTTATGAAAGCTAAATGTCTTTTCCTCTGGCAGTAGTCAGTAGAAAGGTGTATTTGGTGTGTCCTCCCTGTAAAGCTTTCCTGTATCCTCTCCTTGTTTCTTCCAGCAGCATAAGATTAAGTTATTCATTATTAAAATTAATGTGCAATTATATTTCTACATGGCATCTGGGGAGAAGATTTGCCCTCTGTTTGCAGGGTCTGTTCCTACAGCTGATGAAACATGAGGACATGTGTCCCCATTTATCCAAGTGAAGCATCCACTTGTTGAAGCTTAGGAAAGAGACTATATGGGAAGGCAGAACATTGTCTCCAATGAAATATTCACCTGTGAGCTCAGCATGACATTTAAAATGGCACTAAATGGAGTGTTGTGCTCCACTGGCGCACCATCTCTGCTTTTAGGGGTGTTACATCAGATCCCACCCAAAGACTGATGTGTAGCAAAACAAAACCCATTGCTGTCAAAGTTAGAGGCAAAGTATTACTGTGTTTCTCTCTTAGCTTCTCAAAGAGTTAAGCTTTTATTCTGAGCTTCCAGCTGAGCCCTGTATGAATGCTATGAATGCTTCCTGGTGGTATATAGTGCAAACTTCACAGCACTGTGCACAAGAAAACAATGGGGCACTTCAGCATTCAAGGTGAAGCTCACACACAGCACGCTTTGCCCTCTTAAGCTTCCCCACAGATGCTCCTGCAGGTTTGGTTATATATTAGACAGAGTTAATAAAGGGTTTTTTTCCCCTACAAGGAATACTGACTTTAAATACCCCATCTGCTTTTTCTTTCCTTCAGTGATGGGGAGGGAAAGAAAAGAACATCAACCTTCTGCAGCAGTGAATCTCTAAATGCTGCGGGGGCCACGCTCACACCTCGCCGCATCTCCTGGCGGCGGAGAATATTCCTGCAGGTAGCTTCACCTATGAATAAATCTCCTTCCAAGATGCAGCATCCAGGTCTGTGTGTGCTTTTAAAGAAAATAAACAAGCAGTTGTTACTTAATATTGTAGTGAACTGCAGCATGTGATAATAAGGAAGGGCGAAGGGAGTCAGTGTGGTACAATATTCATGCTAGAACCTTGCCAGAGATCAGTTGTGCTCATAGACTATGAGGCTTTAGACTATGTAGGTTGTTGTTGCTTTGAAGAGAGGATTTTAGCATCAAAGTCAAATGAATTGCAATCTGCCATAGCTGCTGTAGCAAAGGAAATTAGGACAGGTCTCTTTACTGACAATAATATTTTTAACAGTTAAGAAATTTTGACCCTGACCTGTATACATAATAGGAGTATTTGGTAAGTTTTATATCTTGACCTTGTAGTGCACATAGCACCTGTTGATTGTGTTAATAATTCTTACAGCTTTAAGCCATTTAAGGTAGAAACTCCTGAAATAGCTGAAACCATGCTATTCATAAATTCCCATTTGGCAGAAATCAAAACCATAGGCAAATGGTAAGCTCTATATTTAGTGACCACAAAGTGCTATAGCACTCTCTGTAGTGCAGTTAGCAGGTGGAAAAAATAGCTTTAATATAGAACCCATGGTAAATCACAGCAGTAAACAAGTTCAACAGTAGAGGAGGCTTTATGGGTAAATGTCTTGTGGTAACTGGATGGAGCTGGCAGGGGAATGGTTTGAAATACTGGGTGACTCTTTATCTAACTCTAGTTGATTTAAATATAACTTTATTAATGTAAACAAAACACTTAAAAAATGATTCTCTACTGTTGCACTGCATTTTCTCTGGTTTTGGAATCGGCAAGTCATTGCTGAATGTGAAAGACAGATATTTTTTTTCTGCTATGACATAGATTTTCATGATGTGCCCAACAATCTGAGTTTACTGTAATAGCTTTCTGATTCTTTGCAGATGGTCATGATGGATGTGAATTGTTACCTTTATCCCCTCTTGCTCCACCCCTGGAGGAAGACCCTCTTGTTCTAGTATTGCAAAATGAGGATGGTCCAGATAAAACTGGAGAGAGGAAAAACTCAGAAGAACTACAAAGTCTGTGGAGAAAAGCCATCCATCAACAAATTCTGTTACTTCGAATGGAAAAAGAAAACCAGAAGCTGGAAGGTTAGCTATTTAGAAAATACCTCTAAAAGCTATTGCAGATTCTGCTGCCTGAAGATGTAAATTGTTCTGGTGTTGGGCACCTCAAACAGAGATGTGGTTCTGTAACTTTTTAGTTAACAGTACTAGAAAAAACCTATGTTTTCTTAGTCCTGTCTCACAGTCTACCAGGTTCTCTGTCTACATGACTTTAAATGAGTAATCTTAGTGACAGAAGAAAGTGATAAATTTTCCTTTTTGGATGCATGTTAGACAAAGGATGCTACAGTCTGTGTTGTATCTGTCTGAGTCTAGGAGTTCTAATGTGAAGTGGAGTGAGGAGAACAGGTGCTGTGTGAACACTTAGGTGTGGTAAACCTTACCCTTTCTATCTCGTTTCAGTCCTTTGCAGCTCATGGCCTTTCTCTCCAGGCTTTTTGTTCTTCATTAACCACATCACAGTGGTTATTTATTAATGCTTGAATCCAAATATGATTTTTGAGCAACTTTCTATTGAGGTATGTCTGGTTTTTTGGAACATGAGCACTGTACACTGAAAATTGAGTGCTGTTAGTGAGGGATCTAAAGTTGACCATTCTGATTGTCAACTGCCTCAGCTTCCGGCTAGGACATTTTATTAAGACTGGTCAAGAGTCACATAAATAAAAGATGGGATGCAATGTCTATCCTAGCATACATAATTCTTCACTATAATAGACAGTATAATTGACTACCCATCTCTTGGTGTCAGTTGAAAATTCCAAGTGTCCTCTCTACAACTGCTGCCTTCATCTTCTCCTTTATGCTGTATAACCTATCTGGTAGTCTGATTCTTCACACTACCATAATACTTCAAACATAATGATCTTGTTAAGATCAGTTAACTCTTTTTCCTTCTTTAGGCTAGCTTACTGGGAAGGCGGGGAGAGGAAAGAAAAGCATCAGGACAGAAATATTTCCATGTCCCTACAAGCGTACATGCTTGAATGTGTTTCCTACACACATAGTGTATTTCTCAGTGACACATAGTGTATTTCTCAGTGCTGCTTCTTTCTACAGTTTGTCTCCTTGTTGAGGAGTTCTGTGGAAACTCCTAGATTCATAGGGAACGTCAAGAGAGAACTTCAGCCAAAATCTTCATTTCATAAACCATTTTAGCAAATAGTCTATTTTTGTGGGGTAAGGAAGCTGGAGGTCTGCTGTGTTGACTAATTTAATGTTATTCCCTCTGATACTTCGAACTGCTGAGGGATAAATGCTTTGCTATACTTACCCTGTATGGCTGGGGGTACTGAAAACTGTTAAATCACTCCAGTTCCTTAAGACTCAGTTACAAGTTGCTTCCATTCTGTAACATGTAGAAATCAAGTTCTTCCTGCCTGATCATTCAGGGTGAAAACAGGAGTGTTGGCAGTGGAAATGCCAAATGCCAGCCCACATTCTTGGTTCATGTGTGAAGGAGCATTTCTCCATTCTTGTATTCAAGTTCATGAGTAGCCCTGCTGAAATTGGTGCTCTTACTAGCTAGAATCCATCATCCTGTTCTCAAAGGGTGAAAAGTAAACTGTTCTAACACCTATCTCTAGGTTTCCTTCCTGTGGTCTGTTATAACATGGGCCATTTTATGGACAGGACATGGGCAGAGCTGATACATTCCAAACAAGCATAGGGTTGGGTGGTTCTTTGCATCCTAGCCTACAATTAAATGTAGATCTCAGGAAAGGGCAATGTAGTAACAGAAATGCAGAAATTTCTTTACTTGAAGTCAAGTTCCTAGCTGAGAATTTTTAGCTGTATATATTAGACTGGTTTAAGACTGGAATTGCTGTGAAACTGTTTCTAGTGGATTTCTGTTAATCATTTGTTGACTTTTATGTACCAAATATTAATAGAACCTCTTTTCCTATTCCTTTTGCTGTCGAGGAGACTTGAATGCTATTAGTTCTTTCTTTTACAGAAGGTAAGTTCTGTCAATAGCACAAACTTGCTTTCTTTTCCTTTTTCTTTCTTTTTTTTCTGAGAAGCTAGAAGTTCCTTTTTCCAGTCGGTCACCTGCAAACATAAGAGCTGCAAAAAGTAGCAGGTCACCTAGCAATGATTAGGAAAAATGTTAACAAGGATGGTTGAAAACAATGAAGGATGGGGTACTAGGGAGGGCACGTATGATGGACAGGCAAACTTGCTGGCTTTCACAGGGCTAACTGCACAGTTAATGTGGGAGTTTGTTGTCACACTGAAATATGTTACTGCTGGCTTGGATCTGTTGCATGCTGCTTACAAGAATGAGGATTCTTGGGTGAAATCATACAGCAGTAGGGCAGCATTTGGAATCGCCCCAGCTGAATTGCAAATTCCTGTGGTAAGATCACACTCCCATTTTCTGGCAGTGCACTGCACCTTGCATAATACCTGCTTCTGCAGGGGCCCCTGTAGTCTTGAGTGGGTAAGATCTCAAAGGTGCAACATTGGGCTTTTGGAAATAATTTGTAATTTTTGGAGTGGACTAGGCAATGATCATGTGGATTGATCCAATCAATATTGACTCTAGCTGAAGTGAGATGAGTAGGCAAAGGAACAGATGGTCTTGTTTTGCAGGATGTATAAAATGTGAGCGAGAGTTTGCTTTCACCTAGAGGTGATAATGGAAAAGAGGATGCATTTGTAAATGAAAGGGGGCTTCTGCAAGAAGTAGTGTGCACAGATCAAGGTGAATTTGGGATAAACTCAGTTGCTTCTCAGAGGTGATGTTGTGAAATGTACAGTTCGCTCCAGTGGCAGTTAAACAAATCTCTCTAAATTGAGACATATTCAAGTCTTGGTTTCAGTTTTTTGTACCTGTAGTTAGAGGAACTAGAGTGGTTTTCTGCACATGCATCATAAATAATAAAATACCCAGAATTAATTTCTTAGTAATGGAAATGAAAACTGCTTCTCCATGAAATGCCAGGGTGACAATGCAGCTTTATTTCAGAAGTAGCACAATAAATACTTTGTACCAGGTAGTCCTGTGCAGCAAAGCTTGTAAGTTTATAACAGCAAGAGTTCTGTGCTTCAGCACAAACGTGTCTTTCTGGATATTGTTCATGCTGGTTTATTCTGTTTGCACTGGTCTGCCTGACTTTGCCAGTGCCAGGAGCTCTTCTTGCTCTCTTAAGGGATGTGTAAGAACTGGAATCAGTGTGACAGACTTTGGTTTAGAAGACTTGCCTAGCTTGCTTGCCTAAATCTCTAATACAAACATTCACATGTTTGGGACTTTCCATGCTCAAAACAGTTGTAATGTTCAATAAAAACAGGAATAAAATTATCAAAGGTGTTTTTGCAGAGCAGGTGCTGTGGGGTTTTGTTTAGTGGATTTTTTTGCCCCAAGCTTTAAAAAATATTTTTATTTGCGCCATTAATTGCTAATATTCATGACCCAGTAAGAGAAGTTAAATTGTCATATGCAGCATCTTATGACAACTGCCCCCAAATAAGCTATAAACTAAAGAATTCTAGATGTATTTATCACCAGTTAGATTGTTGGATAGATATATCTAACTTGAATGGAATAAGTGTATGTGTTTTTACCTTGTAATTTTCTGATATTCTGGTTTTCCATGTGCTCTTCCTTTTTGTTCTGTGTTCTAGCAAGCAGAGATGAGCTCCAATCAAGAAAAGTAAAACTGGATTATGATGAGGTTGGCACATGTCAGAAAGATGCCATAAATATTTGGGATAAGAAGTTACTAAACTGCAGAGCCAAAATCCGATGTGACATGGAAGATATTCATTCCACTTTAAAAGAAGGTATTTATGTAGGAGAGCTTTTAGCTCTGAAGTCTCAACATCATATTTTTTACTCCCTTCTGATACCAGCAGAAATCAGCAATACACTTTTCCAGTAGCAAAAAACTGCCTACTTTTCACAAAGGTGCTGCCTTCTACAGAACAGAAAATAGGCTCTGCTGTGTATGCAGGTTGCAATGTCAGCAATGCAGAAATATGTATAGTCATACTCCTGAAAGTAACATCTTGTTTCCATGTGTCATTACATTCATGACTGAACTTGGAGCCTCAGCAGCCAATGCTATGACTTTTTGGTTTCTGCTCAGTTGATCCAGTTCTGAATTTCAGATGTTCTGATTTTACTTGCTTACTGAGACAGCAAGACCATAAGGTCTGCTGTGGACTGTGCCCAAAACCTAGAGGAATCAGAGCCAAGTTTTGGAGAGTCTGGAATATGGTCACTTTGTATTTAATTTCCTGGAGTGAAAGGCTGGGAATTTTGTCTTGAAGTAGATATTCCTGTGGACTAGCCATAGGCCAAGAGGATATTCAAAGGGTCTTGTTAGTATAATGCAGCTGTGGGCCTGATTGCACTGCTCTGCTCTCTTCCATGGAATCTCATATCTGTGTTACAGATGCTGAAAAATAATTCAGTGTAATCTGGCTGTGGTACAGAAGGGAAGCTTAAATTGCTACCACAGTAAATTATTGTAGATATAAAGCAGTTCCTGTTAGTGACCTGCAGAAGTCTGCCAACAAATTATTTATGTTGATACCCTGTTTTCTGCTGTTGGATTGCAGTTCAGAGTTGGGAACAAGGATATGGCTATTAACTTGTCTTCTTGTTAAATAATTATTTACCTGGAAGGTATTAGTAGAGTTGACATTTTGACTTTCAAAGCTGGTTTACAGAGTCAGATATCAAAGGGGGATGTATCTCCCCACATCTATGGACTGACATGGGCAATCCTTTGCAAAGGAAAAGAGGACTTCCCTGAATTTTACACTTGTGAATTTAGTTCAGCTTTTCTAAACAGGTCATTCTATAGTCTGAGTGTAGTTGTGCATCTTTTCCTGCTGGAGACTAACGGGTCAGAAATGGCAAAGCAAGGGATGTCTGTACCTCAGATGCCCAGGATATGCACAGTGTAATTGCCCTTAAGTTTGTAGTTCATGTTTAGTTTGTGGGACTGAGCCGTGGCTACTGAGTGAACACACTGAGAGTGGAGTTCACTCTGTAAGGGATCCTCCAGAGTGGTTCAGCCAAAATTATGACCAAGCAAATTCTTTTGTTGTAGCACTAAAACCATCCCTCTGCTTAGGCCTCTTGTTTTCTGACTGACCTGCAGGTGTACCAAAAAGTCGTCGGGGAGAAATTTGGCAATTTTTGGCTGTGCAACACCGGGTCAGGCACAGGCTGCCAAACAAGCAGCAGCCTCCTGACATCTCTTACAAAGAACTTCTGAAACAGCTGACTGCTCAACAGCATGCCATCCTTGTAGATCTAGGTAAGTCTGTTCTTTCCCACTGGTTTGTGGGTCTTTGAGTGAAAAACACACCAGTCATTGTAGAAGCTGCTGCTGAAGATAGATGCTGCTCTATGAGCTCCATTTTCTATGTCATCAGGATACATTCTGTGTATGCCACTTAGAGTCCTGGAAGCAGATGGTTTCTTAGCCTATGCCATTCATATTTATGCCCTTCTGTATCTGTCTGAAAAGAGAAATCAGACAGCTGGTTCTGCAAGTTCTGTACAGATGAGAATATTTAGTGGGTTCAAAAGGTATAGTCCAAAATCAGTGGTAAGATACAGACTGATGTGATTGAAGGCAAAATGCATATGAAAGCAAAGAGAAGCTGTCTGAGGGAGGAGAAATGCTGTTTGTCAGATGGATTGGGGCTTTTCTTCAGAAGAATTGAATATCAACTACTCCTCTCTTTTTACATCAGGACGGACATTCCCTACACATCCTTACTTTTCCACACACCTGGGAGCAGGACAGCTATCACTGTTTAACCTCTTGAAAGCCTATTCTTTGCTGGACAAAGAAGTTGGTTATTGTCAAGGTATAAGTTTTGTAGCTGGAGTGCTGCTTCTACATATGAGTGAAGAGCAGGCCTTTGAAATGCTGAAATTTCTCATGTATGACCTTGGCTTCCGTAAACAGTACAGACCGGACATGATGTCCCTACAGGTAAGTCAGCCTTTCTGGAGCAAACCGGAATTTTAAATTACTTTTGAGCACTTATAGGGGTTGCTTAAGTTCTCCAGGGCCTTATGAAGCTTCTTATACTGTTTTGAGGTACATGTATATTTTACTGTCTCTCAATTTGCAAACAGAGAAGTTTAAAACTTGCAGAGTTTTTCCTGTCACATAGTCCTGTCATCTCTCCAGAAATTCTGCTTCCTGCTGTTTTGCTTTTCTTTTTCTCTTCCTCACTGCTCTCTCTTCCTTATGCCAGAAAAAAACTGATACGCTTTGTCACATATGGATGGAGTTTAAAAATTAATTAGATTTTGTTTTTCTTGAGTCCGTGAGCACTTGCATGTAAATGTCTCTCTTGTAAGGCCAAGTCAAGTCAATAGTGACACACAGTGGCCAGTCAGTGTATTCTGCAGGCATTTGTATTTGACGCTGCTCTGCCTTGACTCCTCATCTTAGCTCTTTCTCTTGTTGTCTTCTACTCCATCACCCTCAACAGAGAAAGAAAACAGATGAATTTTTAATCGTTTAATTATCTTATGCAATGATGCATGCTCTGCAATATTATCTGCAATCTTGATACTTAAGACTGTTCAGGAGGGAAACAAAACATTTTTCAGATCTGTATAAATTTTAGGGTTTAAAGTTTGAGAAATCTTTCACCTTGACATGCAACTGTCCCCTGATTTGAATAATTATAATATCCTATAAACCCTTTATATTATAAACGAATATACCATTGATGAGTTAAAATTTCTATAATCCACAGTGGAGGAAGAGAAAACAAAGCAGCAGATGGAAAAGTCTCCTTTTTTTCCATGTTCCCTGCATAGCAAACACTTAAGTAAAACTAAAGGGAGAGTTTAATCCCACTTTTCATGGCCAGTCACTTTAGGTGATTATTTGGCAAATCTCCAGAGCAATGGAATAGATTGTAGTTAAAGAAACTGTATGTGCTTATTCTAAAAACACTAGAGGACTGTGGATGTAAGTATGCTATAACAAGTGTGTTTTTGATGAATTAAGACTGAACAGCCATAAAAAGCATTGTTTTACTTCCTCTTGTTCCATTTCCCTGCAAAAATATGTTTTAAACCACTGAGGGTGAAATTATGATAGATGTGTGTTTGTGGGGTTTTTTACCCCTGGTAGATGCTCTCTAAGTTAGTGTGTGTTAAACTGCAGATGTAGACTTCCAACAGCTGATGATTTGTCCTGGGCTTTCACATGGCCAGGATTTGACATTTTAGGTCAAGTGAGTGTGACAGTTTCATTGGCAGAACCTCTTAGTAAGAACACTCTTAAATTTGAGGAGGTTTACCACTTGTAGTACTGTTTGCCTTTTAAATTAAATTACTTGTCTTTCCCCACAGTTTGCTTCTGGGCAGTTCTTATGATAAAGTTCTGTCTGCTCAGGACAAATTAGGCAAGAACACTTAGAGGGTCTTACTATATTTAGGTTGTTTTCTAGTAGGAGTAGAGTACTGCAAATTCTTTTGCATTTACAGTAGTGAAAGACGAGCAAGCTTGTAGGCAGATCTGGCTTCAGTCATGTAGAAGAAAAATGTTGGATGATTCTTGAGGATAATGAAAACTTATTAGACTTAGATTTTTTAGTTGTTGTCTGGAAAAAGTAGTAATCTAAATCTTTAGTCCATAATGAACTATTCCAATTGTTTCACTCTGTGATGCAATTCTGACTTCACACATGTGTTTTGTATTGACACTGTCCAATCTGGGCTTAATTGGTATCTTACACAATTAAAGCAAGAACTCAAATGCATGCACAAATTTAGCTGATTTACTCAAATGAAAGTGATCCCTCTGCTTGTGTTGCAGTGCTGATGAACAGGTAGCTTCAAGTGCACTCCACTTTGGTAGGGAACAGGCATGAACTCTAAAATAGGAAAATAGCTGAATCTAAAGCCATTTTCTTATTGAGGAACAGATTCACCTTAAGCATAAAGCACTATTGACAATAAAATTGGACCTGACAATTAATCAATATATGTCTGCTTCTTATCTTCTGCTTTCTGAGAGAAGCATTGCAAGGAAATAACTTACCACAGAGTGCTAAGTTATTTTTAGCCCTGAAGAGCACCTTTCAACCACTTTCCCTTGCAACCTTTTATAGTTGTACAGCAACACTTTTTTTGCATCAGTATCTCAGTATCTTAAATTCCATAGGACCACTGGGAGATGTGCTGGGAGATCTCTGTGTAAAATGTATTCTGTGGGTACAGAAACTGTCTAAAGTTGTGATGGCTGGAGCATTGGAGTTTTAAATGCAGTAAAAATAAGGCCAAAATTCAGAGAATGAAGGCTGAAATGTGTAAATTTAGTCACAACTCATGGAGAATTTTCACACTTACTTGGAAGAGGTACAACTACTTTCATTGCTGCAAGACTGAAAGTTCTTGTTTGTTGACAAAGTTGGAGCAATATATTCCCTTCTTACCTTAAGCCTCTGAATCTGAAATAGACTTCATTAGTAATCAGGTTCAAACTGTTCTTTGTTATTGACTGCCCTGTTGGTTTTAATTCATTAGTGGCAGGTTGTTTATACATGAGTAAATACCACTTGAGGCCCCAGGAGGCAATTACGCTTCATTTTACTGTGCCATCTGTACTGAAGTTAATTTCCCTTGAATGAAATAAGAATAATTTGGAAAACTGAGTAAAGCTGAACTTTTGTTTCTTTACTTTCTCCCCCCTCCAATCCCCTCATGCACTGTAGATTCAGATGTATCAGCTCTCAAGGCTTCTGCATGATTATCACAGAGACCTGTATAATCATCTTGAAGAGAATGAAATCAGTCCCAGTCTTTATGCTGCACCGTGGTTTCTTACGCTGTTCGCATCTCAATTTTCATTAGGATTTGTTGCCAGAGTGTTTGGTAAGAAAGTTTATTCTCTTGAAATAATAGAACAATATCCATTGTGTTTTGAAGCACTCCAGGGGTAGTTTTCTACATGCTGGGGACGTTTGGGGTGATGGTTGTGTGTGGCAAGTAGCAACACTTTTCACAGTGGGATGTCAGCTCCTTTGTAAGAGGAAAATCCAAAAGGTATTTATTGAAACATCAGACTTGAGCAAATAATTATATCTTCTCTTCCTACCTAAGAGACTTCTGAAATGTAAACAGCAGAAAGTTTATTGTTGCAAATGTATTTTATGCAAATGTATTCAGTTTATATCAATAGAAAAGTTCATCTTGCCGAACTCGTGAACTGAAAAAAGAAAATGCATTTCTGAATTCCAATTCTAAAGTGTTTTCTAAAAAAATTCAAGCAAATTTGAACTTAAATGCTGATTTTGGCATTCAGTTATATATTGAACAATTTCCAATTCATAATATGCCTCTGATTTCATTTAGATAGTTTTCTTATTAAAAACTCCTCTTCGGGTAACATCTAGTACAGAGCCTAAATATTGATTATTCCTGGTAGTGTTTACAGTGTCAGGATGTCAAGTAATTATTTTTGTGTTCTTTTCTTATCCACAAGAACTTCCAGCTTAGTCAAATCTCTGGTGATGCACCTTTTTTTTTAAAATTTAAATTTATTTATTAATGCAAAACTCACTGTACTTGCATATGCACCAAGAATCTAAATGCACATGTAAGGTACTTCATCATAAATCAGATACTTTTTTTTCCCTTTGATCTTTCTGTTTTCATAGGGCACCTTTTGTCCTTTCTTAGGAAATTCAACCTGACTTTGTCTCATGTTTTAATACTGGAGTGTGTTAGGTTCTCAGTTTGTGTGGTGTATTGGCTTGGAGGCAGGAAGAGGGTTTAGGTTAGTTGGGTTTGATTTTAAGTTTTGAATTTTTTTTACTCAGTGCTTTCTCAGTTGCAGAAGGTTTTTTTTTTCCATTTACAGCAAACCCATTTGCTACTGTCTGGGTGAACAAATGATTGGTGTATCTCTTTCTCAGTGGTGTACCATTCATGTGAATATCTGTTTCCCAGTGGGATTTTTGAATTCTGGGACACCTGAGCATTTTGTGTCTGTCTTTTTTGTTGCTTGGTTTTTTTTCTTTCCTAAATGTATTTTTTATGGATGAGGAAGATGGGAAGGAGTTTTGGTGTTCACTTCTCTGTAAATAAGCTGAGCAAGGCATTCCCATTTTAAAATTGAAAATTTACTGTGTTATTTTAATTCTTAATGCTTTGAATTCCTGAATTTTCAGTGTCTTATAGACCATTGTCATGTACCAGGAATGGCTATTGTCTACCTTTCACAAATTATATACTTATATTTGTGCTGTTTGAATGTCCATCATAGACTTGAGAAGGGAGAATTTCAGGAGCTGCATTCGAGGGAGATGGCTGCCTCATCAGTGTCTTTGTGATCCTGGATTAGGCCAGGGATGACCTCTTGATAATCAGGATCAGGAACTGAATTTCTTCAGTTTTGTAGCCCTGAATAAACACCCTGTGGTGTGACAGAGGCAACAGCTCAGGAGGTTTATTTGAAAGCCCCATGTGCTGCCTTCATCTCACTAACTTCAAATCCACCACTGATCATGAGGCAGAATCTCTATTTACTGTCCTCAAGATTCCCATTTCTGTACAGTCTGTATCTACTGACCTGCAGAGCCCAGACTTTCCTCTCTTATCCATGTAATTATACCTCAAAGTAAGGGTTTAGGGCTTAGATTATAGCCAGTAAGAGCGCTACTGTGAATTTTGAAAATAATATAACTGGTTATGGAATTAATTTTTTTTTTTTTTTTAAGAATAGCTTCTGCCTGTAGAAGAGTTGTGTTGTAATCTCCCCCCCAGCTTCTTTTCAGAGCACTTAAAACCAGTTAGCAGTTGGATAAAGTCTCTGGCAGACAGTGGTGAAATGCTTATTGCAGATAACTCCTACAGACATAATAAGCATGCAGTATTTTCCTTAATGCTCTCTCACGTCTGTAAGATGAAAGAAAATTCATGCTTTATCCTCATGTTGAAATAAAACAGATAGCACTTATGAGCTGAATCCATCTGCACTGTGATTGATTACAAAGAACATCTCAGTAAATATATGTATTAATCCAGTGACTCTAGCTCCTATTTTCAAAATTAAAATAATTTTAAATTATTTTCTCTTTTAGACATTATTTTTCTTCAAGGAACAGAAGTCATATTTAAAGTAGCACTGAGCCTACTTAGCAGTCAAGAAACATCTATAATGGGATGTGAGAGTTTTGAGACCATTGTTGATTATCTTA
Source organism: Melospiza georgiana (assembly GCF_028018845.1). Classification (NCBI taxonomy): domain Eukaryota; kingdom Metazoa; phylum Chordata; class Aves; order Passeriformes; family Passerellidae; genus Melospiza; species Melospiza georgiana. The sequence continues at coordinate 41,734,817 of NC_080431.1, forward strand.
AAACCACTATTCCAGATATGACTAAACCTCAAATGGAAAAAATTATTACTCAGGTAAGGATGTTTTTCTCTTTACATTTTCCCCCCTGTATTAGTTTATTTTAAGAGAATAATGCCTACACTATAGGCAAAAGTCTTCTCAGAAGAAGATATGAAAGCTTCTTGAGAAATACTGTCAGTGGCTGGAATCTTCATATCTGTAACTTAATTTCCTCTGCATTAAAGCTGCAAATTGAGAGTGAGCCTGTCTAGCACTTAATTGTGAAACCTCGAGCAGCGCTCCCCCTTCAGGTGGGTAGTTCAGAGATGACAGAAGAGCTCTAGAAAACCATGTCCATGTTCAGGGGTGGAGTAAACACTTGTGCATTCCTGTGGCTTGTTCAGGTTTGACTCTTTCAGGGGCTGTTAGATAAGAATTCATTTTTAGACAACGTAAATCTTCATTTCCTCATTGCATGGACTGTCATTGCCGTGCGAAACCTATGTCAGGCACTTTGGTGTCTTTCACAACTCATTGATTCTGGGAATGATAGAGATGGTAATTTAACCCTTCTAATACTCTTAGACTTTAAATCTGTTCAGTGCTCTGCATGGGCTGCAGAGCAGCCCTGCTGTGTGGGCAGGGTAGAAAGGGCTTTGTGCAAAGCCGAGTCTGATAGAGTAAGAATGGGTTATGGTGCCTGCAGAGCTGAATTGTGGTTACATGCAGGGCAGGGCAGCTCAGCTCTGCTGGCCTGGGGTGTGCCCTTATGCTGAGCAGCCTTCCACATCTGCATCCTCTGCCTGTACCCTGTGCTGCTGCCTAGCCTGGCTTCAGGGGCAGTTGTTTGGCTCAGTCTTACAGTTCCCAGGACCATCCCCTTATAATGGGAAATGAAAGAAAAATGTTTATATTATGCAGATCTGTAATGCACAGATGATTGATCAGGTAGCTATGTAGAGGAAAATGGTATTTACTGAGCTTGAACACTACATAATTTAAATTTTATCTCATTTGAATACAATAGAACAGTGAAAGTAAAACAGAACTTGTTTTGTCAGGGAATCTGTGTGTGTCTTGTGTTGGTGGAATGTTTGTGATCTCTAGGATAAGAAACAGAAAATTGATGTCCCTGTAGACATCCTTCCAATCCTAGTCTTAAAATCTTTGGTAATTTTCTGAAGCCGAGAGGCTGTAACTAGATTTGTAAACAGATCCGGGTCGTATGTCCCATCACTGTTAGAAGCTCAGTTCTGTGGTCTTCACAATGCTTTGTCCCTAATGTATCCAAATAAAAAAATGGCACGCATCATGCAGGGATAGAGCACATGGAAGCTGTAACCATGAAGAATGTTTTTACAGAAGTCTGTAAATGAGCTCTTGGAGTCAAGGGATCCAGATTTGAAGGCAGAGATCTGATGAATCCCAGATTTAAAAATTATGTCTTGAACTACTTAATATTCCTGAGCAACAGTCAGTAAAACTTTGTCATATTATAAAATTCTTGGATTGCATAAGACTTTTCTGATGATACATCTCGTAGTAAGAAATGGTATTTGGTAATTGTGAAAGGCAGGATCCAATTTATTTTGAAGTCTATGATTTATTATGGCTACAACTCTGTTATAATGCTCTTATTGTAGGCATCAACTTAAAATACTTTTTTGAAGGGAACAGGAAAAGCATTAATCAGGGAGAGTTGACTCTTAGTCAAACATTCACATGGAATAAGTCCTCCCTACTGTAATTAAAAATGGTCTTTTCTCTCATGGCAGGTGTTTGAGATGGATATTTCAAAACAGCTCCATGCCTACGAAGTAGAGTACCATGTTCTTCAGGATGAACTGCAGGAAAATGTGAGTCCCTGTGATGAAGGTGAACCTCTGGAGAAGCTGGAGAGGGCAAACAATCATCTGAAGAGGCAAAACATGGATTTGTTGGAGAAGCTACAGGTAAACAACTTAGGCTACAAACTCATGGTGAAGTCATTCCTGTGATTCAGCCAATAGAGGAAAAAGTATTGTTTTAAGTGTATGTAAGAAGTCTTCTTACTGCAAGACCTTGTGGAGTTGAGCAGTTCTCTTAATTACAGTGATTCACTTCTGCTAGGCATACTTCTAACTCCTTTGTCATTCCTTGGACTTCTCCTTCTTGATTTAGATTTATTTCTTCTCGAAATCTCTCTACCCTTATCTGCCATAAAATCTGTTGGCAAAATTTGCTTATCTTTCTGAAAAGTGAGTTCCCTGTCCCTTCATCTCTCTGCTTCCCTGTTGGAAAGGTTTAAGAAATAATTCATCGTACAGCAGACTTCTTTGGTCCAGGCCTTTGTAGGCAGTGTTGTTTTGTTTCCTTCTGCTGAAACTCATAGTCCTACTTTTGGAAGGTGGTCTCTCCTAGCAGACCTCATTACATCTGAAAGATCACCAGACTTTTCCTGGTCAAATTGTGCTTTAGAAAAGCCCTTCCTCCTTCACTGTTTACCCTTTGTCTCATAGCTTGGCCAAGACTTGTTTCATTTGCAATATGTTGTATTGTCTTGCATTTTCTTGAAAGATTAAGTCTTGTTTTTTTCATCATCAGGCTATTTCTTGCTATATTTGTTAATTTGAACAAGTATTGCAAAGAGCTCAGAAAGCACTTTCAGCTTCTGAAAGAGAAAAATGGTAGGAAAAAACGGCAGATCAAGTCCTCATTATTTTTGTGATTGCGGGCTAAGGGTGCTGTGTTCTTTTGATACTGAAAACAGGAATCACTTGAACTTTTTACTATTACTGATTTTTCTTTCTTATTTTTCTTTATTTATTTACTGCAGCTGTGGCTTTTAGCTCTATTCTGAAAATGCACCAAAGGCATAGAATAATTGAGTGGCTGATTTGAAAGGCTCTATGAAAGCTTTCCTGCTCTTTCAGAGTGCCTTACAATAATGCATCTTTCTCAGTGCTTAACCTCTTCACCTTTTTGTTTGCATAACTTCTTCATTCCTCTGCTTATACCCTTCCCTAGGAGCAGTCAGAATTCTTCCAGTACCCACAGAGGGAAATGCTGCTGCTGTGGTACAGGGTTTCTTTGACTAGTCAGAGGAAGCTGTAGATTTTTAATTGGAGAATAGGGGACACAGTCTGCTTCTAGACTTAATGTTGAGCTTCTCCTTCCCTCCAGTCTCTTCATCCTAACTTACTTTATCACAGAGGGTTCCCTTTGTTCCATCTCTGTCCGACAGGTCATGTCTTCCAGTGCTACTTCAGCTGCTGATTTCCTTTTTCTCCCTTCGGCTCCAGTTCCTTGTTACTCTCAGCTGTCCCTTGCTTGCTGCAACTTGTATGTCTCCTTCCCTCTGTAAAGCTTGGAGAAGTTCTTCAGATTGATCGGGTCACTATGAGGACATTTTGTGTATGATACACAGAGTGCATTCCTTGCATTGTCTGCCTACACAGATGTCTTTCAGAAGTAGCTACGTAAAAACATCGTAATTTTAATATTATGATACTATATAATAATAGTGAAAGAAAACTATTCAGAATGTATGAATTTATTATAATGTTATTGTTTACAGGTTGCTCATGCTAAAATTCAGAGTCTGGAAGCCAGCCTGGAGACTGTTTTGACACGAGAGAATAAAATGAAGACTGCAATTCAGTCCCTGGAACAGGAGAAGATAACATATCAAAAGACTCTTGAGCAGATAGTGAAGTATTTGCCAGCAGAAGTGTTGTCTGACTGTGAACTGCTCCTGAAGGAAGTAAACTACAACCCAAATAATAAAATATGGAGTAAGCCATAAACCAGGGTTTTCTAGGCAGCATTTCTTCAAAAACAAAAAGGGAACGAAAAAATGAGTATGCTGCTTTCAATAGCTACTTAGCAATAGGCAATGGTATTACCCAAAAATAGTGCTGGGACACTCATAGCTACAGATGGGCCTTCAAGTGTCAGAATGCAAATTCAGGCTATAAATTTTTTATGATTATGTAAATAAATCACAAGGGGGAAATAAAGGATTCTCACATGTAATTATGATGAGTAGATGTATATTTAGAGTTGACCTAAAGGAAAGGAGAAATTGGAGTAGACAAAGATAATGGTGATCTGCAAATTCACTTTGGATGTGCTTGTCTTGTAGTGAAATGAGGATAATATGTCTTTATATATATGTATATTGAATATGTTGAATAATACTTGAAGAAAAAAGAAAAGAGAATGTAATTTTCCCTCCAAAGAGCAGCATGTTTCACATCTTCTGTGGAAAACCTGTGTGAACTCATGCGTGCCTCTCTTTTAATTCTACTGACATTGTGAGCACAGACCAATAAGCAGAACCAGTATAGTGACATGGTTTGCACAGAGGGAGCTGTAGTGCCACCCGCTGCCTGGGCTGCAGCAGTCAGCAGTGCAATTCCAGGTGCATGTTGGAACTGGAAACGAGCAAGCATCGCATCATAGCTCCGCCTCCATTGCCCAGAGCTAAGGAATCGTGTCTGCAAAGGCAAGAGCTAGCAGTGACTGCCACTTCCTTCCTGGCCTGTTTGCTTCCACCTGCCCTGGGCGTGATGGTTGATGGAGAAAAAGGAAGCACAACAGTGGGATGGGATTTATCCTGATGTTAATTTTCCACCCGAGACTTGTCTGTTGTAAGAGTTAGGTGTGTCAGGGGCTCTCATTTAACCAAAGAAATGCTGCAAGAAGCCTTGTCTAATTGGGTTGGGATGCAGAAAGCTGTTTTAAATTTTGTTTGAGAAGAAAATTGAGGTAGGTTGCAGGAAGTTAAGTGTGAGTGCACAAGAGAGGACCAAGCAAGTCTCAGATATTACGTACCTTTCAGTTTTCACATATACAGTGGCTATACATTTCAACGGGGATCCTGAAGTACAGGCACAGTTTTAATAACACTTGCCAGGCTATTCCTGTTTTAATACTACTTTGTGGTCTTTTTTTTTAAACAAAAGTCATGAATTTGTGTGTTCTGGACAAAAGGTGGGATAAACTCTGATCATTTCAAGGGAGAAATTATGTTTATAGAGATATAAAAAGTTGCATATAGATTTGAAAATGTTTTTGAGTGGAATTTTTGAGAAAGCTTAGACAAATGTGAAATAGACAAGTATTTTGGAGTGCATGTCTGAACCCTTAATTGCATTTTACTGTGGCTCACGTTATCCCTTTCTGTTTATACTGTATTTCAGGAAACACTTACTCGTTTTAGTAAGAAAACCAATTAAGCAAAGTGCCAAATACAGCAGTGTCTTTTCACATCAGATTGTCCAGATTAGAAAGCAAGGACTGACTACCACTGCTTTCTAAGTATTATGCTTTATGTTACCATAAAAGTGAGAAACAGCAGTGCTTACTTGCTGCACACTGCTGTGGAACTCAGGGGCTTCGGCTCTCCTGGGTTTTTTGTTGTTGTTTTTTTTACTTCCATGATGTTTTATTTGATTAAAGATACTGATTTACTTAACAGTCTCTCTTTTTACATTTGGGGTGAAAGGTCTTAACACTGTGTATAAAATTATGTGGAATCTGTCTAGATATTTCAAGAATGTCGTATTGTACTAGATGGGGAAATGCCAAGTGAAAAAGCAGTTCTTTGCAGTTTGGTTCAGAGTGAGTTTTAGCTGATGTGTACATAAAAATCTAATCCCAGGAACTGCAGCAGCATCTGTTACAAAGAACCAAGATTATTCAGATACATCTTTTTTTTTAAAGATGCACTGAATGAGCTTTATCCTCTGTTTCACTTTAAAATTTTTTCATGTAATGCCTGAAGAAATTCCAATAAATGTCATTGCTGCATTTCCCATAGCCTCTGGCTAGTTTTATTTTTCTACCCTTCAAGTACCAATCTCATTCCCAATAGTATCATTCACATAAAATATGGAAAGGATCTGGCTTTAGTTTCTAGTTGTGGGGAAGAAAACCTGCAGGATTTGTAAAAGTACACAGAGTACAAGGATAGATATTCTTCTTGGGGATAATAATCTTACATTGTTCTTAACTGAAGATGAATTTTTTAAAGGTTCTTTTTTCTTTAACAGTTCAGTTAGTATATATGCATGTTGAGAATAGTAATTTGATTAACTTTGTGTATCTAGCTTTGAAGGGGGGGAGGGTGAAACAACACATGGGAATAAACTACAGAAGTAGAACCACAGTGGGGTGAGTTCCTCATGGCAACAGGACACTTCTGATAATGTTTGTGTGCTGAACCCAAGAGTGCCTTGTAACTGGGCATCTCTAGGCCATGGAGCTTGAAGTCTGCACTCAAGCAGGCATCCTCCAGACTGTCTTCTGATGAGTAACCAGCAAGATCATCTAGAAGACTGAACTGAATGTGTGTTTGGTATAAACAGCTTTGTGGAGGGGTGGAATGTAAGAGAATAGTGCAGAAGGCAATCTCACACCTGAGGAGTTGCAGCTGTGCTAATCACCAAAGATTAGGAACAGGCCTGCCCTTAACAGGCCACAGCTGTGTCCAATGAAGAGTGCTACAAAAGGGTGGGGTAGCTGGGTGAGGAGAGAGCTGGAGTTTGTTGGTTGTGCTGTGAAGAGAGCTGGAGTTGGTTGTGCTGTGAAGAAAAAGGAGTCGGTGCTGCAAGGAGCTGCTCATGAGAAGGTGTGGGAATTTTGCAGTAAGATGGCACCACAGCTTTACAGTTGTTTTGTGCAGCTTGTGAGGAGGGAGGTCTTAAGGTGCAGTGGGCCAGAGGCAGAGCTGCAAAGATAATTGCTTGGGAGAAGGGGCATTTCCGGGGATCAGAAAACTTGTTTTTCTATTTCTGTATCTTGTTTTTCTGATGGGAAAAGAGTTTTCAGAACAAAGCTATTGTTCTCTCTAAGCTAAGAACAATAAAGCTCTCAATTTTTTCTCTCAACTTCTGGAGAACTCACTCTTGAGGGAAAAGTATCTGCTGTTTTCAGGAACAGGTGACTCAGACTGCTTTCTGCTGGTAGAGGACTTGTTTTGAAGTCTGGGAACACATGTGTCCTAGCTTGCAAACTGGCTGGTAAGTGAAGAGTATCACTTGGCAGCAATAGAGCTGAAATAAGTCAGTCTGGTAAGCAGGGCTAATGTAGGAGACTGGTATTCCCTTCTTTGATGGATGGAAAACCTGGCCAGAAAGTTGTCGGGATTTTTTTCTTCTCCTACAAAGTAGAGTATTTATTTCTCTCTATAAAAGAGGAATGTTTATTTAAGGTGCCTGAAAGTTGCATTTGTTCACTTTCATTAAAAAAAAAAATCAGATTTTACAGTAAATCAGCCTTACTTGAAATCACAAATCTAGTTAATCTTAAGTGGTTTGATTGTGCCCTCTTCAACATGACACTTCTCAGCTCAGTATCACTACAGGAAAGCTGAACAATTTGTAACATACAAAAGAATTTCAGCAGTTTATCCAAGAATTTGATATTACTACTGTGATCCAGGGAGTCTGCATCTGGACACCTAATGTAAACCTGAAACCACATAGGTATTAGTGTGAATAGCTTTTTCTGGGCTGAGGTGAATAACCCCAGGCAGTGTTAACAGTGATTGTCCAGTCTGTCTTTGTAGTCATAGATTGGTGTTGACAGGCATGTGCAGGCTGTAACATGTCAAGATTTATGCCAGGCTATACCATCCTTTAGAAGAATTGTAATTGATTCTGTATTTCTGTGCTTCATCTCTTACTGGCAGTGTTAGCCCTTTAATTTAACCTATACTTTTCCTTCCTCAGTCTTTCTAGTGACTAGAAAAAAAACAAAATTTAATGCTCTTTTCAAAAAAAGACATAGCCAATGTTTAGCTATATCCTTGCTCCAGTGTGCAAGAGAGAGTTTATATGCCTAAAGTTTAACATGTTAGCTCACTCTGTCTCAAAGTGTGTTGAGCTATGCAGTAAGACTAAAAAGATGGGCAGTGAAGCAAAGATTATGGTGTGACTGAGCAGCTGACAGGTTGTGTGCTGACTGGCTTGCTGTGTAATAGAATCTGCATAGATTGGCACTTGATCTGTTTGGTTTTAATTTAATGTAGACCTTAACTGTGGACCAAAGGAAGGAGCTGGCAATGCTCCTTTACCAAAATGTTCTCTTGGTGTTTTCTTTGAGTTGAGAAGTCTTCCAGTCCTTAACTGTTCTGTTCAGAGCTCTTGCTCAGCAGCCACCTTTAACAAGAAGTTTGGGAATTTTTGTTTGTAGTCTTACCATTAAAAAAAACTTCTAGAACTTATCCAGATTCTTTCTGTGCTCAGATTGCAGCACTCAAGTCTTCACTCTGATAAAGGAAAGTAAGAAGGTTTTTTATTATATAGGTTTTGTTTTCAATGAGAGTGTGTGCTGAGAGATGACACAAGTGCCATATGTCATTTCTTGCTGGAACTTGCTGGGAGAAAGTGTTCCATGCCTGATGTACCCCAGAGCATGGCTGGCCCTTTTGCTGTCATGGCTACTGCTGGCTCAAATTGAACTTGCCATCAAACCCATAGATCACTTTCTGCACGACTGCTCTGTGGCCTGTCATCCCCCAGTTTGTACACATGACCAGAATTGCCCCATCCTAGGTACACAATACAGGACTTGCTCTTGTTAAATTTCATTCAGCCCAGCTCTGTAGTCTATCCAGAGGTCCTTTTATCCTTGAGGAAACCCACAGCTCCTCCTAATTTGATACCAGCAGCAGACACGGGGACTAGAGATTCCCTGGGGAACAGTGTGAGGTGCAGAACCAGCCACAGTGAAACCATAGTGACACCAAAGCCTGGCTTGCTAAACACCCAGCAGCCTGTAAAGGCTCTGGGCAGGCAGGCCACCGCTCCATGCTGCATGTTTGGGCTCCTTGCAGCAGGTGAGGCCAAGCCTGGCCTGTGCACTGTGTGCCCATTTGTCCCATGTAATTTGTGCTCCCAAATGCTCTCTTCCAGTTTAGTGTTACATGCTGGGACAGCGCTGGCATGCAAACCAAACTGCAGAAAGTAGGATGAGGATGAGATGTCCTTTGTGCACACCTGATTCTAATTCAAACTGCTGCTGTGGACAGGCCCCGAGTGCCAGCCAGCGCTCCTTTGGTACTGCTCCTGCAGGATACAGGACTGCTTCTGTGTGGAGCTGCTGGGCTCCATTATCTGTCTGCATTATCCTCTGCAGCACTCAGTAAAGGGTGGGCTTTTTTTCCCCCTCCAGTGCTACAAAAGAACATATGCCTGCATTTTTTTAAAATGATCCCTCTCCTAAAGCTGATGTTCTGGAAGAAATCATAGTTATTAGCTTTGTGCTTGACTATTGCCCACGAGGTGTCACTGTTGGTTTGTACATGCAGCTCGGTTTGCGTGGCAGTTTGGTGGCTGCTGTGGCTCTTCCTTTAGAGAGGAGGATGAACTTGGCCCTCTGTCTAATGAAGCATGGTGCTCTATTTGCATGCTGTTTGTAATAAAGTGTCATGTTCGTGGTCAAAAACTTTATTATAATGAGAGGACTTACTAAATGACATATAGGGCTTTCTCAGAAATCAATGTCTTGCAGTGTTCAATCTTCACTCTCATGTAAGAGAATTATGGAAGCACTTCACCCTTAAACAGGCATATATTTTTCTCAGCAATCTGATCCAAGGTGTCATCTTTTCCACTGTTCTGTTTGAGCAGAATTTGTGTTTCTTGAAAGCAACATCGAGTTGATCTGGTCTAACTGCTGTCTGATTTCACACATAACCTGTTTTTTTTCTTTTTAAAACAAGGCTTCCTTGCAATAAGCTTCCCCATGTCTACCTAATCTCAACTAATCAGTTATTTTTTCCTAGTTTTATTTTAATTATCTTACTGGTTTTAGTGATTAAAAGGAAGGTGGGGGATTCGCTCCTAATTTTCCTAGATCTACAGAGAAAACATGATTTGCTCCTTCCATTTTCCAGTTAACACATTTTACCTCCAAGGGCGTTGCTTTCATAGTGAGCACTGTGTTTGCCCTGAAATGTGAGGACATGTTCAGATAATGTGATGTTCCAACCACCCAGACACAGCTGTTCCCAAATGCATCTGGATACCAAGCACAAGACATGTCTACCTCCCAACCAGAGCCCAAATGCTCAGGTAATTATGGCATCAGCAATTCCCTGGGGACCACTGGGCACAAGCAAAAAAGATCACAGCTCTTCTACAATGTGTTTGCTTTTCTAAAAGCACCAAATTATAGACGGGCCTAATGGGTTGAAGGTGCTTAAAGCAGGGCCAGTGCACTTCATGTGCAATATACCATCATTTGAAAAGCTATCACGTTGTGGAAACATCATTCAAGTGCTAATTTAAATAATACTAACATCTGAAACGAAGGCATGTTCTGACATTTATAGGTTTAATGTCTATTTCTGCACTCTTCCAAAATAGATGGGCTGTGGGTGGTTCTATGATTATTGCTGTGCATTAGCAAGACAAAAATCGTGTAGGCAGCTGCTATTATGCCTGAGTAAATATAGATGAGGGAGAATCTATAGAGTAATTTTTTTGATGTCACATGTTTATTTAAGATATAATTAGGAACAGCATTAACTTCAGCAGTGCTTAAGGCTTTGGAGAGGGAGAGAGTATCTTAAAAATTCAGTGACCAATATGCCTCCATGCTGCATAGCCTGGGGTCCTGGTAGCAGGCATGGGGTTGCACAGTTCTGGGAGCAGTGATTCCCTGCAGCCCTTTGCCTGCTGAGCAGTCACAGCTATAGATGCATTGTCAAGCATCATCCTGACCAAAATGTGAGACCTTTTTGTCCTCTTCCGTTGCAGTGATCCTGAAAACTTCAGAGGGCTTTGATAGGCTGAAATGGGTATTTTTGCGCTGACTTTTGGAATTGCATGTTGTGGAAGGAGGAAAGGCAGCAGTTCTTTTGAAAGAACATAATTTTATCATGTTTTGCCTTAGACAAGTAAAAGCTATATCATTCCTACTCTAAATGGGAAGGGAAACAAGGAATGCTGAGCTCACAGTGGCGTAACTGCATTAGTAGTTTATATCCTTGGCAGGAGGATAGGATCTTTTTTTCCCTTTCGGCCAGCTGGCCCCCACATGTGTAGCCACCATAGTCCTGTTTGCATTCTTCACAAAGAGTGACCCTTCTGACCATTTCCTTGACTTGTGATTGATGTTCTTATCAACATCAACCTGCTGGAAAAACATAGTATCTAAGCTCTTGTGTCTTCCTAAAAAATGTATTTCCATCAGCTCAATGGACAGTAACATGGCTTTCCATCTTTCTTTTGTGGAAAGGCAGAGAGCCTTGTCTTCCTTGGGGTTAGTTTGCATGCTCCTGCAGAAATTGTGCATAGGCAATGCTGGAGGATGTTTCATTAAAAGGTCCAGGGTTTGGATCTTGGTAACACCCCTAGCAAATGAAGGTGTTAAGTTTTTTATTTCTAGCTGTCTCTCAGTAGAAGACAGCCTGATGTAGCTAAACAGCCCTGGAGGAAACTTCAGCTGAGGGGGCTGGAGATGTGTAAAGTGGTTGTATGTGGGAGGGCAGGAAGAAATGGAATTAAGGTAGGAAATCATAAAGGAGATGTGACAAACACTTGTTCTTTTATAGCAGCTTGTTTATACCAAAGCTTATGATACCATGCCACTTTTTGAGGAATTCTGGCTTCTTGGCATTTGTCCTACTTACCCTTTACAAAAAGTACATATTTTTCCTAGCACCACCTGAAAAGATTATAGCATCCTGGAGAGCCAAAGCACTCAAATGGTGCAAAGCTGCTAAGAGAAGAACACTTGATTTAGGAAACTAAGTCAATATTTAGGAAATATTTATTTGTGATGTAACAGAGCCTAGAGAGATGCTACAACACAAATCTCGTAAGATGGCAAAAGATGCACACTGTCCCAAAAATTTACCATTAAATCAAAGAGCTGGGAAGAGCAGCATCAGCCCAGAGTAATTATGGTCAGTTTAGGCAGATGTACAACTGTATTATATGTGCCTGTAGAGGTGGGATGATTTGATTTAACATTCATCAAGCTTTTTGGGCAATAGTGACTTTTTAGAGACACCTCCAAAGAGTAAAACTTACTCATCTAATTTTGATGTCCACCTTATTCTGTCTATGATGAGTCCTAAAATATTTACTCCTTCCTTCTCTCCCATCCACTGCAAATAGCAGCAAGAAAAGTATAGGTGCAGCACCTCTTTTCACAGCCTCTATATAATAGCCTAATGGTTAGCACAATTGTTAAGGAAACAAAAATAATGGTTTCTGGTCAAAAATGCATCTTGGAAAAAATTCCAGCAGTGGAAACATAACATGGACAGCTTCCATAGCCTCTTTGTTCTTATTCAAATCATGAGCAGGACTGAACCCTCAAAGGATCTCAAGTACTGACCCTCCCACCCCCCTGCCCCCCCATTTCTGACGTGCTTTGAGGGAAATTATAATGAACATGCTATTAAACAAAACATGAACCCTCAGGCTGTCGAGGCTGTGGCAGATCCTCTGCTCCTTTGAGTGTGCTCCCTCCCCTGTGTGAGCTTCAGTCCTGACAGGACTTTCCAGTCCATTCTTGCTCCCAGACTCCAAAGCTGGGATCTCTAGTCACCACACTGGGGAGGGCAGGAAAATGAGAAGAGGGAAGTGTGATGCTGTCACTGTCTCTCCACACATGCCAAAGCTGCTGTTCTTCAACTGCAATGTTGCCTGAGCTAGAATTTTCAGGAGGGTTTATATTTCTTTTTATTTTCTTCCTTTTCTTTCCCCTCATCTTAGGGGAGTCTGAGTGTGAAGAGAGTCTCAGTGTAAACCTCTGAACACAGAAATAAACTGTAGTCCATCCTGTGTGCAATAGGAAAATGAATAGCCATAAAACCTTGCCTGGAGCTGGAGTGAAAGGTGAAGGAGGATTTGCTGCTGCCTGGGGCTGCAGGGGAAGGAGAAGGATTTGCTCCTGCTGCTGCCTCAAGTAGGTAGAGCATCCTGGAGTTTAGGGCCTGCTTCCATGTATCTGTCATGAAATAAATGTGTGCTTGACCACCATCCGTACTGTGTGCACAGCAGCAAACCACTCAAACACAGCTAAAAGTGTAATGGCCCAGAGGCAGGAAAGGGAAAGAAGAAGCAAGAGAAGGAGGGAACACATACTACAGGAGAAGACAAGGACTGGGATTGCATTGGGCATGTGAGGAGAAACCCATGCCGCTTTTCTTTGCCTGCTGGAGGTGCCTGTCCCCATAAGGTTTGGAGTCACAAAGTGGGTTGGGATATCTGGCTAGAGCTCTGCCAGCAACCCTCTCCAAGCTGTAAACATGTCAAGGTATAATGTTTACTGCCCTTTCACAGTAAGGATGTAGGGAGGAGAAAGCACCTACCAACAAAATCCTTTGTAGACCTAAAGCTAACTGATGGCACCCACAATCACAGCTCCCCACAAACAGGGTTCCTTTTCCACAGGAAACAAGTCACACATGAAGTTTTGCCACAAACACAAAGTCACTGTAACACTGAAAACATTTTCCTCTTCCCAAAGAGCAAGTTCAGCAAGTTCACTTAAAACTTCTGAAGTCATGAAAAGGAAGAGGTGAGCTTCTGAACAAAGATCCAGTGCACAAAATCCCTGCATCTCTTTGGCTTGGCCTCTGACCTGCAGGTGAAGAGGAGCTCTTGTTTTCAGAAAATCCAAATGCCAAGTCAGGCAGTTAGAGCACACAACCTCCTTGGCATTAGCTTTTTTATAACCCTCCAGATGTAACAGCACCCTTACAGTCTGATTGTTGAACTTTTATTTTTTCTTTAATGTCAGAATATACATTGGTCTGAGCATGTAAATGAAAAATATAATTTCATTACAGAGGAATCAAGGATGTGTAGCATATTTCTTTGATTTTGTAGGGCCAATAAAACTTGTGTACTGAGAGTTGCTTCCTTTAGTCATTCTTTTACAGAAGCTTTTATTACTCTCTTTGCCTTCACATGAAAACCCACACGAAGTCATGGCTATTAAACCATGTAGGATTAACTGAGCTTGCAAAGGTTTGGGATGTTGAGCTCTCTGCAAAGTCTGCTACCTAAGCATTTAAGCACTTTTCTCATTTACATAATCTAATTGTTACATTCATTGAAACATATTCTCTCTTCCAAATCCTACATCTGATCTCCACTAGGTAAATGTCAGAGCAATTAGATAGAAATGCATTAGGTACAGATGGGAGGAAAAAGATCACCAGTTTCTCAGCAGCAGGGTTTGCAGCCCTTTAACCACAGTGCAGAGCTGATGTGATCACCAATCCTATCCCCTTATTCAGTTTTGCCCCTAACAGCCATGGGAATAAAGAAATGTCAGTAAAAGTAACTGTTTCAGTCAATTCTTTCCTGACCACAGCTTGCACTAAAAGCTTTATTTTCTCTGTGCTCTGCATGCTGGAGGGAAAGACAGAAGGAAGCCAGGTAGCTCACAGAGAGCACGATTCACTGCAGCTGTGGCAGAGAGGGATAAGGAGCAGAGCATCAGGCTGAGACAGAGATGAGCCAGGCAATTGAGATGTGATGCAAACTTCAGAGAAAACAAGACTGTGTTGATGTGCCCTCCCTGTCTGCCTCCTACCCCCTGCCCCTTCTGCTGCAGCCCTGAAACCTGAAGTGAAGGGGCAGATGAGCTGCTCCACAGAGGAGTGAGGGCAGCAAAGGCAAAATGGGCTCTTTGGGGCTTGAGGAACCCTCCTCAGCTTTCCTCTGCTCTTTCACCAGCTCTTTGCAGCCCTCTGATGATGGCTGAGATAGGCTGTGGAGCAGGAATGTGGCTCTAAGGAAAAGGAGCACAGGTACTGAGGGCTCAGGGAGAAGTTTTGGGGAGGGCACTTGCCATTGATACGGGAAACAGGCAGGAGGCAGCTGGGAACATTAAGGCTTGAGAGAGGAGAGCAACCTTTCTTTAAGAAAATGGATGGGGGAAGCAAAAAACAGAATTGAGGGAGCCTACCTGTGGGTCATGGAAGACATATCAAACAGGACAGCAATGTTTCCCAGATGAGGGCTGTGCAGTGCCCTCACTGGAGTGTGAAGTTCAATGGGCTGTGCTACTAGTAAAAATAAATAAATAGGGGGGAAAAAAAGAATGAAAAATATGCTCATATCTGATAGATGTCAGTAGTCTTGCACTATGGAGTACTTGATGATGGTGATAAAAACATCTCATGCTCTTTTTGTAAAACCCTTGAATGTGAGAGAACTTGATAGGAAACAGTCAAAACTGTTGGTTTTAATTTGTCTCTATCACCCAAATAGAAAAATAATGTCACAATCAAACAACAAACCGATAATAAAAAAAAAAAACCCAAAACAAAACTAAAAACCAACCAAACAAAAAAAAACCTCCGGAATTTCACTCATTCCTCTAACAAAGAGAGCTACATGTAATTGCTGCTAGATTTTGGAGACTGAAAAGAGTAATGAATCCAAACCCCAGGCTTTGTACATTTGTAAATTTGTACAATACACACAATAATAAAATTGTATAGAAATTTTTGGTTAATCTTTGAAGATTAATTAACCACAGGGCTGTAGTGCCTAATTTTTATCGCCTTGATTTCCAGATAAATACTTTCCAGGGATTCCTGCTGACTAGAGTTACCCATACAACCTGGGGTTGGTCCTGTGTAGTCATGAGCTGTTGCTTCAATACTGCCCCTGAGGTTTTCCTTAGAAACTGATGACTAAGAGCTAATGTTAATGGGAAATCATTTTAGAGTATTAAGCCATGACTCAACTTTCTTAAATCCAAAGGAGATTTGGTGTATGTGAAGAATGATTGCTGCTAAGAGCAGGATTGAAAGGGAAGTACTGTATTAAATACATGCTTCATAAAATGCTTAATAGAATATATACTTATTAAAGTAGATAGTGGAAGAGAATAGAAAGAGAATTTCTCACCTGACATAGTTAGGTAGGACTGGAAATCTTGGCTGTGTCTTGGATGTCCTTCACTGCTGCAAAGAGAAAGTCTCATCTCAAAGGAGGTGGGTTAGAAGACATTTTTTGTCCACATTTACCCCAAACTGTTTAGGCACTTATTTGAGTATTTCTGCAGGAGGGGAAGAGTGGGAGAACTCCAGAGGATAATCCTGGCTTTATGTTGTCTTTCAAGTAGTTTGGTCTAAGACTAGAATTACTCCCTGGAGAGACCTCTCTTGTTTCATTGACTTTTGAAGAAGTGCTCAATTAATTGGTGTGCCTAACTTAGTTGGGTAAACCTAGGCCTAAACTATGGGATTTCCCTGTTGGTGCAATTGTGCTGTGCTGTGTTGTGGCTGCTGAACTCTTTGTGGTTTTGGGAGTCCCTCTCAGAACCCTGGTGGCTGTGATGGAGGCCCCTGTGTCAGAGGCCTTCTGCAGCCTCTGGCTCTCCTCAGTTCTCCCTGACAATGGTGGTTTTTAGTTCTGAGTGGTTTTACACCACCCAGGGAAAAGTAACAGATCTCACCGAAAACCCTTAGATTTCCAAATGAAAGGAATGTAAGTACAAGAAGTATTAACAAAATCCTGCTCACCAGGGTTAAATCTCTCCTGCTGTCAAGGAATCTCTCTGAATAGCAGAATTTACCTGTGCTGTTCAACACAGCTGGAAACAACAGGGTAAATATTGCATAAGGATGAATTCCAATATGTTATGCAGATCTTTTTAAAGGTATCTGCTGTATTAGTACCAGTTATTTAAACAAGAAGCTTTTCCCCTGGATCCTGAAAACAGCATAAGAAAAATAAAATTTGTTTTAATTTTTTTTTTGCATATGTGTGTGTAACTTCAATCATGTTTCTGTATTTCAGGGCTGAAATATAATCATGAAAGTTAACACAGCTCTTCAGATTGTTCTTCTTTCTGTAAGCATGGCTTCATAATGGAGATTTAGTGGGCTGTAAACAGGATGTCATATGGTGCTCTCTGTCAAAAATTAATGATGGCAATGAAGATTAAATTATTCTTCCGTGAAAATACAGCACATATGCAGGGAGATGTTTGCAAGCAGGCTTAAAATAGTCCATTCCCTGAGGACAGCCTGGGAGTTTACTGGCTGCTCCCTGTTCCTTGTGAGAGTCTGGGTCTACCACAAAGAGGAGCTGTGTTTAATTCCTGCAAAACCCTGGGACACAAAGGGAGGCTTTTGTTTCTCTGCCTTCCAGGTGGAAGCTGTAGTCTGTGGAGCCTGGATAATCTGATATTCAGCTACCTGCAGTGTGCTCCCAGCGCTCCAATTTGCACTGCTGGCCTCCATTCGCTGCCCTCCCTTGTCAGAGCTCAGAGCGTTTCGGTCTGTGAGGATTCATTGTGAATCTGACTCTGCATGTTGAGCTGGGTGGAGAGAGGGGGAGAAGGGATTTTCCACAAACGGAATCCAAAAACCTGCAGCATATCTGTATGAAAAAGGTTTCCATTCCATCATCTGCTCCTGATTTTTTTCCCCTAGATGCAGCACGAACATGTCAGTGGGAGAAGAAAATATTACATTTTCTGAGACAGGTTTGTCCTGATGCTGGCTAGCATGGATAGCTTGATGTGCCAAGCAAAGCTGTTTCCTGTGAGGCACGGTTTTCTGTAAATGCAGCTCTCAGGAAGCCTGTGGGGCTGCTTTCTATTTCATTTGTTGGCAGTAGATGGCTGTCTGCCTCTGCAGAGCCTCAGACCAAGCCAGAGTATTCCCCAAGCTGCCTGCTTCTACACTCCCTGAACCTGTTTTCCATATTACCACTCAGTAAAGATGTAAATATTAAGCAGAAGATTTCATGCCTTCCACAAGGGCACAGCTTTCTCAGTGAATTCATTCCTGGTACTGGGGAGAAAATTAGGAAACTACATCTTGGAGAGAAGACGTCATTGTGACCTTTCATTCCCTTGTGAAAAAACTACCACCAATATTTCAGCTCAATGATCTGTCTTCTCACAGCTTCAGCAGTTACTAGTTAGGAACCTGAAATGCATCAGGTTTGGGGATTTTTACATTTTTTAATGTTTTGGTTTTTTTCTTAGCCTTGTGAGCTGCCTTGATTTATTTTTTTATTCCCATCATTTATATCCTGTGTGTCTTCTCATGTGAATCCCCTTGTGAGTAGATCTTTATAGCTGCATAATCCTTTGAGCCACCTAGCCCTGGGAAAACACATCTTTCCCCCTTGTTTTTGAAGCCTGTTGTCTGTGTTCATGTATGCTTAGAATTTATGAGACAATAAAAGTGAAAGAGGGGGGAAATAAGGTGACTATGAGACTGACTCCATCCCCTGGCACAGGGAACACAGTCCTTTGTGGCAGGAGGCAGCTCATTTCAAACAGGTACTCTGCTGGACCTGTGACACATGTGGATGTGTAAACTGAGTCATACCTGACACTTCAACTCTCCCTTGAAGTTTTGTCTCTACAGCAAAGCAAAAATATATCTGATATGTAAAAACCAACCAGTCCCATCTCTGCTCCTTCAACTGCTTACATATTTCATGGGGAAATTTACTCCCCTTACAGACTTAGTCTCTCAGTAAGCAGTGAATTTTGTTACTGTTGCTCAGGAACTAGCTGAACAACATAAATTATTCTGGTAAACCAACCAGAGTGCAAGCATACCTTTCTGATTTGAGCTATTAGAGATTATCAACACTGGCTCCTGTTTTGGGGCAGAGGTGACTTTTTGTTCCATAGGCAAGGGAACCTGGCAGGGCTTCTCGGTTTTGCCTTTCAAGTGGGGAGATGTGTGGCACTTTCAATGTTGCTCAGGATGCAGGTGTTTGCACTGCCTCCTGGATTTTCCAGGCCATCGAAGTCAGTTCTGAAATGTGATTAAATCAAATTTTATATGGGGAGTGGTGTATTTAAAGAGATTTTTTTCTTCTCAGAAAAGTAGTAGATTTTACTTGATGTGCTGAGATGTGATCCTTGGCTCTTCCAGTTGTTTTGGGGAAACTGGTAACTGGGATGTAGCCACCTAGCAGGGATGGTCTAGAAGAGAGGGTGAGAGCAGAATAACCCCCTGTGCCTCTGTGACCATTGCCCAATACACTGTGTACTCCTGTGCTGTGTGATGGGCAGCTGCCTGCAGCCATTTTCAATCTCCATCATATATACACTTCAACATTTTCCTATTCTGGTCACTCTGTTGAGATCTCTGCCGTGGTTCCAAAGTCTGCATTTTGCATCTCTGGATTTAGCACAGCAGGTTTTATTATATCCAGCGAGCTGTATGACCATTTTTGTGTCTGTGAATGCAGGTAAGGTCTAAACCACCTTCCCAAGAGAATCCCCTCAGCCCTGGCGTGGATCAAGGATTTGCCACCTGCTCTGTAAATCCAAGTCTGCAGCTGCTTTCATAGCCCAGAGATGAGTATCTGTGGGCCTGGGACAGAGACCAGACATGTGGGCAGCCTGTGGAGAGGGAATGGCAACGTGCTCCAAATGGCAGAGCGAGGTGGAGATGTCTGCCATGAGTTACTGCAAGGCTGCCTTCAGATGTTGTTTGGTCTGCTGTGGGCAAGGAAAATAGATGGTCAGAGCAGTCATTTGTAGATCACACCTGCTGTCCAGGCCCTCTGTTTACAGCTGTGGTATTTCTCATCAAAAACAAAGCTTGTGGAGAGTGATTCCTGTGTGGCTGGGAGAGGTCCTTTGCTTTGAATTCCATCCAATGTAGAGTGTTTGTCCAGGCATCCCTTTACCACAGCTGCCTATTTTTCAGTAGGATGGACTCTTTGAATAATGTGTTGGCACTTCTTGTAGTGTCTGTCACAGGTATTAAGTGCAGGCAGTGACAACGATAGATACTGAACTGCATTTTCAGATAACTCATCTGTATTTCTTCATCCATCCTGTGAATTAACTTGGGTTGGGGATTCTTGCCCCAGAAGCCCCAGGAATTGTCTTTAAGCCTCAAAATAGAAGACCAGCTGAAGTTTTAGAAATGCTACCTTGTTTTGCTCTAGCTGCAAAACTGCTCAAGGAGCACAGTTTAAGGGGTGGTATAGCCACTGCTCACACTGGCCTCAGGATGCAGGTGTTTGCACTGCCTCCTGGATTTTCCAGGCCATCGAAGTCAGTTCTGAAATGTGATTAAATCAAACCCCATTTTATTTAATAAGTAATTTTCCTTCTGGCTTAAGTCAGTTAAGTGGTCATTTCTAGATTTCTTTAAAAAATCCCCCTGGAATTTGGCCAAGGAAAGCCAAATTCTGGTATTAGCCATACTAGAAGGTAAAGACTTTGCCCCTAAGCAATGTGCAGCTCAGCTGAATCTAAAAATGCTGTTTTGTACTCCTTGACTGAACAAGTATACGTAGTGTTTTCAAATAAACTATATTCTTCTTGGACATGGCTATCAGTGAAATTGAATCCTAACTACTGCTACAAATGTGGCCCACCTTGAAGGGAGAGTAGCAGAAAATATGAAATTTGTTGCTGGCAACATAACAACTGTGATTGCAACAGAAGCAGCTCTGGAAAGACTGCTGTCCTTCATGTACCGAGAGGAAAAACAGAGGTGAAAACAGTCAAGAGTGAATGACCATCATTAAATTTCTGTGGAAACAAATAAATAAATAGAGCCCTCTGTAAGGGTAGCAATGAACATAAATAGGGAATAATGTTGTCTCATTTTAGACAGTGTTCCCACATATGACAAGAACAACTCTTGAAATTATTGAGAGGTTGTGTGTATATTTTGGGAAATTTACAACTATTATCAGTGTATTTCAAATAAGCCAACAAATGGATGGTTATCTGAATAAAGCATCCAACTTTTGTCTTCTATTTGATCTTTCCAGCCATATGAGTAAGCCAGTCAACATCAGAGGCTATCTCAAGCCTAGGAGAAAGTAGCTGAGTGGAGATATTATCTTTCTTCTCTGACTTATCTCGGAGAAAAAGCCCATGAATAATTTCATGACTTTCTGACACAGTGGACTGCAAATACCTACACAGTGGAAAACATCTCACTGCTGCTGTATATTTTCTTTTTTTTTCCCAAGTTCTTCATTGAAGAAAAATTGAAATGTTTTTCCTCAATCCTGTCTCTTCCCCCAGTTCACTGAAGGAATCTTTTCCTGAATACCTGTTTTCAATAAATTAAACTCTGTGTATTCAGTTGCAGTATAGAAAGGGACATCAGCTGGGACATCAGAATTAATAACCTCTACTCTTTTTATCTATGGTGGTCTCAGAAAAGTACAAAGGCAGATAAATATATCTCTTCTCATCAGTACAGGCTATATTTGGAAGATCTCATGTGATGTAGATTTCCATTGTTTAATCGTTCCAGAAAAAAAAAAAAAACACAACACAACAAAAACAACCAAAAACCTCCCTTACAAGTTCTCAACCCCTGAAACAATGATGGAAAATCATGGTGTCCCCCTGTGTCTGTGGGTCAATGTATCCTTTGGGAAATTAGAGGTACCTTTGTGCAGCATTTACAAGATTACTGTAGAACTAAATGAGCGCTCTCTTTCCCATCTGAGTTGCTCTTGAACCTGAATGAACCTGATGTAATCACCAGCTCTGTGTGTAGGGCAGCAGAGGCTGTCAAACAAACTAGGGAGTCCGTGCTGTTGAGACAGAAAATGGGCAGCAGGAAATGTCAAAGGGAAACGGACCATAAGGATGGAGTCTGGAATGCAACTGGCTGGTCTTGCTTACTCTGTTTCTCAGGTTGTGCAGAAGAAATGAAAGGTGTGGGCTTTTTTTTCCCCCCACAAAGCTTGCTCACAAAAAAGGGCATCCCCTTGTAGTGAGGACTCTCTAAAATCTCCTTCTCTTTATTCTGGAGTGGGCGGGAGGCATGGCTGGTGTATTGTGTCCTTTTTCTTTTCAATACTGCAGTTTCATTCACCCCCTCTACCCCTGGAAAAGCCTAGATAAGTGTGATTGATTACCTGCTTGGTTCTGCAGCAATTTATCTCATTCAAAATGCTAATTTGGACCTATTCATGCCCAGGTGAGAGAGAATAATTTTAAAGGCTTATTTAAAATCCTCCATCAGTTCCTGAGTTCTTTATTAGCATGGAGGGAGTATATTAAATAAACTCGAGGTTTTCCCCTGAGCATCAGGGTGTCACACTGTGTCAGGCCCATGAGATACATCATGGGTGCTGTGACAAGGATGGGCATCTGAAACACAGGTTCACACTTGTGTGAGGCCCAGTGAGGACACAGTGCTGTAGTTCACTGCAGACCTTATCCAAAGTCCATGACTTTGGGTATCCAAAGAACTCTATGTCACCATCAGTCCTGAATTTGAATTTTTTTTGAAGTTCAGCTCAAAGAAGAGCAAAGTGACAAAAAATATCCCATTTCACTGGAGAAACAGCCATCACCTTGTCGGATATATGGATGTTTTTAATTTATTTAAGAATCACAAGTAAGACTTCTCTTTATTACTAAATCATTGGTAATGAAAATAAGTCTGGAAAAGCTGGATCCATTACACATTTCTTTGTGTTTCTCTTCATTGGCTAAGATTTCAATTCCTGAGTATTCAACGGTTCATTCAAAAGGTGAGTCTAAATGTAGTTCATATTCTGGACTGCATTTATGTTTGATGATTACATCAAGTCTCATAAATATTGTGTACAAACACCAAAGAGAATGTTAATTTCTAAAGTGACTGTATAATCTTGGGGTTGTTAGGAAGGAGTTAAAATATTTTAAACATCTGAATTAGAAAAAATTAATCCCACTCTCATGATGTGATTGCCAATCATCATAATAACATCCAGATTTTTTTGGACTCCACAGCTCTTTATAGATGAGGTCGGTATTGTTATCCCTGATTAAGCTGAGAAACCCAGGGTAGAGCAAAGGAACTGGCCCAGCATCACTCAACCAGTGATGGAAGTGACAAGAACAAAGTCCAGATCCCCTTCATCCCAACCCAGTGAACTTTACAGAGGCCATTAAATGTCAATATCCTCATTTTTTGAAGGGCAGAAACTGACCCTAAGCAGAATGGAAAGGCATGGGACCTCTGTCCTAGCTTGCATCCCAAAACAGGATCCCTCACCTGGGGCATCACCTTCCCAGCTCAGACTCTGGGCATCCTTCCATTCCTCGTGCTGTTATTCTTCCTGATTTCTACATAGTCTGTTCTGGTATTTGTAAAAAAAAAAAAGAAAAAAGAAAAAAACCAAAAAGGGGAAAAAACCCACAACCCTCGGTTTTCTTTTCTGAATTGCAACCAGACCATTATGCTGAGCTGAACATTTCTGAATTGAAGCAAGTCCAACTGCAGTGGCCTTGCCATAGGCACACCCTAATTAACAGCAAAAATTTCCATATGTTCCACCCTTCACACAGACGTGACTGCTCTGTGACCCAAATGCTCTCATTTGTCTCGTGCAGGAGAGTTTTCACACTGGGGGCCACTTTGACTTGTGTCATTGCCTACATCTGCTTACCTTTCAGGTGCTTTTATCTTTTTCTGTCAAGCCTCTGTGGCTATTTTCAAAGGCATTTAGAAGCTGCTTTCAAAGGCTCGCTTCACCAAGTATTTTTAACCTCACTGCCTGTTTCCTCTTGCTTCATCTCACTGTAAAGTTATGATGTTGAATTTGTGACATGGCAATTATTTAGTGACAGACTGGCACCATAAAGAAGAATTATGGTGACTTCACTGAATAACCAAGCAAAAGTAGCCCAGTTCTGGGTAGAGAAAGTTCTTTTTTAAGAAAACATTAATATCTTCAAAACAATGGGAGTCAAATAGTTAAAGTCAACTTGCTAGCTGCATGAACAAGTCCTGTTATCTCTCTCCTAGTAAGCAAAGCCTTCCACTGATGCACAGCAGATTTTTGAGAAACATTCAAACCCTGGAAACCCTCATAATGCTAATTTGTAGTTTACACTTATGTATTTGGGTTTCTTTTTTTTTTTTACTGGGCAAGGATGGGTCTTGAAGCCTTTTGCTTGAGCCTTGCATTGCTGCTGTTATAACTATTAGTGTTCTATTGTATGTATGGGGAAAGAAGTGTTCATGGGACTTTTTGGAGCAATGAAATAATGAGGTTTTGCCTCCAGCTGCCCTGAACCATCTAAACAAAAAAAGTGAAGCTTGAGTGAGGCTGGAAATAAACTCTCCTGTGGTAGTTCTGTACTTGGAACTTCAAATGCAGGCAGTTAATGATACTTACTATTTGCTCAGGTTTTTTAGCCAGTTTCTCCTTTTTCTGACCACAGCACTGGTGGGACCACTCTAGTGTGGGAACAGGCTTGGTCCTTCTCCCCCTCTCTTTCTGAAGGCATTGAACATTGGGGCAGCCTCTGAAATACCCAGGCTTGTGACACGATATGGCCTGTACAATGTCCTAAATAAATAACCAACAGGAAAGAATAAGACCTGATAGTATTGTTTTTGTAAACATATGCAGTGAACAAATCACACCAAAGTAGAGGATTCTTGTAACTGGACTTCTACAGCAGAAATTCATCACTTTTGTAGCTCTTGTGTTTCTGGCCAATAATAGCTGTTCCTGCCTTGAAGACAATTGCTATGATATATTTATCTCCCCTTCCAGGTGCTAGTGATAGCTGTGTCTTATGGCTTTTGTGGGATGGTATTTTCTGACACTGCCTCGCGTATTTTTGGAGCAAGTTGGAAACACCGTGGGCATCCAAGCCAGACTGGTATTCCTTAAGGGGAGTATTTTGTCTGTACAAAAGATCTATTTCCATCTCAGCTGTGGAGCCATCAGGGGTTAATAGGGTATTTCATGGGTCTCAAGCCAGCCTTCTGCAACAGGAATGAATTCACTCCGATCCTGTCCGTGTTAAACCCTATGCAAATACAACATTAGACATTTCTCTCCACCTGACTCTGTACCACCTATCTTTATTTTTTGCTAACTCCCCAAAGCCCTAATTTGCAGTGCTGGTATGAAAAATCTGACAGGAACATATGACAGCTCTGGCCAATCTCTCCCCTCAGATGTAAGAAAGACAGTTAATAACCTTTTTAGAAGGATGAGACAAAGAGCCTGTATATATCATCTCTATGTATTAATATGCTACATATGTGGCCTATCCACTGCATCTGTCTAGGGAAAACAGAGGTTTCTGATGTTGCTGTAGGCTGCTATTTTCACAGTGCAGCTGAAGTAGGTGTTGGTGCCTTCTTAGCCAGTTAGGTCAATCAGTCACCTGAAACACGTCTGTGCCCCAAACCATTCAGGCATCCCAGCTAACAGGAACACACCCTCCATCATAATTTGAATTTGGGTTTCAAAAAGAGGATATAAAGAGATTCTTCATGTTGCAGATTCTCTTAATTGTCTGTGTGTTTGGGGGAAACTCCAAATTTTTAGTATTTAAAACAGTTACTAATTGCAGCTTTTTTTCTTACAACTTATATTTATCACAGATATTTCCTAGGTATATTCTAAGGCATTTTAATGGACTGTGTACTCACTGACCTATCCTGAAAGACCTTCGTAAGGCTGCAGAGCTGTACTGGGGTTAGTCAGCATCGGCCAAAGGGAAGGCAGATTCTTGTGAATGCAGATCCAGAGACATTTGGCAGTGATCTTTCCGTGTTAAAAATAAGGTAAAATGCCCGTCTCAGCCTCCTTTTAGGGTAATACAACATTCAGAGACAACCTGGACACAGCAGATGTTTAGCATCAGCCTCTGAACTGCTGCAACAGAGGTGGGACAGGATTGTGCCGGTGCTGCATCCATCAAATTCCTTTGTCTTTCTTCTTTCCAAGGATCTGGCAAGAAGTGCAACGGAGTGAAAAAAAAACCAAAACAACGTTGCACTCAAGGATCACAAAGCCAAACTACAAGTCAGACTTAGCTAGATATCCAAAAATACTAGCTTACAAATGAGAATGGAAACACTCCCCAAACAGAGTTCAACATTTTTGGCAGCCTGGCTTGGCCCAGGGCTGTCGATACCTCGGATCCACAGAAGTCAGTGGTAGGGGCTGTGTCTGTGTGTGCTCCCTGAGCAGCCCACAGGCTTGCTGCAAATCCTCCCTCCCAAGGCTCAGCTGCAGAGCCATGGGGCCATGGCATGCTAATCAGTTCCTGGGATCCACTGGCCAGGAGGGGCAAAGCCGTGTGCAGTCTGTTATCCTGCCTAAATATCCGTGGCAAGATAAAACAAACACTTTATAATGATAACAGTTATTTGATTCCCCCAATTGAATTGTGCTACAAGAACATATTTATTACGTGGCTGCCTGGTTTCTGAGGGCAGTGCAACAAAACCTTGGCATGGCAGAGGCTCTGCATTTGTCAGCAATTTGCCAGGCTTTCCCACTGAGGAATTTTGGGAGGAAGTGAGAGCAGTGCCAGCCGACAGCGTCTGGGTTAAGTGAGCATCGGCGGCGATGCGAGGGTGTCCCGGGGAGACACAAAGGGATGCAGGAACGCGTTTCCTCACCTGGGGGAGCAGGGAAAGCACGTGATGGAGGCAGGAGCAGAAGGGAGGCTTTCAATCCCGCTCAGCTGTCTCCTCCTGGCGCTGGGGAGCGGTTGCCATGGATATCTGCTGATGGGAGGGCACCGGCAGCGCCGCGCCCGGGGACCTGTCTGGGGTGAGGGATGGAGGGGAGGATGCTCATGGCTGTGGGGCGCAACAGCAGGGATGCTCCCAGTGGCAGGGAAGCTGAAGCGATTTTGGAATGGGATGAGGCCTTCCCAGGAGTGTGGCATCATTCCCCCCACTGCAGCACTGATGGGGTGACTCAGGCTACTGAGCCTTGGGATGAATCAGCTGTGCCCCAAGAGCTCAGGGTTATTTCTGAGCCATACCTTTGTTATTTCTCTCTTGCTCTCTCTCGCTCTCCCTCTCCCTCTCTCTCTCTCTCTGTGTGAGCGCATACAAAATTCATCTTTGAAGCCCCTGGTTCTGCTCCCTAGCTGCAAGGCAGGTGCAGAGCTGGCACTGTCCATAAAACTGGCACAGCATGGCTGTGTGTGCACGTGTGTGCATGTGCAGTGCTGCACTGGAGGTTATGCTGTGTGGCTTTTTGTCTCGGAAACAAAGAGCCCAGTTGCATAACTTTATTTTTGTGATCCTGGCTGCTGATTTCAACGGTGGTTTTGGGTAGACTGAAATATTTCTTGTGTGGATGAAAATGCTGTGATTGTTTGAACCTGTGTATTTCTTGCTCTGCTGCTCATGTGCTGCAGTCCCAATCCTCTCCTGTTTTACTGTTGCTCAGAAATGGCAAATGCCCATGTGAAGAATAACAAACTGCAGTTATTCTTCTGTTTTGCTGAATTAGCAAGAATGAACTCAAGGTATGCTCTTCTGAAACACTATTTAATAATGATATGTGACTAATAATTTTTTACAGCCCTGGTCCTTTCAAGCCCTGTACTCATTGGGTTGGCTGCTGCCACAGTAGTTTAATTCAAACCTCCCTGTTTGAGCTCCATCCCAGCATGAACCTTTAAAAATAGGATGGAATTTGCCTGAAATAAATGAAACACATAGATCTGAACTTGTAATCATGTCCTCCTGTAAGTCAGACCTCATAAAGTGCTGTTAAAGGCTGTGCTTCCTGTGGGTAGAAACCAGCACAGGACACAGAGGTGAGGCCTAGGGAGGCAGTCCTGGCCTTAGCTGGCTTGTGACTCATTTAGCTGTGATGTACTAGTGATAAACTAGTCTGGCTGAGGACACGGGATGGATTTACTTTCATTAAATGAAAAGAAATACATACATCATTGGTCCTTAATACACTGTGCATGGAAGCACATCAATGAAAATTTATTCCTCGGGGTATGCTCATCTCTAGGCAATATTCCTGATTCAAGATGCTCAGGAGCTAAGGAGTGATCCGGTGGACATGAATATGCTTAACCTTAGAAACGTGAGTAATAGCCACATTCAAGTGTCATCAAAGTCAAGCTTTTGCAGGATCAAAGCTTTAAGGGTGCAGTCTTGTAGAAACGCTCCACACATTCTGATTTGATGCACAGAAGTATTTGAAAATGGCAATATTTTATGGCTAAGGACATTTTATGATATAAAATACCAGGGCAGCTATTATGTAAAATACTGAAGGCAGCAACTTCCCAAAGAATGTGTATTGTGATGGTTTTCTACACAAGTGATTATGGGTACTGGTGGATTTTCATTTTGAGGAAGAGTTTGAGCTAATAACAGAATGATTATGGAGTTAATGTGTACCTGCATGCACCCTTGGTAAGTGCAACATGTGCCCTAAATGTCACAAGACAAATTTGGTGTAATATTGTTAATGGGTAGGGTTGTGTGAATGATTAGTCCATTATGAATCACTGTAAATCCATTCTAGCAACTGGGAAGATTTTCTTCTTTAGAGGAATAAAAGGAGACAGAAATTATGTTTCTAATCAGCTGTCATAGTCTAAGTAATAAGGATAGTACTGAATCCTGATTTTCTGTATTTAATAGGAAAGGATTCTACACAAAGGCCAAGAAAAAGGGAGATAATCCATCTGATATGCTAATTTCCTAAAACTGTGGACACCAAAAATATCAAAATTCAAACCCAGAAGTAACTAAACCCAGATTTAACTGAATGTTAAAAGGGGGAGGCAGTATTTTTTGGAAGAGTGACATATATATATTGATGTACAAAATTTAGGTAATTAAATTCTATCCAAGTGGGAACCAATGCACAGCTAATGTAAATATTAAAAAAAAAAAACCAAACAAAAAACCCCCAAACCAAAACACAACAAAAAAACCAAACAAAACCAAGAAAAACTAAAAAAAAAACCCAAACAAAACAAAAAACAAATCCTAAAAAAAAAAAAAACAAAAACCAACCAAACAACAACAAAAACCTCGCAGCTATTAAAAATAAGGTGCTTGGTGTAACACATACACAGGGATTTAAATGTAAAATACGAGGCAGGCAGAGTCCCAATACATCTTGTCAGCATAGGAGGGAGGCTGGCTTTGAGAAGAAATGGAGGTCCACAATTAGAACCTGCTGAATATTGGGACTCACCTCATATGAGGAATTTCTTTCATGTGCTGTCATTGTGTATGGAAAAGCAGATAAAAGAAATGGGAAAACTGACTTATGCCATTATTTACTAAAATAATCCTATCATTTTTTTGGAAAATGTCCTTAATCTAGTTCTCAGACACTCATCTGTAGGAAAATGACACATTCATCATGAGTTTTTACTTTCCTGTAACTTACTTCCCAAACTGATGTACAGGCTCTTGTCCTGCTGTTTTGCTCATCACTGTGTCGCTGCCCTGCCCATCTTTGCCATATTCTAGCTCTTTGTTCTGCCTGTCTGCCTTTTGCAGTATTATTTCTCTGCTACCCACAGGACAACACAAAAAAAATGTTCTGCAGTGATTTAGGCATTTTACATAATTCTTAATCTGCAAGGAAATTTAATACGAAGTGTGGAGAGAATGGAGATAAAGCCATGTTAATCTCTTTGCCATTCTTCATCAGCTGAAGTGGGCATTCAACTCTTAAGCAGTGCTGTCCTTTCTCAAGTGCAAGGACAAGCTAATGAGCCAAAGAAGTAAGTCATTTAGGTCTTCTTTGCAGAAACATAGTTTTAGAAGCATAACATTTCTTGTCCAAGAGAATAGACTTATCTAATTCAGAAATCAAAGGAGACAGAGGTAGTTGACAAGTCTACAGAAGTTACAGGACAATCACATAGGTTTTTCTTTATATTTTGATCGGATAATGTTGCAAGCTGTAGGGAGCAACTGGACAGAATGACTCACTGTCTCCTCACAGTGCTTAGAGTACAGACTCTGGAAGTCCTGCCATATCCACAGAGCCAGCTTCTGGAGTAAAGGGAGTTCTCAGTCATTAGCTGCATGCTAAAACCACCAGGAGCGTCATCGGGGGTGATTTTTGGTATGAAGGTCAGTTGACTTCAGTCTGGACTCAGAGTCATTGCACTGGAGAAGTAATTCCTCCTGACCTTGATAAAAAGGAAGATTTTCCCTCTACTCCAGTGCCATTGCAAAGGTGTGACATTGAAGGCAACAAAGCTGCAGACAAACAACAGTAGCTTTGTAGTGGCTGGAAGTTCCCCCAAGGGTTTCCTCTGTTCTGGTCTCCATGATGAGGCTGGATTTGAGAAGGTAAGTCTTGTGCTTTGTTGGGAAAATGTGGCTGCTACAAATTTTACAGTAGACAATGTCAGCATGACATAACAGCAATGTTTTTCTATTTTCTCATTGCGTGTCATGGCAGACTGCAGCATGCTATGATGTAAATGTTGTAACACTGTGGTGTGTCTGTCTGCAAAGCCATGCAGCGATGAGTCTCACAGAAAAACTACACAGGAGTCAAATCCTTATTAGAGAATTTCTCATGAAAGCTGTAGTTTTGATAAAATGAACACTCACATGCATAATTAAGCAGCTACATGGTGTTGTGTGTCACACCAATTTGATGATCAAGATGAAGTGCAATGATTTTCAAAAGTAATAAGGGAAATATAAACAGCAATAATATAACTATGTACAGCAGGAGCAGCACAGAACTGACATTATTCTTTATTAGAACAAGGGAATGTCTTTGTAGATCCATAAACAATATGATCTCAATAATTTCTGAACTTGGAAACAGATGTACAGTATATTCTCTCCAGCAGTATGATTTTTATTTTCAGCTCATCTGCCAGAGAAATTACAAACAATGAGAAAGTGGATGTGAGGGGAAAGAATCTAAGAAAATCCCTTATGTCCAAGTGGCTTGCCATGGCAGTATGTTTTCAAAAGCCACAGTAGCAGCCACTCAGTACTCTGAGACATTCTGCATTGAAATACACCAAAACAAAAATCATTCCTTGCCCAGCTTTAGGACAAGCTTTGTCATAAGCAATAGACCAGGACTCTGCTTGCTAAGTCAAACTTGCAATTTGTTATGGGGCAGCTTTTCAGGACTTACTGAAAAGTAAGTCCTGAAACTACTGAGCATCTGACCCATGGTAGCAATGGCCCATGGTAGCTTTAAACTGGTGAAGAATGGCACATCAAGGGCATGGATGGTATAGAGGTGTGTGTTACTTGTGTCACTGGAGTGACAGAAGAGATGGAAAAAGGGAGAAATACATGCCAATAGATTGAGCCAAGGCATCTCTCTGGTGGTACAACAACAGCCCCTCCTTTCCCTGTGCTCAGGCGTCACTATAATCTCAGAAAACCTGAAGGATGCAAAGATGAGGGAAATTTGGAAATGTCTTGCATACGTGCAGACAGGGATGGCGCAGCTTGAACTGACCAGCAGAGCTCAGGAGAAAGTATTAATATAATGAGGAACTTCTACCCACATGCTTCCTAATTTTCACTTGCTCAGAGATTTGTGAAGAGGTAGGCAAAGGTGCACTTTAGTTTTCAAGGAGAATATTAACCAATAGCACAGGATTCACCTTTCTGAGTCTGAAAATTCATTTCTCATGGATTGGCATCAACTTCCTGGTGGATCAAGATATTGCTGGATTCCTGATTCCCTTCTCTTTGCCTGCCAATGCAGAGCACCAAGTGCTGACAGTGAGCTGTATATTCAGAGGATGAGCCCAAAAGTGTTTCAGCCAGGTGTGTCTCCCTTTCCACATTTTCCTTCTCAATATTACATTAAAGCAGGTCTGAGGCTGATCAGGAGAGATGCCCACCCACATGTTTTCGTGACTCAGACTATTTGTATTTATTAGCACTCTCTAACACAGGTCTAGCCTATCAAACATCATAAGTTGGCACTTGATGGGCTCATCTAAGGCTACACTTAATTTCTAGCCACTTTTTTTCTGAGTCTCCTTTCAGTTATTTTTTCCCTTTTGTTTTTTTTATCATTTTGGTTCTAATATCAGTCAGAGAATTTTGAGGCAACTGAAAACCACTTTAAACTTTATGATTTTGTCCAGCATTTTTCTTTAAATAATGAAGTCCTGTGTCCAAGGAATGGATGTGTAGAGCCATAAAACTGAAAACCTGATTGCCTAGTATTTATAGCCTTCCTCTCCTTTATATAATGGTGTGGTATTTTTGGGGTCCCCCATGGCAGGAAGAAAATTATGAATCTGACTCCATGTTCTTAGAAGGCTAATTTATTATTTTAAGTTACTATATTATATAAAAGAATACTATACTAAAACTATACTAAAGAGTAGAGAAAGGATACTTACAGAAGGCTTAACAAGGTACTAATGAAAAACCTGTGACTCGCCAGAGTCCCAACACAGCTGGATGGTGATTAGTCATTGAGTAAAAACAATTCACATGTTGGATAAACAATCTTCAATCACATTCCAAAGCAGCAAAACACAGGAGAAGCAATCAGGTAATTATTGTTTTCATTTTTCTCTGAGGTTTCTCAACTTCCCAGGAGGAGAAATCCTGGTGAAGGGATTTTTCCAGAAAACATGACAGTGACATCAACGTTCCCTCCATTGCATAAGTCTGTGCCCCTGACAGGCACTTGGGCAAAATTTCTCTTTGTCCAACTTCCTGCTCTTCAGCTGTGACAAAGAGGACTGTTCTCCTTCACTCCATCATCTTGAGGATGACACCCATATAAGGAAATGTAAAATAATTCACAGCAGAGATAAAAGAATGCCTCTTCCCTCATCTGGTCTGTCATGCTAGCTAAGTATTTTCCCAATGAATTTCCAGTCTAATTGTAAGCAATAGGGACTTCAAATGTGTTGTAAAATATGCCACTGATTTTGGAACAACTCTCCCCAACGATATGAAAATAATTCTCTTCCTGAATTTGAGGGTGGCCAGCTTTAATACAAACAGTCTCAGCAGCAGCAGCACAACAAATAGCAAGTATGACTGTTTGTCAGACCTGCATCTGTAAAGGTACTTCTCATCTGTCTTTAAGACATATGGAGAGTGTTAATAATAACTAAGCAAGGGTTTTCTTCCATGAACTCCAAGCCAGCATCAGGGATCATACTTCAGAATCACATTATTACAGCAGTAGATGATCTATTGCCAACTACCTAAGTACAAAGAAAACTTGCCACAGCTTGAAAGTGCCCACCAGAGACCAATGCTTCCCTGCAGCACTTCATCTTTTTTAAACAAGGGATAAATGCATTTCTTTAAGTCCTCGCTCCAGGATTTTTCTTTTCAGATTTCTCCCAGTGGGGAATGGCTCCTGCTAAAAAATTGTCTGGGGATGCAGGTCCCAGAATACTTGTGTTCTCTGAGATGTGGTGAAGGTTGTAGAGAGCCCTGCAGGGGCTCTGGTGCATCCAAAATGTGGCTCATGCTCCTTCTGGTCCCTTCACGGGGTAGCAGAACAAGGAGACTCTACCTACTGCTAATGATGCTTCAGAGCCAGAGATGCACAGGCAGCATGCCTGGAAGAGAATCTGTGAGCCTTTTCCAAGCCTTGATCAGGACAAACAGGTGAAAATTTGTGGGGAAGGGGGAACAACTTGAAAAAAAAATGGGTTGGGTGATTTGGAAATTTTTGTTCCAGATATTTAGGCTTTGTGAGTGTAAATGAACTAATTCATAGAACAGTTCTTCTCAACAGCAAAAAGTAGGTATAATCTTAAAAACCTGTACATATTAATAATTTCAAGTCATAGAGGACAATCTAGTACTCAGCAATGCAACACTTTCCAAAAACAAAAACCAAAGAAAATCAGAGAAGAATCCTCAATTACAAATACTTAATTACAAATAATTACAATTACAAAATACAAACTGTATTTGTAATTACAATCACAAATACAAATACAAAGATTTCTGACCCCGTCATTTCAAAGCCACGTCTGCTGGTGCAATGAAGAGAGCCCTGGAAGACAAAGTTCCTCCCTGCCTCTGCCTCCCTGCCTCTCTCTCTTCCATTCCCACCTGCTCCCCTCTGGGCTGCTCATGTCCTTGTCCTTCCCACTGGGGCTGTGTGGTGTAGAGGAGGAGGAGGCTGCCAAAGGAAAAGGCTGAGGAGCTCCTGTGGTGGCTGGACACAGGGTGCAGTTACTGGTGTGCTGATGAACTGTGCTGGCAGCTGCTGCCACGGGGACAGAGCTTATTTACCCCCACCTTCCCATCCCACTGTGCCTTTTGACCAGCACAGAAAACTGATGATCTCGTGGCATGCCAGGTGAGGGAGTTCATCTGGCAGCAGAGTAACTATTAAAATAACAAGAGGAATATTTTCTTGCTGGTTTAGGTCCATTTGCCTAGAGATATGCCAGCCCAGGGAAGCAGGATAGAAGAGTGCCTGGGATAGGGAGAGCCAGAACTGGCTGAGCAGCAGCCACCTGGGCTATCTCTGCTGTATCCCAGAATCACACTGGGAATTTAGTCTGGATCAGGGTGCAGAAGCTTTTTTAGAGCCTTCGAGGCCTAAGGTCCAGCTAGAAATGTTTTTACTCACCTTTGCAGAAGTGAGAAATCAGAGCTGATGCTAAATATAGGCAAAATAAAGGGCACAGGGGAGAATAGCAATACAATTTTAGCTTCCTGAACTAAGATGTGTGAGAGTATATTGCACTGCTCTGTGCATTCATGTAATGTTTGGGGGTTCCCTAACTATTATAACATAAGGTAAGTATAATTCACCATGTCCTATTGCCCAAAATATGCTTTTACTCTGAGAAGCAATAGTATAAATAGCACTGGAGGGATCCAGGATTTTTTCTCATTAGTTTTCAAGTTTCATTTCCAAGCAAATGTTTGTTTGGTTTTCCCAGCTGCCAGGATCTCAGCTGAGATTCAAAAGATAACTGTATTTATTTGCATATCAGCATTGATCTTTTTCTTTCAAACGTATGACAGACTAATTTTTACACGAGTGACATTTATCCAACCTGATTCTCTCAGGCAAAGACAAAATGCAGGTATTACATCAATACATTTCGAAACACTTTGTGAATTAGGCTGCAGAGGAAACTAAGGAATGAAGAGATGATACATCTTATTTCACAGGAACACAGCAGACAAGCAGAAGAGATCCTAACTTGTGTCCTAACTTCATACTGTCTCAATTAGACATTATTATCAAATGTCATTTTTTGGAAAAAAAAAGGAATTTTTTGGTTTTTTTATAACAAATAGAATGCAGGCTTATATCTTTCTTCTGCTGATAAATTCTATAGAGAGAAAAAAACTCCAACAGTTTTCACCAGAAGGAAAAAGCTGTTACTACAGAGTTGTCAGATTTACTAACAACACTTTATTTACTGTTATAAATGGAGCTTTTATATTTACTTTTCAAACTGGAGCCCAGCTTCATCAGAGCAAAAATAAAATAAAAAATGAAACACTAGAAGGTACATTTAGCAGTTCTTGCTCTCTTCATGTTCTAGATGGTATCTGTCTGCCCTGTTTCATCTAATTAAAAAAATCTAACAGCGTTTATATAAGAGTTTTCCACAGTTTATATTGATTTTGACACTGTTTTGTTTAAGTGATGCAATCCTGAATTGCTGAACAACCTGAGAATAATCACTTTCACTGTTTCTTGAAGAGAAAAAATGATGCATCTTCTTTCATTTTTTTCACATCCTCTTTGTTCCCCTCCCTTCTGTTAAATGTGTGTCCTCAAGCATATAAAAAAATATCTTTTTGGCAAGAATTTTAAAAGCTCTTGCTGGCAGTTTTGGCATTAAGTTGTCATTTCAAAGGTTTTTCTGTCTCCCAGTCAGTGACTTAGCAAGGAGTCAAAGCAGCCGCCACTCCTGGGCTGTGTCTGTGTGGCAGAGCAGACAGGTACTGGCTTGTTCTGCCCAAACTGGAGCTGTGCTGGGGTGCAGAGCCCCAGCTCCAGCCCTGGAGGTGCAGAGCACCCTGCTGAATGCTCCCAGCCACCTGCAGTGCTTTGGGATCCCAGCCAGTGCTTCCTGTGGGCCCATGCTGCATTGCAACAGCACAGCTGTACAATTCAATTTATTTTTATACTGGGACTGGCTGCACCTATGCTGCTTTCTAAGAGACCAGGTGTCTTGGTTTGGAAAGACAGGAGTCTGCTAAGGAAAGGCAGGAGCCTCCCCTGAAATGGAGAATGTAAACCCTCCCCGTCCCTCTGAATTGATATAAATTTTAAATTAAAGAGGTCTCAGGCAAAAAATATGGGAGCAGGAAATAACAGTTCTTTAATAGGGAAGAAAAAAAAAGGATAAAATAAAGAATGCAGTACATTAGAACAACACTGAGAGAGTCAGAGCCCAACCTGACACCCTGTGGGTCAGGGCGTTGGTAGCAGTCCAATAGGAAATGTGGCTGCAGTCCTCCTGTTGTGTCAGGTGTGGTTCTGTTGGAGTAGGGATCCTGTAAAAAAAGAGTGTATTCTTCCTCTGAAGATCCAGTGGAGGAAGAGGCAGCTGCTGTTCCACTGGAGAATCCAGTGGAGAAAGCCATGCTGGTGTTTCAGAACCTCTGGATTATATCTGGGTAGCAATGCTTGGCTCCTCCCTCTGGGTGGAGCCTCTCCCAGTGGGGTGTTATAGTTCTTATCAGTGATGCAGTGACATTCAATAGCCTGTTATCAGCACATGTGCCCTCCTGAGGATGGAGTGATTGTGAAAGAGATAAGGCAAACTGCCCACTTGACAAAAGACAACTGCCATACAGATGGTAATAGAATACATCTTGCAATGTGGAACATCAGGGCCTTGCAGAGAGCTAAGGCCTGGTTTGGCTTTTTTGCCTTTTTTATTCCCTGTCTCACTTTGCCACGGGGCAGGTCCTGCTGGTCCTGCTCAAGCTAATGCAAAAGTCTTCATTTTCTCATGGGAGCACAGGATATCGTTACAGGAAAATCTAAACTGGCCTTGGACCTCTGCTTTAAATACACTGCAGATGTAGCTTCTGAGACAAAATAAAAGTCAGTTACTGTGACCTAAGCCTAATTGCCCTGAGGAAAATTGGCAAAAATGGTTACTAAAAAGTTGTTCCCACGAGTGCAGGCTTGTAACCTATGCTAAACATTGGGTATCTCCTAATGTACTGTAGATCCATTGTGGTGTAAAAGGAGATGATATTGGTCTATCAAAGGGCATGACCTACTAGGAAGAATTTGATGAATAAAAAAATTTATTTTCTGCCTTAATATGGATTCAAGCTTAGAATAGGAGGACTATTGCTCTTCTGTGTATTTCGTAGAGACATATTCTAGGTTAGGCACATTTGCCACAACCGTTTTGCTCTATAAGATCCTGTGATCAACTGCAGCTTTAACATTATTCATGGCAAACAGAGGAAAATGACAGTGCAGACTTTTGTTTTGAGGCACTAGGAAACAAAGCCTTAGGAAAATACAGTAATTATAATGGTGATACTAAGGATTAGTTTACTTCAATTGAAAATATATTACACAAATACTATTCAAGCCTTTTGAAACATGGCTTTCTTTTCCTGCCCTATTCCTACAGTGTTTCCAGTATTAGGCTTTCTGTTATCTTATTACATCATGCTTAAAACTTTATCAACCTACTGTGTAAGCTAGAAAGATAACCAGATATGCCTGCATAAAGACAATAAATAGAATTATACTAAAGAATTTTTTCTGTATGAAACATTTAATAAGCAGACATTTTTATTATTTCAAGATAGTTTGGATTAAAAGAAGTCCTAAACCCGTATTTTAATGTATGTAGTGTGCAGGTAGATATGAATCATAGGAATTTATGACATGATATGTAAATTGCCTCTTCCTTTTGTTCTCCATAATCTCCAAACTTTTGTGTAACAATATTAAGCCTAGGCCCCCAAAGCTGCAATGAGGCATACATTTAGGCCCACATATTGACATACAAATTGAGATCCTAAAGATGCCTATGCTGTAGAACTCTTCACTGCTTCACCTCACTTTAGATAGTGCCAATATATTTGTCTTTAGTATTTCCAGATTGACTAGTGCTGTGTGTCATTCAGGGAGAGGTAGAATACACTTCCAGATTTACACCACTCATTAACTCCTCACCACTGGCTCTTCCTCTAAACTTCTGAGTACCTTCAGTCTGTAATATGCCATACAACTAAAAAAAAAAATAAAGTGGACACTCTGCAAGTATATTTCATTCACCCATCTAAATATAGGCATACATTGTGTCAGGCTGGGCAAAATTCAGCTCGTGATCAGCAGTTGATTTCTATTTACACTCTCAAAAAAACTAAAATAGGAGGTTTATCCCAATGGAAAACATAATTGCTCAGACCTCCATGGACTGTAGGGAGCTACAGCAGTGCTGCCTAAAAGAAAGCTCTGCAAATACAGAACTGTTTTGCAGAAAACCAAACAGTAAAATATCACTAAAATGATTTAAATTACTGAAATCAAGAACCTGAAAGTTAGCTATCTTGTTTATATTTGATTTCTCTCCATTACAAAGTTGTCTGCAGA
The DNA here is from genome assembly GCF_028018845.1 of Melospiza georgiana. NCBI lineage: Eukaryota > Metazoa > Chordata > Aves > Passeriformes > Passerellidae > Melospiza > Melospiza georgiana. Next base: position 41,773,048 of record NC_080431.1, read on the forward strand.
ACAAGTAGTAAAGTAGGGTCTATCCATAAAACGTGGGCTATTTACTTAGGTGTACTTCAGTATTTATGGTTTCTCTCAGCTTGCTTCAGACTTGGGGCAGGGGGTTATTAACAGACAGGAATTATTAGTGTGATTTGGGGTTGTATGAGCTCAAGCCAATGTTGCAGGTGAGGAATGCTATAGCAAGTTATTTGTCTGAGATAGGCAAAGTCTAAGCTGGTACTGTGGGCCTTGGTCATTCTGGTTCAACTTTACACTGGCATAAATCAGAATAAACTTTGCTAGTGCCAAAAAACCTGTGCTAGCATAAAGTGCTCTGAGATCAGACCTGGACCTCGTGGGCCTGGGGTGGTGGCAAGTGCTTTTGACAGATTATTTAATGTGTTGCCCAAATCATCTGAGATACATATTGACAGTTGAAGTAGTTGAATCTGGATGTGGGAAGGAAACTTTACAGATTTCAGCTTTGTGTGCGTGGGTTGAAAGCGATTCTCCAGGGTGCATCCACCGCTTCTAACTGCTCAGCTGTAAGGCTGACTGAAGGCTGGAGAAACAAAAAGCTGCCTATGTAGACTAAACTACTTGGCTCCATGCCCTCCTCAGTGTTTACCCAGGCTGCAGTCTGTTTTAGCAGAAGAAATCAAAGAATAAATATGCTCTAAGGTCTAAAGATTCTCTCAACTATGTAAAATCCAACACAGGGGCTGGGAAGGGCAGCTGCTTGTTTCCATTCCTGGCATCCACGGCTAACGACTGGAAGAAACTGTAAGAAATGTTGGGTTTGAGATGCATTAATGTTTAAAGGAAAACCGCAGCTAACAGAACATTTTTTTCTTCATTTTTGCACTTTCTGTGCTCTTTAGACACATATTTGAGATGCCCTCATATCCAACATTCCTTATGCAGCATGTGTGTTTGTTTTTGTTACTATGCTGATGTCTCCAGGCACTTTTTCAAGGTTAAACTCTGCAAGGCTGTATCTTCCTTTGGCCCAGGGCTTTCATCTCTCAGACACACTTGACTGGCCCTGGTGACTTAACTCGGGTGTTGCTCTCTCAATTTATTTCCCAGTTTATGAAGACTATTGCTCTCTCTCTCCTTTCTCCAAATTGGAAAAAAAAAAAAGTAAATGGCAAAGGTTTCCTTGCAGTAAAATATATTTGTAGCACTCTATACCACAGAAAAATTTCTTTTCAGATTTGCAAGGCTTCTGAACACATCTGGGCTGTAATCATCAGCACTGAGAGACATTTTGTGTTGACTAGAGGAGGTCTGGTCAGGGGAACTGAGGACAGAACTGGAAGTATGACTTGCTAAACTTTCTCCATCTCTACCTGTTTTGTCCTAACAGAACTTCCTAATATTTATAGTATCTTGCTAATGATTATCACATCTTCCAGTATTCAGGTGGGTAGAAGACAATGGTGCACAGCTCATTTTTTGGACTGGTCCCCCATTAGATTACCTGAAAGAAATGAAAAGATGAACAGCCTTTTGTCTGTGTTGGCCAAAGAGAGCCTGTGCCACACTTTCACCAGTGGTTTTTCTCCAACAGCTGGTCCACATCACAAAGCACAAATATCCCTGTATGCCTCAGTAGGCCAACAAGATGGAAATTCCCATTTTCTTCTACTTTAGCAGAAAGTGAGAGCCTCTGGTCTTGCATTAAGAAACTATGAGCCTTGTTTTCCATACTGAGGTGCTGCTGAGATTTGATGAAAATTTCAGAGCAAAACTGAGCTTTTATTTTCCCTGACATTTGGTGTTGTCAGCACCCAAACCTATATACTTTCTCCAGTAAGAAGATCAAGAAGATGAAATCCCAGCTCACTTGAAGTTAGTGGCAAAGCAACCATGGACTTTAACAGGGCCATAATTTCAGCACCTAACACCATAAAGCAGCCTTTGTATGACTGATTTCCTGAATTGCATTTGCTGAATGGTTTATTCTAAGGTTTCTCAGTGTTTTTTGTTCAGAAAGCACCCACAGTGGCTTCTGGCTTCTTTTTTATTTCCTTTGTAACAACACACTTTATTATGGCAATTTAACAAATTAATTTAAGGCTTTACCTTAGTAAAGGATATGATAATAATTTTCTAAACTTGCAATGGCACAAAATCACCACTATTAGGGTTCCATAGGATTCTCCATGCATTAGCAAATGTAATTTTGCAATCAGAAATCCCCTCATGCCCCAAAAGCACAGAACTGTCTTTTTCAGTAGAAATACGTTTTAGACTCAAGCAAACTAAGCTAAAAATCCTTACCAACTGCTCCATATATCAGGACCAATCCTGAAACTGAGCCTTTATTTTGAAGCTTCGTTGAACTGGAATTGAATTAGGACAAGTTCAGCTGCCCCCAAATCAGAGCTCAGAATCTTTTGCTGGTATCACTTACTCCATGAAAATAAGATAGATGTCTCATCTCAAGTTATTTTGTCAGCAGCACCCCAAAGCTGGAGATGTTGTGATTAGTAGGAAGTTAGGAAGCTGATTTATGGTTAGAGAGAGGATAGAGAAAACTAAAACTTATTTAGAATAAAAGTAGATGAGGCCATTTTTGCATGAAGCAGGTGGGAAGGATGGCACAGGTTGGCAAACAACGAGGCAAAACTGGCTTGGCAGTGGTGTGAGGTGCCTAGATGAGGTGACTGAGACTAAGCTGTGCCTAAATTAATTTCCAAGCTACAGCTGTGACCCTCCAGATCCTGCCCCTTAGCTGAGAACTGAGAACTTGTTATCCAGTGACACAGCCTTTTTTAGCAGTCTCACAATGCAATATATTTAGCAATTTTTTTAACAATTACATATCATTGCATGCAACATTACCCATTGCCATGTGTGACACTGCATATTACATAGGATGCAGTTATCCTGTGTAGTGTATAATTCATCTAAGTATCAAGGATATGGGATTAAGCACATATAGTTTCCATGTGAAATCTAAACTCATCAAATACAAATCAGTAGTAAAATCAGCACAGCAGATTTAGCTGAAAATAGGCTTGAAAAACAAGGTGAATAAAATTTTTACCTGCAAATCACCCAGATTAAAACAAATAATGTTGTTTAACTCTGTACAGTCAAAGAAAGAATCAGAAAATTAAAGGAGTAACCTGAAAATCAATCAGCATCTTGTCTGAAAGCATTAATAGAGAAAACAGACTTTTTTTTTTCTGAATCATAGAAGCACAGGAATGAGAAAATTCTCACCTGATGCCCACAAAGCTGTACAGACATGAAATGCAACATTGCTAGTAAATATATATACCCCTTAATCAAACTACTGGAGGTAGAAACCCACAATTTTATAAGAAAACATCAAATAAAATTACAGTGCAGTTTATCAACAGACATTCTCTGTGTATCTCTGATTATATTTATTGTGGGTTTATTCTGCTGAGCTGAATCCTGCTAATAGTACCCAGGGAAATATCTATTTGCTTGATTTGTGAGAGGAGTTATTTTTATTCACATTTCAGCTTCCCAATTGCAGATGAAGCTTTATTCAATGAAACCTATTAAAAGCACAGAAAGAGAACTCTTCCTTGCCTGGTGGCACATTCTGGCTCTGTCTCAGCCACAGGGTGATGTACAGGCATGTACAGACAGGGTGGCATGGGCCGGTGGGTTTGGTGGCTTATTGATGTATTAGAGACAAGGTTTTATAAACTTGTCCATTCACTGCAGACCAGCTTTCTAGAAAGCAGGCTGGACCCAAACTGTGCTCTAAGCCATGTTTCGTGTGGACAGCTTAGAAGGTTGTGCCAGATCCAAAGTTGCAGGTTGGTTTATCTGTCTTGTTTGTAGGCTCTTAGGAGAGTACGTGTGTTTATTACACCCCTGGCTGAGCTACACACAGTAGTGTCTGGAAGATATGATGCCATTATTCTTAAAAGTACCAAATAAAATGAAACTAACTGAACTGCAGTGTATTTGGTTTCTCCTGGTCTCACTTCACAGTGTGCAAAACAAGATAAAAAAAGGAAGCAGTTGCACAGAGCTCATGTCCACCCTTAGCTCTGGCAAGCACCCAAGCATGTTCATAGGAGTAATGGGTAGAAATTGTGTTTCCTTAATGAAGAACTCCTGTGGCTTAGGTGGCATTTGCATGGAGGGCTGGTGTGGCCCTCAAAACCATCCCTGCAGTTGCACCTCAAGCCTGGCCTTGGCCACAGCCCACCCCTGAGGGCCCTGAGCAGAGGTGGCACATCCAGCTCTTGGAACAGCCCTGGTTCAGGCTGCTGGAGTGTGAGATGTTTATAGCCTGGGGGAGATTTATGATGATGTGTTTGTAATTTATGAGGGTTTTTCCCTTCTTTTCCTCTCCCTCTCTTCCCCTCTCCCACCCTCCCACCTTCTGTCACTGGCTACATTCTAAATCATTGATGTGATTCTCAGTCATTCTTGTGCCAGGATATAAATCACTCACCTACCAACAGCTATTCACGTGGCTGCAGCAAAATGCTTCCTGTGTGGTAATTTGAAAGGCAATGAGGGAAAACTGGTACAGACCAATAATGTAGGATTTTTGGGGCGTTTACCACAGAAAATGGATGTTTTATCTTTTAGGATAAAACATCTGCTGCAGCCCATTACAAACAGAGGAACTGGGATTTAATGGTGAGTCTGGCACGTGGCACTGTTATTGTCCTAACTAAATAAAGAATATGTGTTTACAAGGAATACATTAATGCTTGATGAGGCATGGATGGCACCATAAAATATCAGTTGCTTCATGTATTTATGAGGTGAACAGTGACTTTTCTACATTTTTCTACATTTTGTAGAAAAGTCTGTCTTGCATTAAAAACCTCATGATGAGGAATTTTATAGCCTTAAACACCAAGGACACTGAAAAAGACACAGATAGATGCTGCAGAGCCTATAAGGAAATACGTTGTCTGAAAAATATTCCTATTGCTGCGCTGTGCTTTTGATTTCTTATTTTCCCCCTGTGGGGCTGAGGTGAGCAGACATAACTTGGTCTTCCCAGGAGAATCAAGCAGAGCAGCATTGCTCTCCCCTGCACTGCGGAGTGGCCCTTTCTGTGTCTGAACCCTGCAGTTTGTCCCCTGGCAACCCAAGTGTGATGCCCTTACTGCCACCACCCCTGCCCTGGGTAAAATCAACCCAAATCTTCCTGGTTCTTTCCACAAGAGGGGCCCTGAGATGCCTCTTTGGAGCACTACAGGAAAAGGTAGTGTGGGTTTATGGGATGCTTTTAGAAGAAATGACCTACCTTCAGAACACCTATGTTAAGGCCATTTCTGCTTTTACAGTGTAATGTTTTTTAGTCTTTAAAAAGAGCTAAGGGGAATGTTTTCTTACTTGAGACAACATCTCTTAAACAGTCTATAAGGAGCATCACATTATATCCCTACCTGACCTGCAAAGAGAAGTCCTTTATGAACTACTTTTATTTTTTCTGTGTTTTGGAGATGCAGGACTGTGGAGGTGATAACAGTAGAAGATAAGTTTTGAAAAGAATAATTTTGGCAACTTTATGCTGTGCAACCTCACAGCTTTTTGCTTCCACAGCATTCTAGCAGTGAAGTGCCGTGCTTTTGCTTTTTTTTAGGCTGGAAGTAAAGTTTATTATTGTAACCCTTTTCTTACTCTAAGAAATGGGTCCCCTAAGCTGGCATGGCATGTAGTTTCTAGAATACTGTTGAATAAGGGATACAAAATATTTCACTTGACACTTCATATTGCCCTGATTGCCAGCTTGAAAATTGCAACAGCAGTGACAAAAGCTGAAAGACCCGTTCTGCTGGCCTGATTCATAGGAAAACAATATATTTTTGTTCAAGCTGTCACAGCAAAATCCCCTTGAAATGTTACTCAACATGACTGGATTGCAGAGTCAGGTCCTCTTTGAATAAAAGTCTTTAACTTTCAGAAGAACTCAAGGAGTATGGTTTCATCATTTTAGAAAAAAAAAAAAATGCCAATGGAGAAGAGATTAATTTTCCCATCTCTTGTTGAATCCTTGAAGACTTTTATATGATTCAGTATGTTTTATGAGCTGCGTTTCCAGGGATGCTGGCAGAAAACAGGGTAATCACTCTTTCACCATCCTGTCAGCCTTATTTTAACTGGCCTCCACTGACTTTTGGGAAAATGAGGAGCAATTGGAGCCATCAACCAGCTCTGTTTGTGCATACCTCTCTCTGGTACCTGACCTCACCAGTCCACCTGCTTTATCGACTTTACAGCACACATGGGCCCCATCAAATTATTCTGGGAGGCAGGAGCAGGGAAAAGCATGGAATAACTTTGTCCTATGAGTGGAGGAGGCAGGAGTCCTCCTGGCAGCTCAGCCAGCAGAACTAGCCATTTTCAAATCTGCAACTTGCTGTGTTTTCTCCTGGTGGCTGTCTGGAATGTAAGCTGGCAGTAAAACCCTGCCCTTCCCCTCCCATCTCTCCTGTACCTGCTTCATTTTTTAATATGTTTTTACAGGATGGGGAGATAAAATATCTGATAATTTTTTAGGTTGTCCAAGCCAGTATCTGCTGTTCATTTCATCCCAAAAGAATGCTTCATACATACTCTCTGTGCACATATTGTATTCTGTGTTCTCTGAAAGGGATACAGGTGCACAAGTATAAATCTCCAGTACCCTCCTAAATGCCTTATGCAGTCAAGCTGTCCCTGGGTGAATTGACAGAAAGGAGCTTAAAAGCTCACTTTCCCTTTTCCATTCCCTTCCAGAGTAGTTCCTGGGTTATCCTTCCCTCTGTGTTCAGACACTTGACATAAAAATAATTTTATTATCGATCAACCAAATATACATTCTGAGTCTTAAACACTGCTGTTTGGGTCAGCCCAGAAATCCCTCCTGCTTCTAATCACGACCTGTGACAGATGCTAGGGGAAAGGGTGACAGGATAAGGATGTGAACACAGTGACCTTGAATTTGCTGAACTCTTCAGCTCACAGAAATCGGCTGCTTTGGGGCTTGGAGATGTGAGTTGCATGCAGATGATTATTCAGAGGTGTTACCAATCTGATGTGCACTCAGTCAATCACTTTCTAAACCCTTTTTCCTGTGGTGTCTCTTTCCACAGGCTGTCAGTGAATGCCAGGATGCTGCTCTATGCTGTATAAGAAAGCATTTCATTCTGCTTGCTTTCAAAATTGCTCTGGATAAATTCTCTGGGACCTCTTTAGCTCTTATTTTATGAGAAATAATAAGTCTCATGGCTTATTTAATCTGTTCCATAGTACTTGGAATTTTGCAAGCCTTTGTCATATGCTTCACATAGACTGCTGGGATGAGCCTTTATATGGGAGCTGTTTAATTCTCTGATGATCCATATTGCCCCTCTCCCCACCTTTCATAGCTCTGTTAGACTGCTTTGGAAATGGGGTGATAGGAGTGATTGCACTATAAAATTACACAGTGACATAATGACTGATTTTTTGTTCCTTTCTCTTTTTGGCTACTGTGAAATGTTGCAATTCAAACTATGAATCTGCAGACTTGCCTAGTACCAGATATCCAGGATTTAGTGACTTAAGTTTTCTAGTAACTATTTAAATTATGCTAGGTCTTCCATACAGAATAGAAACTGATTTTCTTTTTGTTCTTTAGCTTATACCTAAAGTATAGCACTGAGAAAAGGAAGAAATTAAAATGCTTAGGTATGTTCTAATTGTAATTTTTAGTTTTCTGATATGATGGAGCTCAAATTTGCAGCCTTCATGAGTTGTACTGTGTTGAATTTAATATCTTCAACTGTTCCAGAACTAAATATGACTCATTCCAGACCCCAGAAAAGTGTAATTATATGGAATAAAGCCCACATTTAGAGGGGGAGATGGAAAACTTGCTCTTAAATCATTTGTTGAAAGCTGAGTAGAGTTTGAAACATTAAGAGGTGCTCCCAAGGAAGATGGATTAGTGACCAGAATTCAAGAAAAGCAGTCAGATGTGAATTATAAATTGCATTTGTTCAAGGTTCTGTGGTTTTTCACATGGGCACTTACACGCTACAATATAAAGCTATAAATATGAGGTATAGTTTCCAGACTTTTTCCCTTCACTTTTTGTATCTGTCTTACAGGCAGAATGAATGTGGTGTGTTTTGTCCAGCTGAGCCCATCCATGCAGCCCAGCACAGCTCAGAGTGCCAAGGACAATTTGTAGCACAGAATTTACAGCCAATATGCAAAATATCAGCACGACAGCCATTGACCCTGCCTGGGCCCGTGAGCACAGCCAGCACCCAGTGCCTGACATCACACTCTGCCCTGCCTGCAAGTCTGTGTGGGAACCCAGGACATCCCTCTGGCTGCCCTGGATGGCTCAAGCCCCTGCCAGGGGGCTCAGAGACCTGGACACGAAGCCAAAGACACCTGTGGCTCTGATTTTAACCCATGGAGAAAATTACCAACTTTATATGGGGTTTCACAAGCCACGGGAGTTTAAGTAGAATGATAGTTAGTTTGTTACCAGAGAGAAAAGTAGAATTTTGAGTTTTTAGAATGGGGGTTCAGAAGCCAAGATGGAGGGATTTGGGCACGCCTTGTCCTTCTTCTTTCTTCTTCTTAGCCTCCATCTTCTTGGTGATGTTGGCGCTTCTGGATTAGAGCTTGTTTTAGACTAGAAACACATTGTCTAACATAGGTGATAGGTATTGGAAAATTATTGTAAATAATGTGCACATACTTTTTAGTATAAAAAGATAACACCGCCCCAAGGGTGCTCAGTGTGCCTCAGACCAACTTGCTAGACAGACCTCAGCAGGTCAGAAAAAGAATGTTATAGATAACTAAGAATAAACAACATTGAAAACCACAGCCAAAAAAATCCTGACTCCTTCTTCTATCTTGGGGCTGGGAAAAGAGACTTTCCATCACCTCGGGGTCATCTCAACCACAGAGACCCCGAGAAGTCTGGCAGAACAAGGCTTTGCTTTTCTATTGTTCATTGTCAGGAGAAAAGTCACACAACACTGCTGCCTGCAGGCTGGAGTGGGACCGGGAGCCCGGGACCATAATCTTTGTGCCTGTGAATAATAAGGTGTGTGCCTGTGCACTGGCAAGGATCACAATCACAAAATATGTATTTACTTCCTTTTCCATGCCATCAAGGATTAAGGAAAAGTCCTGCCCACTGTATGAGATCCAGCTGTTTCAGGTGGCTGGGTTCTGGGCTCTGGCTGCTTAGAAAGAGTGTCCTGCAGCAAGTCTGCACCTAGGATATCTGCTTTGAGATCCAGAGATAAGACACCAGTCCCAAACCCAGAGAGTTTGAAAATATACAGTATTTGAAAATTGGATGCCATTTGGACAAATTTTTAAAAATCTTTCCCTTTTTTTTTTCCTGTGGAGATTATTGGTACTTCCATTAAACAATAGTGATCGTTTATTTTAATAAATTTATTTTAATGGAAATGTGTGCTTACCCATGGAAAACATGGTAATTTCTTTTAAAGAATTCTCTGTGCTTGAAATTCCTGAAGATTCTGGTTAAGAGAAAGGTATTTGTAAAAGTGTCTTTCAAAGAAAGTTGAAAACTATCAAACAACCTGTCCAATTTTCTAACCAGTTCTACTCCATGAATTTGGAGGGCACCAGAGGGCCCTTTTAAAACACCCCACATATTTCTTCTGCTTGCTTCTATGTAGGATTAGAACTATTTTGACATGTGAACTCTTTCCTTGTAGCAGCTGCTGTTTCTTTATGCATCCTTGAAGTGAATTAAGGCAAACAGAGACTATTTTGAGTGAAAATGTGCTTGCAAATACAGAATGGCTAGAAAAAGTAACAGTTTAATAGATTTTGTGCACATTGGATCAACATACTAGAAATAGGCCATTGCTTTTTGTAAGACTTGATATTTCACATAAAGTACCCTAATATTTTGGCTGTTCTGTTTCTCTCTGTTTCCCTTACCTCTAGACAGGACTGAAGTATATCAGATAAAAAGTTGTAAAGATGACAATAATTGATGAAGTATTGATAAAGAAAGAGAATTAGTTTTGTTTTTCCAGTTTCTTTACTGAATATTTATGTCTCTCTTCCCGACTACCATGAAATGTTAATAATGCCAAAAGTCTTGCTGGGATAACTTGGTTTGACATCTCCCTATATTTTGGCCCTGGTGTGATCTGAAGCTCTCAACTCGTAGATTAGCAAAATCCAGAGGTGGAGTGCATGTGGAGATAACATCTGTTTGCCACCAATATGTCTTTTAAAGGGCAATCCCTTATGCATGGAGCTGAGTGGGGCTGTATTTCTCAACATCCCTTGCCGTGATTGCTGATCATGTAGACATCCCTCAAGGTAACTTTAAATGTCTCATTTGGGTAGGGTTACCAGCAAAGCACAAGAAATTTGGTTTTCAGCTCAGGCTGAACCACCAGAATGTTTTTCTCAGTGACTGGGTACATTTTGCTATCAGACAGAACCAGTTTAAAAGAAGGTTGCATGTTTAAAATAATGTCTGCATGTATTTCAGTTATGGTTTTGACCACTGCAATTAAGGATCCTCACTAGCACAAAAGTCCACTAAAAAACTGTGTAAATATAAAAATTGTCTTTATATATGCTTTTATAGAGATATTATGTAACAATGATGATGTCCAAAATGCCACTTTCACTGCCTGCCTCCCTTCAGCATGTTAAAGATCTGATTCTTCATTCCATTATACCACTTAGTGGAGTTGCTCATTAAAAAACTTTATCTATGGGCAAAAATTGAGAAACAGGCATCAGCACTTTTGTCATGTGGCTACAGAGGGTGTCCCAGGATGTCATCCTTTCCTAAATGGTCTTTTCCAACTTATGTCACTAGAAAGCAAAATACCTGTGAAGGAACTGAGCAATTTTTGTTGAGAAATTTGTCCCACGTAGTTTCACCAGTTGGAAAATAGCATTTTGTTTATCTTCTTCCTCACCCTCCCTTCCTGCCTGTTTTTTTTTTTTTTTTTAATCTCTATAATGTTCTTTGAATAAATTTTTGCTGAGAAGTCAGGGAAGGTTCATGCCTTTCTACAGGCCTTGAGACCATGTTTTTTAGCTGCTTACCATGCTTCCTCTGGAACTGGTTGTTTCAGATTGGCCTCCTAACTTTTCCACGTCATTTTTGAGGGAAAACAAAGGGGCAAATTCCATCTCTCTGCCCTCTCAATGCTGTTCACGGAAATTGAGTTTATGAACTTGTTAATCCACTCTTGTTTATCAATTAATCTTCCTGCCCACAGATCTGGCATTGCAGAGGGGAGAAAATAAGTTAAGGGGAAGATTACTTCTCCTTCCACCACGTGGATGGGGTGTCTCTACACACACAGGTTTTCACTCTGTCTTTGCCTTCACACAGCTGGGTCACATGAAAAAAGAGTAACTCAGGTTGAAGAGACGCCTGCTTTCAGTTCAACATCCTGCTCAAAGCAGGACCAGCTCCAAGTACCAGCTTCAAAGATTTTTCCCATGAGGAGCTGTAGGCAGCAATAACCTCTTTTTCCTCAAGGCAAGCACCCCTAAATCTCAGAGTTTCTCCTCGTATGTCATGTGCTCCAGCCAGGCTGGTCGCCTCTGCTGTGCTCACTCGTGTGCCCATGTCTCCCTGGCACTGAGGAGACCAGAACTGGAACCAACACTCCAGATGTGTCTTGCCTGGGCTGGGCAGAGGAAAAAGACCACCTTCTGAGATGTACTGGCCAACCTCCCAGGAATGTAACCCAATATGTTGGCTTTCTTTTACACAAGGGGACATTAGTGGTCAATATGGTGTCCATAAAGATCTTGACCTTCTTTGCAAAGTGTTTTCCATCTGGGGGATCCCCTGTGTGTTTTGTAGCATGGGCTTTTCCCTCCCCAGTTACAGCTTTGAATTTGACTTCCATAAGGTTCCTGCCTGACTGCTTTCCCAGCTGGCTAAGATTCCTGAGAGGAAGTCCTGCCTGCCAGTATACTGACCACTTCCCCAAGTAGCCAACTATGGTGTTATCTGTGAGCTCCTAATTTCTTCTATAGTTTAATTTAATTTTTTAAAATTTTTAAAACTTTTTTTTTGAGGTTGGGGAGGATTTAAGTACTTTGGCCACATCTGCACAATTCAATTACATATGCTGTTCTAAGGTGGGCTGGCCATCTGACATGGAAAAGGGTCCTAAAACGGGTAATAAAGAAATAAATTCTCTCCCACTGCAGAGATAGGACATCCTCACTTTTGCCAAGATGGTGCCTTGCTTTACAGCCTTATTCTCTATTTTGCCACCCTTGCTTTAGTTTATGATCTGTCTCATATTTTCCAGTACAGATGCATGTGACATCTTTGTAGTGACAGCCAAACCAAGTCACTTTCTTTCCAGAAGAACTGGCACAGTACTTTTCTTGGAACCTGGCGTCAATTTGATGGAAACACTTAAAGAAATAATAATTAAAGTAGATCTGCAGAGAGATAGGAGGAAACAGTAACCCTTGATTGGTGGAGACAGGAAGAGGAAATTGGCTGGTTGTGGAGCTGGGGCTAGTACTTCTTGCACAGGGAAAACTGCAGAAGTAGTCCTTGTCTACAAACTCATTAGTCCTCTATTTGCTCTACAGCTCAGATTCAAGCAAAAAGCATCCCTCTGGTTCCTTCACTCCTCCAGTGCCTACTATTCCGCTTCCATTTAGCAAAAGTGACCTTCTCTGTCCTCATATGTTGTGCTTCCAACACTTTTGGCTCTTTGTCCACAGCAAGCACTAAATGAAATTAAAAGTAAAACAGAAGCATAAGCTAAACTACACCCAGTAGTACTACAACCATGTGTCCTGTAACCGCAATAAAATACTACTGTGATAAATCTTTAAGTAGGGGTCAATAAAGCAATAATAGTGTACAGTAGAAACTGATCATTTTATGTAATGACTGGTTTATTACACCATTAACTTGTCCTTAGCTTTGTCTTAGGACAGTTTGCTAGGTGCTTGTTAACTACTGGAATAAACTGTTTCTTGGTAAAAATACTTAAATAAGAGCCTGTAAGTTATTGACTAGTGTAAGATTGGTCCTTCAGTCTACCAGAAAATTAAAGTCTGTAGTGCAAAACAAAACACATATAATTTGGCTATTTTCAGTCATTACAGTATCAAAGACAACATGCAAATGTGTGAAAGTAAATCCAATGAGTAAATAATAGCCTATAGCAACTGATGTATAAAAATTTCACCTTTGGGAGATAATTTCTGTTTACCTGCAGTAATTAGGAAATATGACTGGCAAAAATCTGGCAGACAATGCCTTTGACCAGTAGAGCCCTGTCATGGGACTCCTACTTCTGCTTGTATGACTAGAGGGATGTTGCAGGAGGATAGAGTATGGCTATGTCAAAGTGAGAAGAACTTGAAATCTCTGTGAAAGGATGTAATGATTGTGGTAGCAGGGGGCAGAGACCTTGTAACTGCCATCCAAGGCTCCCATATTTTCCTCTGCATGGTCAGGAGGAGCCAGTCCCTGACTTTTATCCTTATCAGCATCCCTTCACTCATATCTGGCCTGTCTTTTTTACTAATAATGGAGTGCTTCCAAATGTTCTTTGGCTGAAGAGGTGTAGGCAAGCCACAATCCAGGCTGGATCTAGACATCAGGGTAGATTATTCTGCATTGATATGTGCTTACCAAGACAACTATTTGTTACTTAGAGTGGAATGGTTTCCTAAAGTCTGTCCTAGACAGACCCTAGTAAACCATAATAGAGACAGGACCTTAGTGTGAAACAGTGGAGTGTCTGTAATTATACAGCTTTAAGAACACCAGATGTGCTTGTGACAGTTTTCCCACACAGCTGGCATGGAATGGCCTTTGGCCATACAATTAAACCTTCTAGCTTCCAAACCAGGTGTCAGCATTCAAACTGAGCGTGGTTCCTGACTTAGGCTCAGAAGAGAACTATTTTGGGAGAGTGCTATTCTGTACTGGAACCATGCCAGGATCTGCTCCAACAATACTGGGAGATGATGAATTCTATTACTCTGAACCATTTCCTGACAGAAACTAATTTATTTTATGCATGGAGTCTTAGGGGGCTGAGGGAAGTATCTGGGATCTGTACAACCATCTTTTATTTCCTGCTGGTGTAGCTCCACTGACTTCAGTGAGGTTACTTTAGATTCACTCTGGTGTGATCAAGATAAAAAGGTTTCTTAAATTTGGATTTTGGAAAAGAAACTTCCACTTTCTCCTGCTTATTACTAAGTCTTCTAAAATTCAGTGTAAGGAAGAATATGAGAGAGAAAACATCAGAAGAACCAAGAGAATAGTTATCTTGTGAGGTAGATATGTGGGAAGGGATAGGAAAGAGCAAAGATGTTTGGGGCAGGAAATAGTGATCCTGGAAGTAGAAATATACATAAAAAGGAGTCAAGATCTAACAGAAATAAAGCTAAGATACAGCATTGTCATAGATGGCAGATGGGAGACCTGGAAATACAGAAATGATAATGGACAGGGAGATAAAGCAAGTGAGCCTGTAAGGCAGTGATGGGAGAAGACAGGGTGCAAAGGAATAGAATGTGTGTGCCAAGTTTGGAGCAGGCTCTGGAGACTTGTGAGTGGGGAGACAGAGGAGACATCTGGACCCAGCAAAGAGAATGGAGAGGCTAAGATGCAGTGCTCAGAGAAAGAGAGGAAACTTAGACAGAGACTCTGTTGGATGCAAGGAAGTGTATGACACACTGGGCTTTAAAATGCTTATAAATCAGTGTCAGGAACAACATCCTGCCAACAAATGCAGGATGAACAAAATAGAAACTGAAAACTTCACTATCATCCTGGGAAAAACACATTTTTAAATGCTGCCTGCCTCCTACATGGAGCTGAATGCATCTGAAAATATCCTCTAATTTGCATACAAATAGCTACATAAATTGGGCTTGATCTTGCTTGTGGTTGTAAACAGAGGGATGGGAACAGGAGGCAGCACAGCACAGAAAATGTTGTGCTGGACTCGATTTGCAGCTCTGCTCCAACATCACTTTGTGACCTCATGGGAATGGGGATACTTGAAAGATCTGACTCTTTCTGGGATATTTAGAGTAGGACTGTCTTCCTTCATTTTGGATATTGAAAAGTTATACACTTAATATATATAATTGTGGAGACAATTACCTTAGGCTTGATTGATAGTGAAAGGAGGAAAATAGGTGGAAAGCCATTCTCCTGGCCTATTATAAATGCCTTTCTTAGCAAAGGTGAATTGCCCTTAGGAAAAGGGGTCTATTAGCAAACATAAAAAGAACACAGTGTAAGTACATTGGATTCATATGACCAAATGGTAGGCATCTAAATTACAGCAGATGACTCCAACCTAAATTACCTCTTTTTCAGGAATTTGTTCAGAAATACTTATTGGCAATACTTAACATTCTCTGTGTGTTGAGAGCTTCAAATATTACATGTAAACATGCACATTATTAGTAGCAAAAATAGCCTCAAATTTCACATTTTTATCACTTGAAAGGTCAGATCTTATAACAACTAAAACATTGAAATCCCAATATTTCAATGTGTTTTTCTCACGCCTTTTCCCCATCCAACTTTAGTTATTAAACAAAAATATTTATTTCTACACAGGCCAAGTAAAGTAACACTGCATGCAGATGATGAGGTTTTCTTCTAGAAATATTAAGTCTATTATAAAGTAGCTTTTCTGACACTGTTATTTACAGTCTCAAACAGAAGCAAAATCTATATCTAAATTGAACCCTAATCCATACATATACATATATAAATAAAATTCTGTGCAGGCATTTTTGTCTAAATTTAAACCATTTAGTGTTGTCTGAATTTAAACCATTTAGTTTTGTCTGTATCTGACAGAGAGGTCTCTCTGAAAAGGTAAGTCATTCCATATTAAAATAGACACCCACAATAGATGAGGTGAATCCTTTGGAAGTGCATCTTTTCTCTACTGACTAGTGGGAGAATATGGTTTAAACATATTTACATGCCTAAACTGCAGACAGGTGTCTCCTCTGTCATGATCTCCTTGCAAAATCATTGCCATCTATTTCAAAAGACTCCAGGATCAGCAGTGTTACTCCTGCCTCCACAGCCTCTTCTCCAGGATTTTGGAAGCAGTGAGATTATCAGCATCACTGAATCACCTCCTGTGTTACAGACAGCAATGATAAAAACATGTCTGCAGACACTTTCTTAAACCCAGGCTCTGCATCTCCACATTCCTTCAGCATACTCCTTCTTTTGGGAGGCTGGTCTATAGTATCAGTTTTATTTGGTTTTATTTTGTCAATATTACTTGTTCCAGCATGAAGAATGATTGGCAGATCTTTGCTGCTCCTTCCCAGTTCCTTTGTTCCTTTGTTTGAGGTCCACACTGGGTACCTGTCCTCTTGGCAGACTGCACATCCCTCTGTGCCCTGGATGTGCTTCTCTGTCAGGCCTGATGGATCTCCTATGAAGGAGCCTGCCATCATGACCAGACCCCAGATTTTTTTCTTTCTTTCTGATATTGATATGCATGTCTTGTCCTTTCTCTTCCTGTCTTTGGATGCACATCTCTTGTCTGTTGTTTTGATGCTGAATTGCCTGCACTTCAGTTCACATTCTTCTCTATCACCTGATTCTCAAATATCTCTATTATCTCACATTGCTTTACCTCATAGCTAGTTTCTTTTGTACTTAGTGTCACTTCAACTCTTTTTTTTTTTTTTGGTCTTTTTATAGTGTGTGTTCTCCAGCATAGTAAACCTGTTGCCCAGCACTGTCTGTCTGTGCATCACACTGCTTTTTCTGGTTTGTTATCATGCTCATTCTCCCATTTGTGGGTAACCATTTTAACGTAATTTATGCCATGTCTTTGTGTTCTCCTGTACTTTTCCTGTTCCTCAAAGATAGATATCTCCAGTAAAACAAGTCTAAAAGCCTTGATCCCTGGACAAATATCTGAATAATTTTTCAGTGCAGAGTTGGTGAGAAGGTCTCTGATGTTTGAGCAAACATCTCCATAGAATACTATAACAGTTTTTAAAATTCTCTCCATTGAGGGGGGATTGTCACACCCACCAGTTTCCAGGAGGTCCAGCCCTACCCATAACAATACATAATTCCCTTGCTAGAACTCAGATGTTGTTTTTCCTTTGTTAGAGCTGAGCTGAAGCAAAGTCAGAGGAAGTCAAAGCCTTTTGACTGAGGGTACCATTAAACTGTTGCAGCTGGTTAAATGTTTTTGCCCAGATAGTTTACAAACTTGAAATCAGATAGGACAACTACAGCCCCATTGTCAGCTGTAGATACAGAGAGTGAGCCACTTCCATGCCTTTGATGTTCACATCATAATGCACACAGATATTCACGTCCCAGGACATTCAAAAAACAGGAAGACACCAGAAAGCTTATGGAAGAAGCAGTGCTGAAAAAGATCAGAGAGAAGCACCAAAAAGATCTGAGCAGAAATCACTCTTGCTATCTATGCTCATTTGAGAGGGTTGGGTCTTTCATGCAGGTCCTCTCTGATGGGCTGGATGTTGTACTGCCCCTTTCTCTGACAGCAGATCCTGACTCTCAGAGCTGTCTCAGACTTACAGAGATTTCTTCTGATATTAGAGAGCCAGCAAAGCAATTTTATTTGCTCACTTCATGAGATGACTTCAGGTAGACAGTTAAGAGAGTTCATGCACAAGGGACTCAAGAATACATTACAGAATTTCATGGGAAATTTGCCAAAAGTTTATCTTTAGACTAGACTGTTTTTCCTTAACTGCCTAAGTGTGAGATAAAATCAAATTTCTGATAGAGGCATGTGTCTGAAAGCTGACACAAATCTGTAACTCTAGCAGGGTAGAAGATTGGTATGGAGAGTAAAGGAGCTAAGGATGTTTGGGCTGAGAGGTACTCTGAGACCAGCCCTGACTCCAGCTTAGCCACTTTCTGTTTCTGAATTAAACTTTCACAATTCCACTTGAAACCAGTGGCAAATTTAGGTCAAATTGAAAGAAAGTCTTCTCTGAAGAAAGGCAAGCAAAGAAAGAAAATAACACCAAACAAAAAAAGTGTTGGCAATGTCAAAAAGATTAGTTTCAGCATTCTCCAAGCTCAGTGCTTCGATTTTTTTGAGTTGGATTCAAAAGGAGCATCTGCTGAAGTAATTCCAGCTCTCATAATCCTGGTGATTAGGATACTGGCCCAACATGTTGAAGACCCCGAAACCCTAACTGATTTTGAAAGGGAGTTTGAATATCTTTCTTCTAAGGAAACTTTTCCCACTGAACAATCAAATTCTGCTTCTTTAGTTATTTAACTATTAATATAAACAAATATTCCCTCTGAAGAAGGGGACTCCATAGGCTGGGAGTCTAGAGGAGAGAAACCTGATCTCAAGTCTTTTTTCCAAGTTTCATGACAAGGGGAAATTGGTCCCAGATGAGTGCTTTAATCAGCTCATTCTGGACAGAGGTGACAAATGCTGCCACGTGCTTTTTGTGGTGTTTTCAATGGCTCCAAGAACTAGTTTTTCATGCATGCTTTTTTCCCTTTTCCTTATTTTGTTCTTGTTTTTGTTTCTTTTTAATTCTTCTATATCTGGAAATAAAAAGAAACTTATCAATTTCAAGTGAATGAAAATTTTCATGATTCTTTCATCTAAACCTCATTTGATTTATTTTGTATGCTTTTCCCCCCTCAAATTGTAATTTTACTTACTCAGCTTTTTCATTTGTGTGTTGAACCCAAGAATAAGTCATTTCTGTGGGACACATTTGGCTTCCTACTGAAGGACTTCCAATCCAGTGGAAATTTATAAGGGAGAAACAAATATTTTATATTTTCTTTTCTCCATAGAGTGAATGACCAAATCCCTTTATTTAGGTCCTTGTTTAACAGCACTCTACTGTAAAATCATAATTTCAATATCAGAAATAATGACCTCATTGTCTGGCCCATTAAAAATAGCTCATGAAGGACACAAGCCCCACAGATTAAATTACTCTCCATTGTTCCATTTTTCTGGGAACTTTTTCTTTCTGTCATGCTTTATTGTACAAGACAGAAAATAAAATAATTTTGCAATAATTTCTGGGCTGTTTTGCATAGTGTGCTGTGCATCTTTTTTAATGTTTCAAATTCTTTAAGTAAGAAGCATATCCTAGCTTTACAGCATTGGCCTTCCAGGAGCATGTGGAAATGAAGGATTTAGAAAGTCTATGGTAAAGGGATTACTACACATTACTGTTGCTTAATGACTATTACAATGTGCAAATTCAGATGCCAGTGCCAAATCAGCACTTTCAGCAAGTAGTAGGGGAGATATAATAGAGAGGAAAAATTGGAGTCACTGAATTTTTTAACCAGGAGACAGGCTATTTCCTTGAGGATATACAATTTTTTTTATTTATACATGGCAACTCAGATCTCAAGAATGTTGAATTTTCTTCTGGATACTTCTTCAAACTCTTTGCTGGCTATCCAGGGAGGCAAAAGAGCCCCTTGGGTACTTAGCTGGCTAAATGTGGACCACATTTCCTATCACCTGTTATTTGCATGCTTGAAAGAGAAGGCTGAAGAAGGGTTCCTGCTCACTGGGGCTTCCTTCTTGCCATGGTGCTCCTCCTCAGTGGGCTAAGGGGCAGAAGTCCAGTGACTGAGGTGTTGTTTTCCATGCAGCTGTGCACACTCTCTCCAGCTACCTGCCAGCCAGCACTTGAGCTGCAGAGCCACAGTTCAAAAGGGAAGATTAATGATGAACATGAGCAAGAGGGAGTCTTGAGCTCAGGCTTGCTGCGTGGTCTCACTTTGCCATGTTTCTCATTTTCTCATCTGTTGATATAAGGATGATGGTAATTAACTTGCAAAGGTGGTGTGAAGTTTAATTATTGCATGCACTCCTCAGATGCAGGACAGCTTAGTGCTCTATTTCTGTAGTGCCACTTTTTAATGTTGTGTGGGGAACGCCACATCACTCAGAAGCTGCTTGTGTCTGAACACAAGGAGAGGCAGAGGAGGGTGAAGTAAAGAGCATGTCTTTCAGTGTTTTGATAGTATTGCTGTGGAATGGAAAGACTAATCAGGAAACCCATCTTTTTTAACTACGGCCTTTGGGAATAAAATAATTTTGAACTATTACCAAGTGCACATGGATCCATTTGCATGTCTAGTGACCCATTGGATATAATACAGCAAGACTGCCTCAACAGCAATAACATTTTGGACAAGAAATGTAACTCTCAAATCCTCTCCTGTTATAAACAGTGCATTTATAAACTGCTTGGCAGTGAAGGTAATTATCTCCTAATGAACAGAAAATTGTGCCTAGGGAAAAATCATGATAGAGAAAGAGAAGTAACTAATTTTTAAAATGGAATTATACATATATTGCTCCTATTACAATAATTACTTTTCTCCTGTTATACTTTTTTCTTTCTATGTTCCACTACACTATTAAATCAATAACAGTCTCTAATGTGTCTGAAAACAGTTAAAGACAAATGAACTTTCCCATATGGATGTAATATTTGCAGCCATAAATAAATTCTTACCGTTTTTGTCAGGCTTTTCACACACCCACAGATTCTGCTATCAGCTAGTAAATCTTTGTGTAAGACAGTATGGGATCAGATTTCCCTGGGTGAAGTGCTGGCCAAACCAGAGAGAAAATAATGTTGCAGAGAAACTAGTGTTTCCAAGTTCTGTCTTCCCATCCACCCCAACTAGAATGTTTTCTTTCTGCTTTTCTTCAGAATTTCCAACCATGATGTCTACTTGGACAGAAGGCAAAGCAGATAGTGTTGCTGGTGTGCATTTTTTTTTTTGTGATAGCAGAGAGAATCTTGTTGTTGGACAGCTGGGATTTGAAAAGTCAGAAGTGCAGTAAGTCATCTGGAATCACTGCTGCATTTTCCTCTTCTAGCAGGACATCTGCCCAGCTAGATCAGTCAGTGTGCCAAAAAAAAAAAAAAATCAAAACCCTCCATGATTTCTCCAGTGATGTTTAAGGATATCTCTTGAGATTCCTCTACACTGTGCACAGGGCTCCTATGAATGCTTTCAGAAAAGGTTTGCTTGCAACTAATCATATAATACTTCATATAATACTGTACTTTCCTCCAGACCATAGCTCTTCACCAGTAAAAACTTTCCCTGGGACTCACATATGCAGATACTAAAGCAGTGAGGTTGCAGAGAATACTATGATCTCATCAGTGGTTCCACTGGACAAAATAAAATTGTATCCCTTTTATCAAAGAGAGGGGGAATAGGAAGTATAGAACCTTGTTATCTTCCTGGAAGTCAGAGCAATGCTCTGTGTGATGTTAATCCTGAATAATCCATTTATTTTTTAATCAAGAGATGCCACTAATTTCTTATTTCTGGTGAGTTTCTTCTTTCCCACAAAATACTTCCTTTAGATTTCTTTCCTTTTGAAGCCATGGCAACTGTAGCCATGGCTTTTACCACCTATAAGAATTATTAATGCTCCACAGTCGAGCTGTCTCTAGTAATTAACAGATGAAAGGCAATGGCTCAATAACAATAAGACCTCTAATCAGCAGGGTATATCTTATATGCACACTGGGCTTGTGTACACAAGAAGGATTTGATAATGTCAGCTACAGATTGGTCCCTACAATCACAGAAAAGTAAATATCTCTGAGGGACTCTATAAAATCCCTGCTCATCCTCCTGCCCTGAAGCTGGAAGAGTTACAGGATTAGTTATCACTTTGCTGACATCTTGACTGAATTTTTTACCACTTGTAATCCCAGCACCCCTGTGATGGAGATTCCCCCACCTACCTCTGTTGGTTAGACAGTCTCATTCCATGCTCTGTTATCTCAGTGTAGACTCTCCCTGGTATGCCCACAGAAACATAGAATATCCTGAGCTGGAAGGGACCCACAAAGAACATCAAAGTCCACTCCTGGCCCTGCAGAATGCCTGTTCCTCTGTTTCCCTCACAAGGAAGTTGTAGACCACAGTGAGGTCTCCCCTCAGTCTCCTCTCCTCCAGGCTGAACAAGCCAAGTGACCTCATCCACTGCTCATACAGCTTCCCCTCAGGGCCCTTCACCATCTTCACATCTCTCTTTTGGGCACTCTCTAATAGCTTTATATTTTTCTTATATTGTGGTGGCCAGAACTGCACACAGCACCGTAGGTGAGGCCAGGGCAGCACAGAGCAGAGCAGGACAATCAATCCCCCTGTTCAGCTGGCCAGTGGTGCTTTGCATGATGCACTCAGAACACAGCTGTCCTTCCTGGCTGATCTCCTCACATCTGGAGCTGACGTTTTGCTGGCTCCTTTCTTTCTGGCCACCTGAGATTTTAAACTCAGCTGCTTCCTGGTAGAGAAGTGTACCTGGGAATGCATCAAGGTCCTTTCAAAACTGGTGTTCAACACACCAGTCCTGTGTGTTCAATACAGGGCACATAAATAATTGTCTCGGGTGTGGTTTTTTACATAGCTCATAACCTAACCCCTGGTTCTATATTTATTCACTAGATAGTAGGGCCTAAATTCTGCTATTCTTTTAACAGTTACCTAAAATTCAGTACTAGCACTTTCCAAGATAGCAGTGGCTGGAGGCATCTGCTATCCCTGTTTGTGTTCAGACCTTGCCTATGAAAAACATTGTGACAGATTGGAAAACAGAGGCTGTATCACTGGGCACTACCTAGGTGATGCACCAGATGTGCAATTAAGTTTGATGCCACATTAAACTCCCTATTCATTAATTAAGAAATTCGGATATATATCTTGGCTGTCTCCTGCTGAAGAATTAGTCAATCCATGCCCTGAAGTGCAGTGCATGTTTTGAAGCTGTCTGTTAGCAAAAGCCATCAGCAGATAGGCAGACATCTAGAAATGTGTCATGGGACTGAGCACCCAAATACCTCTCGTAGCCCTGTCATGGTTTGGATAAGGCTGCATCCACACGGCAGAATTAAGGCAGGATCCTGGCTTTAGCTGGAGCAGCGTGCTAATGTAATCCCAACAGCCACAGTAACAACCAATACAAGTGACAATGTTGTCAAGTTTGTATGTGGTGTAGCCCTAAAAGTACATAATTCTGCTTCTTGCCGCTGATTTATATCTGTGCCAGCAAAATCAAGGTAGGACAGATGTGCCAGCTTCTGCTTTGAGGCATGCACAGAAACATTGATTTTAATGCTGAAAAACACCTGTGGGCTGGAGTGTGCTGTGAAATCCAGGAAGAGGAAAGAAGCCAGTTGGCAACTAATTTCTTGCTGCCTTTATTTCTCCAAGAACTCAATCAATTTTCCTGTCTGAATACACAACCTTTTTAAAAGCTATTTTTCTCCCCTCCTTCAAATTCCCCAATCTAAACAAGTTCCACACACTTCCCACTGGAAGAACAATTTTAGAAAAATCAATGGTTTGAAGTAGTCCAAGCCAGCAAAAGAGTAAGAATTTCCATTTGGTTAATATTACTTACATAAAAATAAGTTTTTTTTAATGGGGAAAAAAAGTGTGAGGAAAATGATTCCTTGCCATAATATGTATTTTATTTCTCATTAATGATGGAGCTTTGTAAGCAAAGCAGTATATTATGTCTTTGCATTCTCTCTCTGTGTAAACCATGGAACCATGAAATAAATTATGTGCATTTGCCTCCTTGAACATACTCCTCAGTTGCACTTTGCCTACTAATGTCTACTGGAATTACTTCTAATATTCCAAACCTCTGTCAAAACGTCAAACAGCTCCTTCTTCTCCTGGTAGAACAGGAAGAGCTACCACAAAAATATTTCCTTCTTTTCCTCCAAAGCCATATTTTTTGCATATGGGGTTTGGAAATGACAGTTCATTCTAGGATTTATCTTTGGCATGAATGGGTTTTAGATTTACAGTATTTCTAAGTCCCAGTAATTAGGGAAACAAAAGAACTAATTGAAATTTGTGCCTTGTTAAGATACAGATCTGACAGTGTCTTAAGCTGGGGATGTGGAATTGATTTTGTAGAAAAACCAACTGGAGAAAAGAATGCCGTGCCTCTATAATTTTTACAGCTTATCTTTTTGCCTTTTTCCTGTGTTTTTGCCAAACAGGGCTGATGGCATGAAACAAACTCTGTGTTTGTCTGTTGAGCAAAAGTAGAGTGGGCCTGCCATTATATCCATCAGCATTCCTGCAGGAGATTCCTAGAGCAGATTCCTGCAGAATGGTGACAGGTCACTCCATGAGAAACCCTAACAGGATCTTTTAAAGGAAGTGTGAGACTATCGAGGAGAATCCCCTTGGCCACATGTAAGTGGGACATGATGAAATTATTTCTCATACCTAGTCACTGCAATAGGCATTTGACTGAGGCATGGCTTCCCAGGAAAACCACATGCACAAATTCCTCCCACAGCATGGTGTTTGCTTTGCAGGAACCTTGCCTTCCATCTCCTATTCTGTTTGACAGCATCAGACCTTCCCAAAAGAGCCCAAAGGAGGGCTGCCTGTCACATCACCAGCTTTGGCTGGTGGGATGGATGAAGGAGCCTGGTCTGAGTGCAAGGTGTGCTCTAATGGGTTAAACAAAGCCAAATTCTGCTCCCTGAAAGCCAAGCACTCCTGGCTGGCTCAGAGGCACTTGAAGCCTCTTGTACAGGCAAAGTGGTGTGTCAAATCATACACATGGTTTCTCTCTAGTAACAGGGCAGATGCATCTCATAGGTCTCACTTTTCAGAAATGTTAATGATCCCCAAAATCATCCCAAACCAAACACAAAAACCCCAGAAACAAGTCCTGAGAAACAAGAAAGCTCAAAGATAGAAGGAATAATTCTACAGAGATAAATAAGCTGGAGATGAGTTAAGACATGCCAGTTGTGGCAGGTTTGAGAAAGAAAAAGAAAAGAAACCCCAAATGGAGAAACGTTTCCTGTTGAGGATACTAGAGAAACTTGAGGAATAACATGAGGCATAATTCAAGGGCTCTGAGTCTTTCAGAATAATGCAAAAGAAACACTGAAATATCTCTGGTGGCGCAAATGAAAGTGTTTTATTGTACCTATACAGGGTGGTTTAGACAAGCTAACCATGAAAGTAAGCTGGTTGTGTGCTTTAATTTGCCTCTTTCACCCCTTGCATCTCAGCGCTTTCTTATGCATATGAAGTAAACCACACCTGGGACTTGGGACTTGAAATACCATTGGCTCCCATTTTCTCTGGTTGCAAATTCTCAAAATGAAGAAACAAAGACGCTTGAAACTTCTTGGATTCACCTGGTAAAACAAAAGAGATTCTCTGTGTAGAGCAGCCATCCCAGCCTCAGAGTACTGTGAAGACCTTTGTGAAGGCTGTCACAAAGTAAACAAAGGAAAAGAGAAATATTTGAGCTCTTTAAATGTGGCACAAACATGCCACCATCTAGAAATAGCTAAGATACCTTCCCTATTTTAAAGTATCATCAATTAAATGCCTTTTTAAATTTCTTCAGGCTTAAAATTATTTACTGAAGACTAAATCAGCCTTGCAAAATCCTTATGGATGATGGTGATGAGCTTTTCATGATGAGTACCGTATTGGGATGAGCATGTGAATTATCTTTCAGGTTTTTTAATTGTCCCCAGGCCTCAGAGAAAGAGCTGAATCAGAGAAATTTACATAAGAATTTTGATATGTTGCCCTATTGTTTTCTTAGAGGCTCAGTTTAATGTAGAAAACATCTGCCTGCCTTTGAGTGCTCTGTGGATCATTTGGTTGTTTGAGAAGTCCCATTTCACTCCTTTTTCTCCATTGCTTGGCTGAGAAGTGCTTGGTCTTGGCAGCTGTCAGCCAAGAGAAACAACAACAGAGAACAGAGAAAGAAAGACAGAAAGAAAGGCAGAAAGAGAGAGAGAAGAGAAAGAGAGAAGAGAAGAGAAGAGAAGAGAAGAGAAGGGAAGGGAAGGGAAGGGAAGGGAAGGGAAGGGAAGGGAAGGGAAGGGAAGGGAAGGGAAGGGAAGGGAAGGGAAGGGAAGGGAAGGGAAGGGAAGGGAGGGGAAGGGAAGGGAAGGGAAGGGAAGGGAAGGGAAGGGAAGGGAAGGGAAGGGAAGGGAAGGGAAGGGAAGGGAAGGGAAGGGAAGGGAAGGGAAGGGAAGGGAAGGGAAGGGAAGGAGGGAGGGAGGGAGGGAGGGAGGGAGGGAGGGAAGGAAGGAAGGAAGGAAGGAAGGAAGGAAGGAAGGAAGGAAGGAAGGAAGGAAGGAAGGAAGGAAGGAAGGAAGGAAGGAAGGAAGGAAGGAAGGAAGGAAGGAAGGAAGGAAGGAAGGAAGGAAGGAAGGAAGGAAGGAAGGAAGGAAGGAAGGAAGGAAGGAAGGAAGGAAGGAAGGAAGGAAGGAAGGAAGGAAGGAAGGAAGGAAGGAAGGAAGGAAGGAAGGAAGGAAGGAAGGAAGGAAGGAAGGAAGGAAGGAAGGAAGGAAGGAAGGAAGGAAGGAAGGAAGGAAGGAAGGAAGGAAGGAAGGAAGGAAGGAAGGAAGGAAGGAAGGAAGGAAGGAAGGAAGGAAGAAAGAAAGAAAGAAAGAAAGAAAGAAAGAAAGAAAGAAAGAAAGAAAGAAAGAGAAAGAAGAAAGAAAGAAAGAAAGAAAGAAAGAAAGAAAGAAAGAAAGAAAGAAAGAAAGAAAGAAAGAAAGAAAGAAAGAAAGAAAGAAAGAAAGAAAGAAAGAGAAAGAAAGAAAGAAAGAAAGAAAGAAAGAAAGAAAGAAAGAAAGAAAGAAAGAAAGAAAGAAAGAAAGAAAGAAAGAAAGAAAGAAAGAAAGAAAGAAAGAAAGAAAGAAAGAATCTATTTAATGCACTTACCAACATATTTTCCCACACTTGGCACATTCTGTGTCTGAGAAGCCCTAAGCCCTCATGACTATTCAAGGCCAAATGTAACAGAGATAATAATAGATACCAATTAGAGTCTTCAGGAGAACTATTTTGATTTAAATGCTGTTGTTAATAATATAAATAATAGCACAGATTCCTGGACCTGCTAGGTAGGCCTCATATTAAGGATGGCATCCCTAATTTGTACACTGTGCTCTAGGGCAAGGCTCTGTATCCACAGAATTTCCTTCCCTTCTGAAGAGCTAATTCCTATTTCTGTCTTCCAATACTTAAATCTAACAGCCCCTTAGGGCTTCCAGAATATACACTAGTTGTGTTTAACATTTGCTTAGCAATTTTTGCATCATTACTTTTCTGTAATTAGAACACCTAGTGGAAATGGTGATAGACACTGTACAAATTAGTGCTATAAACAACTAATTTCTTTATCAGACTCAAAGAAGGACATTAGCTTTGTTTTTCTGTTTCATTTTGGCTGTCTCATGGTGAATCTGGACATATTTTTTCCATACGTTGTTGGTTATTTTACAAAAAAAGGAATAATTTTTCCATATCCCATGGCTTTTTGTTATTCTCCAGATGTTACATGTGATAAAAAGCTATTCTGCCTGCTGTGGTTATTTTTATCTTTTCTGTATCTTCCATGAAGTTGTAAAAAAATGCTGCTATACTTTTCCAATTTTTTCTGACATTTCTAACTTGGATAAAATTTATAAAAAAAAAAATCCAAAACTAAGAAAAAATGCATAGGCAGCAGAAGAATACTGTTACTTGACTGTGTAGCAGAAGCTAGACTTTTCTCACAGAATTTTGTACAGAAAATGGATTCATTAACAACTTTTCTCTAGGTTAGAAGGATTCAGTTACTGTGATGTCTTATGCTTTAAGATGTTCAAGGGAGTCCTGCTACCCAGACAACTGCAGATCTGGAGGGGCTCTATAATATTTATCCTATTTGATCTATATAAATTTTAGCTAGTTGTATTTCTTGCAATGCATCTTTTCTTTATTGGTTTTGGTTTCTTTTATTTTTTTTCCTTCTCAGTAAGTGCAAAGAATCATGAGGGATTGCCCAACAGAAAAAAGGTGTTGAATTTTTGACATAGATTTTGTCATCTGTTTTAGTAGGCATTGAAATTAAATGTGTTAATAAAGAATAAGCTTTTGTTTAGAGTCTTATGACTCTAAGCTATTTTTTTTCTGTCAGCACTTTCTTTGTTCATTTCATGCCATAATTCCAAGGTTTTTTACAATCACAAGCGCACTTTTATGATAAGCATTGTCTTTCTTTTAATCTACCACCTGTACAATCTTTCATAGAACACAAAGAACATCAGTGAAATGGCCCAACTGACCTACTTGATATCTCCCACCAGGTCCGTGTGAGGCTCCCTGGGCTTTCCACTCTCTCCTGCTTTCTAGCTAATAAGCAAACACAGTGTTGAGGCTGGAGTCCAGGACTTGTCTGAAAACATCTGAGTGCTAAGACATCTGATGTTATGTGTGTAAAGAGTGCTGCTTTATTCTCTGCCATGCACTCGCCGTGTGACCTTGGCAAAGTCACCCGCTTTGCATTTCAGAAAAGGCTGTAGGAGCTCCAGGTTCAGCCAGAAGTGGAGGGCAGTGAGGCTGAACTGCAGCAGCAAATGAGTCCCTGAGATCCCAGATGCAAAAGGGGTCACTGACACTGCCATATCTTTGTGTGGCCTTGTGTACCCAGCGTAGGATGAGCCAAGGTGAAGGAAATAACACATTATAACAGTATCCTGTCTCCTTCTGGTTGCCTGGGGCACTAAAGCCATTGGGACGGTCTCTGTGGTAAGGTTGCATAAGAAATTGTATTCTGGCTTCCCAGGCTTGGATTAGTCTTCACTCTGTGGTCTCACATACCTAGTGCTGTGGCAAAGTGTCCCTAAATTAATAATATTATCAATTTTAGACCACTGAAATGTTCAGTGATAAAAAGTCACTCAAGCATAGCAAAGTGTTATGCAAATATGGTCAGGATTATATGTCATGTGGTAGATTGAAGTGTTGCACTTGGTCTTTGTTGTAAAAGACTATATGTATATTTTTAATTTTTTCTTACAGATAGTCCTATTTGTTATATTATTCTATTGCTATATTATCCTAAACATGTACTTTTCATTGCTGCTTTCTGAATGCTTGGCAAACTCTGAACAGTAAATACAGACAGGCTGCAGTGTTCAGTGCAGGATGTGAGAGAGGCCCTGCTGTGTATCAAAACTCATTGAAGTCTCTTCTTGAACAGAATGAACAAAATCCTGTCCAGTTTACATCAGGTAAGGAAAACAGTGTAGTAAGGAGTTTGGGGGATAAAGAATAAAGGAGAGATGAAAGCCTTAGGTGGAAGGGCAGAAAGCCTCAGATAAACACAGCTCTGATTCCCTCTATCTGGGCAGTTCCTCCTGGGGAGAGCTGAACATCTTGTAAGCAGACCCTTCTTTTACACCAGTCACTTTTAGGTGTCTTGGGCTGCTGGCTTTGTAAAAAACAACAGCTTTGATTGTTTCTTAATATCCCTTAATATTTTGTATCATAATATCCCCTCAGTGCTTTAACACAAAAAAAAAAAAAAAAAAGACACCATTTAATTCCAGCAGGCTTTTGGTGTTGTGACCTTTGTGCAGTGCTGGAGTTATACAATAGGGAAAAGCTGTCCCTGTCTTGCATTACTGATTCATGAATTTTTAAACTCACAGTATGGCACAACTGCTGTCTAGTAACAATAGGAAGCTGGCATTCTGTCCAGCAGAATCTGAAGTCCCATGAGAGCAGGCAGAAAGCAGCAGGACCTGGAATAAAAGGTGCATTTGTGTGCTACAATAAAAAGCACACTTTCTCTTCCCTGTTTCTCATCTCACCACTTTTACCTCATTTTCTTTGTGTATACCTAAATACTGCTTGTGTCCAATGGAAGTGACAAGAAGAACTTATGTGACTAGGCAAAGAACAAATTAGCATCAAAGTGAATTTGTTGACTGATATGGCTCCAGCAGAGGAACAAGAAAGTGTTGAAATGTAGAACCCCAAAACTGTGAGTTATGTCATATTTACATTTTTAAAGTACCTGCCAGAGTTAATTTCTTATGCTATTTTTAATGCTAGGTATAAGCAAGTACAATCCCTCCAGCCACTGAAGACTGGCAAGCACATCTGTGTCTGCACCAATATTTTAATTTTTGACCAAGAAGAGCAAAATGTCTGGATACTTCCACTTACAATTGCAGGACTTTTGCCGGCTTTGTCCATCTTCACTGTGGTTGTGCATGTGCCTGAGTTATTTTCAGCACTAGGTGATCACTTCCACCTTCCCTGGTGCGACAGAAGCTTCATCTTGCTCAAACGAGGTATGAGCATCATTTTGAAGGATCAGTGTGGAGGTGATGAACAATCTCTCAACACCAGAATAACTCCATTGACTACAGTTATCCCAGGGTAGGTGCAGTTTATTTTCTGTTGCCTTTTTGTGATCAAGCCCAGGACCATTGTGTCAAAAAACTTGTTAATTTCTTTTACAGTTTTAGGGAACTGGTGCATCTATTTGTTGCTTCCCTTTCAGCCTCAAAGGGGGATTTTCCTGAATATAGTGGTGGGACAAGGAAAAATAGCTTTAAACTGAAAGAGAGTAAGTTTAGATTGGATATTAGGAAGAAATTCTTTACTCTGAGAGTGGTGTGGCACTGAAATATGTTGCTCAGAGAAGCTGTAGATGTCCCATTCCTGGAAGTGTTCAAGGCCAGCCGGGATGAGACTTTGATTAATTTGGTCTAGTGAAAGGTGTCCCAGCCCATGGCAGGGGGTTTGGAACTGCATAATCGTTCAGGTCCCTTCCACCCCAAACCCTTCTATGATTCTATAAAAATCAGCTACCTACCTCTTAAAAAGGTTTGTCCTTGTCAGTATAATAAGAAAAATGAAATGAATATTTATATCTCAGTGAATGTGCACACACAGGATAAGCACTGCTTTCAGAGGATTGTGGTTTTTTTTTTTTTTTTTTCACCTTGTCTTTTTCCTTTCCAGGGGCTTTCACATCAAGTCCTTTTATTATTCACAAATAAGATAACTGATCTTCTGAGCACTCCTGGATATATTAATTATCCATTCTATGGATAAAACCATGTGAAAACAGGGTAAGGAACTATTATTGGAATCAGAACAGAATGCTTCTAAGAAAGAAATTACAAGTAAGACAAGGATGGAATAGGAAGAAAAGCATTGTCTGGGTTCTGACTGAGTTTTGGAGTTCATACTGCTGCAATGACTTGCTCTGTGGAGGAATCAGTTATTTTTTACTTCAACTGAGTAAGATTTCTGTTCATCACTGATACTATTGAGGTGATTTAATGGTATTACAGCATCTTCTGTGTGTGGATGGACTTGCCAATAATGAACAAAGGATGGGGTGTTTAATGGTTAAGGTTGAAATTTTACCATGTTTATCTCCTAGAAAATGAATTAAGTGGAATAGTTCTAATTCATCCTAGATTCATTCAGTCAATATTTCAATAGGAAACCTCTTCAACTTTTTGAATCTCAATGTATTACTCTCCTGACTCTTGAGTAGCTCCTTAAATCTATGTGCCTTAATAACACAGACATTGGCGCTTGTACCAAGTGCCCTTCTGAAAAGAATTACATAATGATTTCAGTTCTTTGTAGATTGTAAAAGAAATTATATGCCATTTTTGAAAGACAAACTGTTACAACTACTTCTCCAGGTAATCTTGTGCATTACTGGGGTTTTCTAGCCTTTAGCCAGGTGTAAAAGAGCATATCAGACATGGACAAGCTTCAACTTAAATCATGGCAGAGGAATGATACAGAGGGAATGGGCAGGACATTGATGGGGAGTTCTGAGCTGCCAAACAGGGATTCTAGTAACTCACAGTTGCAACAATTATTGTACAAAAATCCTCTCCAACAAAAAGCGCAAATGAGCAGAGAAAGGAGAATGCTTGCCCAGATATAGCTATAGGCTGCATTATCTGGTATTATAGCCCCAAATCAGAGGATTCCTATTAAATACCTAGAGCTCCCACATTATTCTTGCTTTAAAATGCTGGTGACTTGGGCAGCCTTTTAGATATATTTTGAAGTCTTGTTTGCTTGTAGTAACTTGGAAGTTTATAGCACTGAACTTTGAGGATGATCTGCAGTGATTACTTGTACCTTTTTAATAGTTGTTGTCCAGGAAAGAATTTTTAATCTGATCTATGTGAAGGTGTTAATTCTCATCAACCATAATGTTTTCCAAGTCCTGTGCAAAATGTGTTTAATCAGCCAGACAAAGAGGCTCCCAAATGCAATACTAGCAGTGAAAGATGAGGGAAGCAGAGGTGAATGAGTTGCTGATGTGCTTCCCCTTATGAAGGGAGAACAGGGTTGCCTGGAGAAAGGATATCTGGCTGATGGAACAAGACTTGCTAAAGTGTATTGTTTGGACACAGGATACCTTGAAATCTCAGGAGGACAGAGGAAAGCTGACTTGCAAAAGGTCTGGGACCATGCTGTTCAGATATAATCTGAAACATCACCAGTATTTACATGACAGAAGATATGAAATAAATGACCAGGACTTGTTTCACATCACAAAACCTGCCATATTCACATGAGGGTGAATGCAGCAACAGTCTCTGTGGGACAGCTTCACAGTCATGGGGTCCTACACAAACCACCAAAGGCAAGTGAGGAAGACTGGTGTCCTCATAATTTTCCATTGAAAATCCATGCTTGCTAGAGATCTTCTCAAGGGATAGTGAGCAACCACACTACCTTAATGTGAACAAATTCTAAACAGAGAAGGTCTGAAGGCAGTGGGAAAAGAAATAATTCTGAAAAAGTCTTGGATATCATTAACTGATTAACCTTCCTTCTGGTATTAATCATGCTGGTGGGTCTGGTCCATTGTCCAGTGAGGTCAATGAAAACACATCTTCCATCAGGAATTCTCTTCTTGAAGTACACTTTTTATTTGGCTTCTGTCATCCCAAGATATGCAAACCATTTATGTACAGGAATATCCCAGCTGTTGCAGTGCAGTGAACTACAATGCAGCTCTTCAGCATAAATATGAAGACAGAAATCGTAGAACAGTAGAATTTTTGAAAACAAAGTTCTTCTATAGTTTTGTATATAGCATACAGAAGCAGAACTTCTCCTGTAATCACCCCTTTTTGCAGTTGTGGGCAATACATTGCAGATAATACGCTATCCTTTTCTCGTCCTCTGAGCTCAGCACATTTTAAATGATATAAGGGTATGTAGCAAACATCTTCTACAAGGTACTAAACATTTGCTGCCAAAGTTTCAAAACCCTGCTAACTCCTTTTCATTTGAAATGTGCCTGTTACAGGGTTTTCCTTTGAGTGGGATACACAAAAGGCAGTTCCTCGTTAGTATAGTGACCTTATCAATCTCTACAGCTCCCTGAAAGGTGGCTGTAGTCAGGTGGGGATTGGTCTCTTTCTCCAGGCAGCAACTGACAGAATAAGAGGACACAGTCATAATTTGCACCAAGGGAAATATAGGTTGGATATTGGGAAAAATTTTTTACTGGAAGAGTGATAAAGTACTGGAATGATCTGCCCAGGGAGGTGGTGGAGTCACCATCCCTGGATGTCTTTCTTTAAATACTGGATGTGGCACTCAGTGCCATGGTTTAGTTGTGGTGTTAGGGCATGGGTTGGACTAAATGGTCTTGAAGGTCTCTTCCAAACTTGTGATTCAGAGTGGCATAAGTCTTACCTGAAAAATATCTAAAGATAAGAGTGAGAAGAGAATGTGTACTCATTTGCATGTATAAGATGTTTCAGCAGCTGCTGCTGTTCAGACACAATTATTTCTCATGAAAATGTTTGGAAACAGTTTGGGTTTTTTTAGTGTAATCAACTCAAGTTATTGCATCTGGGGAAGATTTGTCGCTATCTAAAGTCAGCACCAAAAGGGGCATAGGAAATACAGTTGTCTAAGTGGAAATCAGTAGTGGAAATCATTAACATGACTGCCTACAGGTGACTGGATGTTGCCTCCTTCTGGTCCATCATGCTGAGAGGGCAGCTGCATATGAATCTGAGAGGTATTTGTTTTATATGCATATGTTCTTGTCTTCCTAAGAAGATCTGTAAAGTTAAATTATTTGATCTAGGTATAATTCTACAGTCAAGTTAGTATTGTTCTCAGAGTGGATCTGGGAAAAATTCAAATTGTATGCCATACTAGTTCTTAGAAGAATGTGCTATTCCATCTAACTTGAATAAGAGATTTACTGAAAATCCCTGAAGGGATAGGAAGATCTTCAGGACACTCATTCATCCTTGGTCAATTATGGTAATGAATCTGACCACTGACTACTGGAATACTGCACAGCCTCAGCATTGTTGGCTAGGACAGGCTCAAAGACATTCACTTAATTTAACATTGGTTACAGGCAAGCATTGTTAAGTTCCTATCAGCAGATAAAAGATTCAAACTGAATCCAGCACCACTAAGATATTTGCAAATACTAAACATAAAGCTTTGATATCTACAGTTTCAATCTTGATTTAAACTTACATGCACATGTAATATGCCTGTGCTGTTGAAAGAGTATTTATAGCAGCAGAGAGCATTGCCTGGTCTGCTGAAAAGCTTGATTACCTACCTGCCTACATTAGTTTGCCCGTGAAATACAGCATTTCTGGAATGATACGTGTAATTAGAGACATTCTGTCAAGCTTAGAATTGACATAAGGCTGCAGTAGGTAGTGGGGAGGAACTCTAGCCCACAGCTTAATGCTTAAACTGATCTTTTCATTCTTGGCAAAAACTCCTGATGTAAAGACAAAATTCATATCACCTTGAGAGTTGAATCAGTTGGTCACCTCTGACCATAAAGAGATACCACAGCACAGTCCCTTGTCTGCCTTTTCTGTGAGTCACTGTTTTAGCTCTAGCATTGGTTCCACCAGCTCTCTTTTGCTGAGTGTGTGATGTGTCATGTCCACGAATATTTGTGTGTGGTATCTGCGCAGCCTATTCTCTTGTCCTCCTTTGGCTTGCCCACACTTTCCCTTCCCACCTGTAGAGCTCCTACTGATTTGTTGTATTTGATATCTTTTGGTCCCTTACCACTCCAGCCTGTTGGAGAGAGATTTTTATGCCTTCAGATCTACAGCTAAATTTCTCATGATATGGTTCCCAAAGGAAAGCACTCTGGAAAATATCAGAGAACAAACCTGACAATGTGTTTGGATATACCATCATCTGTCTCAGTTAGACAGGAGCAACACATAGTGAATTCTGTCACCTTGCTCTCCACTCCTTTTGCAGATCACTTTTGAATATGTAGAAGTCTTACTCATGAAGACATGAACCAGAAGCACTTAATTAGGCAGCTCTATGTCTTGTGACACTTGAAAAAATTTTAAAACCCTCAACAATTAACATATTTGAGGAAAAAAGATTTAATTTTTTTGTAGAAATAATTACTAATTTCACTTTGTACATTCACCATAATGAATTTGTTCATGATGTAAGTAGAAATGTGCTTAAATGCTGCCATCTTATTTCAAAAGCTCCATACCTTTGCAGTGATTTCTCATGGACAACTCCTCACAGCGCTGACTCCTTCTTCTTCACAGCCAACAAACCCCAACTCCCTCCTCACCCAGCTACCCCACTCTTTTGTAGCACTCGTCTTCTTATTGGACACAGCTGTGGCCTGTTAAGGGCAGGCCTGTTCCTAATCTTTGGTGATTAGCACAGCTGCAACTCCTCAGGGGTGAGATTGCCTTCTGCACTATCTTTACTTTCTTACATTCTGTCCCTCCACACTTAAGTTCATAAACCCTTCTTATTCTTACTTCTTACATATTCTCTGTGTTGCTTCATAGATCACACCATAATTTACAGATGTGATTTTCTTTCTGCTTGGGCTGAAAAGTCACATGACTGTTCTCTCTGACTTGGTTTAATGTTCTTCAGTGTTATACCAGTCCAAGTATTAGAAAATCTGATTTGAAACATCTTGGACACTCCATAGGATAATCACTTATAGGAGCATTGTTTTCACACAGTGTCATCTAAAGACCTGATATTTAAAAAGTGATTAAAAAATAACAGAGAGGATTTAACTTTTTACTATAGCCCCATGGGGGTATCTTCAGTTAAATAATTCAGATTCATAGTTTGAGGCAGAAAATTATAGCAGGTTGCTAGAAATGGGGTATTATTTATCCTTCTAATAATCTGCGAAGCTCTCGTTTCCATTTTTCAACATATTATGCTGATTCATTTCTTAACATTGATATAGCAAATATGAGCAACTCATTCACACAGAGTCCTTGTCTTGTTTATTCTGTGCATATGTTTTGCAAGCATTTTGTGCTTATGTGAATAACATGGGCTTGGAAGTTCACCTAGTATTCAGTTATTTTCAAATGTTAGTCTGAAATTTATTCTGATGGTAACAACACTTTTTTTTTTAAAGACATATTTATTTACATAATTGTTTTTCATCTGGAAAGGTTACACATCTCACAGTGCAAATCTCTGGGGAAACGTATCTTGTTCCAGAAATATTTCTGCTGTCATTAGAAATGCTGATGGAATCTGTGTAAGTCATAAAATGTTCAGTTACTGCTCTGTAGAAGGCAAAAAATTCTGTGTTTTATTACAACAGCCTCTTTTTTTTTCCAAGTATTTATCTTAAACAGAAGCTTTTAAAATGGTACTTGATTCAGTTCATCAAACTTTCAATTTCTGTGAAGAACAGCAGTACGATCTCAGCTTTGATCCATTAGCTGTTAGAGATGTTCTTATTTGTTAGTTATAGTCCTGAAAGACTGACTGTGGCGACAAAAAGGAAGGGATTTTGACAAAGATTTAAGGCTAAGGCCAAACTTTTTCTTAAACAGCACAGATTAGTATAGTAGAAAAACAGCTGATGTTGCAGAAAGATGTGATAAACAAAACTTTGGAGCATTCCACTGTGTGCTCAAACAGTCCTGAAGAATTTCAAGCTGGGACCCCTACCTGTGCATGCTTCAGTCATTTGGGCTCCTGCTTCTTTTCTTCATTTTTTTCCATTTTTAAGTCATCACAGTATATTATTTACCCTGACCACATCAGCATAATATAATAGTTACTGAAGTTTAGCCTGTGGTTTTGCATTAGAAATTCTCTATTTTTAGAAGTTT
The DNA here is from genome assembly GCF_028018845.1 of Melospiza georgiana. Classification (NCBI taxonomy): domain Eukaryota; kingdom Metazoa; phylum Chordata; class Aves; order Passeriformes; family Passerellidae; genus Melospiza; species Melospiza georgiana. The sequence continues at coordinate 41,810,023 of NC_080431.1, forward strand.
CTAGCACACTTTAAAACTTGGAGAAAAGTATATGGAAAAAATGCAACTTTATGTATATGTATATGTAGTATACATATACATAAAAGTATATGTAACTTATGTAACTGAACTGTAGTCACCCTCTGTGTACTGTGACTTCCCTAGTAAAGCATAATTTCAAGAAGATTTTGCTTGTACATTTATTAAACCTTTTTAACAGCTCTATTCATGTTTCTTCTACATATCTGTTGTCTTCCTAGATTTTCTGATTTTCTGTTTTTGTTTTTTTTTTTTTTTTAATTTTTGGCATTTGTTTGTTTGTTTTTAATACCTTGATGCACATTCAGCCCTCTTTACCTGAAATAGGTGTGTTGTTACCTATGTGGCAGTAGATGAGTGGTGGGTGATGCCCCCATGACCATGGAAACTGGTAGCTTAGTCTTTAGTCAATAGTTGGAGGTGTTTTCAATTCCCCTGTACCTCACCAGTTACATTCATAAGAGTCTGCAGAAGCTGTGAAGAAGTTTGAGGTTCTAAAGGCCCTTTACCAGCCCTTTCTTGTGCCAGAGGGATGTTGGCAGGAGGGATGGGGCTTAAGCAGAGCTATGCAAGCTCTCAGGCACAGCAGAGATGAAAGCCCTGTTAGCCTTTACTTAGTAAGTAAAATATCTACAGAGCTTGGAGAAGAGAGAAGTAAGGACTACGATGACCTAAATTTTCCACATCTAAATAAATCTAAGAGTAGTTCTTGTGGGACTTATAATTTTTTTTGGAAGGAGGATGTAGAGAGTGAGGGGGGACATGTGAGTGTCATGTCTATGTTGCTGGAAAGCTGCCATCTCTGTTTTGGTTAGGTCGTTTTTTTATCCTTTCTGTTGTCTCCTTGCATGTCAGCCTGAGCAGAGGGATGGACATGACTCCAGGATCACTGAAGCATAATAGCTTCAAGCAATGAGCAGCTGCTCTTACTCAGCGTTGGTACAACAGGCAGCAGGTCACCAAACCAACAGTCACCTACCCAGGATCTGTTTTTTCCAGATCAGCACAAAAGAAGATGTCACCTGGCAGAGGAACCAGGAGGTGATAAAAAAGAATAGCAAACAAATTCTAGCGGCTTAAGTGGAAGAAGAAATGTCTGCTTCAGGAGCTCAGCAGTGTGGAAGGGAAACAATAAAAACACATCCTGAGGGAAACCCTGAGATAAAGCAAAGGACAGTTGTCAGGCATTAGGGGTGGATTCAGCCCACCTGACCAAGGTACTAGGCAGCTTTCTGGTGTCTCTTGAAGCCCCTAACTGAATTGCTTTGAATCCCTATCCAATCACTGGGGAAGGCTGCTGCTTGTGGAGATTCCTAGAGACAGATCACATCTGTGTGAAGTACTTCACATCAAATGGGTGGGATTCTACCTTTGGCAGATTTATAATCATCAGTAACAACTTACAATTTGTCTTTTAAGTGAAAGGAGCAATGTCTCAATTTCTTCCAAAGCTTCTGTATGCTATGCATATATCTACTAAAGGGCTAACACACGGGGCTCCTATTTCTGGCATGCGAGAAGAATCTGACAAGTTGGTACTTTGCCGTGGGATGTGCAACTGCATTTTGAGTTCTTGATCTCTGGAGATATGCAAGACAGAGAATGTACTCTATAGGAATATGCCATAGGGATTTAAGGGCTTCTAGACACAGCTCCAGAGACTTGCAAGTGTTACATATGCGAAGACTGGGTTCCCAGTAGACCATCTGAGCTTTCAGCAGAGGATGTGTGATTATGTTTTGTCCCTTAGCATAATGAGAGGCTCCATTTTCTTCATGCATATTCAGCATATATAATCTTTTAGGCTTGATTGATTTTTTTCCTTTTATACAGAGAAGAGGAATATAAGGTCGTTGTTATTAAGTTGACTTTGAGAGCCTGAGAGTCTCTGGAATCTGTCTTTAAAACACTTATTTTCCTAAGCCCTTCAGAATTTTATTCTGTAATGTTAAGTTGTAGTTGCGTGAATACTTTCTTCAGCAGCAAAGCTGGTTTAAACTATCTCCTCAGTCAAATAAAACATCTGTAATGACACTGCTGGTAACAATTTCAATTGCATATTTCTAAGGATTACACTAATTTAAGGTGGAAAGGTTAGTACTAAGTTATGTATGGCAGTATCTATTAATCAAAACAGCAACAGATGATCTCAAAGGAAAAGTACTTTCCCAAGCTTGCCAAAGAAAAAAGCGGATAAAAGCAGCAGATCTGCTTGAACATTCATGTTTTGGTGTTTCAGGTTCTTAAGTACTTTGTCTCATTCTTAACCAAATGCTCTTTCAGAAGAGAAGACAAAAGTCACCATGACTAGGAAGGTGTATTTCCAAAGTGTATTAGGATTATAACTCAGCTACACCCTAACAAAATGCCTCCATTTTCTTCATTCACAGAGTTACATCTGAACAAATGGCATGGGAGAAATTATTTCTCCCTTAAAAACTGTACAAGGTTTCTGTTTCTAACACTTGTAGACAGCTTTTAAAAATATGAGCCAAATGTAAACTCATACAATGTCGTTTTCCCAAGTTAGCTGGCAACCTGAAATTACAAGGCTTGGCCAATTTCTTTAATAAAGGGCTTGACTGAGAAACCCTGAAAACTGCCGAAATACCAACACAGTGACTCTTGCTACAAAAATACATAGTTAATGCATGTCTCCTAAAATATATATATATATATATCTGTGTTTCAGGAGCTTCCAGAAAATCTCAGTTTGAACGTCCTCAGCTGCCAAGATCTTCATCTTACCATTCCTCCCTCTGTCCCACATTCTGAAAGCACAGAATGCCTTGCCAGGTAAGAGCTGAAAAAGTCTTCCACATCCTGACAATGATCATGGAAAAATGTACCTGAATTACCTCTGGTGTACCTGAATTACCTCTGGTAGCAGGCAGTGCACTGGAGCTGTAAAATTTGACTTTAAATTTGTTGTGAAACTTCCAATTTCCATAAAGCTCCATGAAGCTAAACAATGCAATACTTCTGTTTGGGGTGAAAGGGGAAGGAAAATAAAGAAAAAGAGCCAGCCTGTCCAGATAATTTCTAAATTATATTCTATAAGTGAGTTTAATCAAATTCATTGATTTCAGGGCTGCTCAAGCTTTCAGCACCTTGACTGTCCCTCAGCTGGACAGGCAGGGTGTTGCAAACATGGGGTGCAAACCAGGAGGTGACAGGTCTGGCAGCCTCTCTCTAGCCCTGCTGGAGACTGCAGAAAGGGAGTGTCTCTCTGGAGGTGGCCTACAGGCAATTTCTGATCACTTCCACTAATTAGTCTGTCATGTTAGGCAGCAAAGAGTTTAAAAAAATAATTGTAGAATTTCAAAGTAATTTTCTGTTTCTAATGATCTGGTTTTGTCACCTGTATAACAGGACTAGGAAGCAGCATAACTTTATAACTTTCTTATTATTTCACATCTAGACCACTTTCCTTAGAGCTGAAGCTTATTAAGCCTATTCCTTTTCCATCACTTTCCTGAATATTTATTGTAAATAACTTCTGAATATTTTAATACTTAGCACCTTATTTCTATTCTGATGCACATCTCTAATGAGTTTTTTGGTAACTTTTTTAACCGAATCCTTTTCTTTTTCCATTAAAACCCACATCTGGCTGAGAATTGTGTCATCTTATAGCATTATTTTTTTTCAATAAATTAGTTTCAGAGCTGACAGCTCCATTTTGAAGTTAATAGGAAGATTGATACCAACTTCTGGACAAAAAAGGACTCTGCATGGGAAGGTGTTTTTTCCCCCTCTACTCCTAAGGAAGTTAAAAATTAAACAAGTCTATTTAAAAATCAAATTATATTTAAACAACATTAAGTCATGCAAAGAGTATTACTGTTACCTGATGCCACCAGAACTCATGCCTATCATTTGTATACACTAGGATGCAGCACAGACCATTCAGTCTACAAATTTTAATAGTCTAATTAAAATGTGAATTTTAACACTTGGAAAGGAGTAAAAATTTCATACATCTATAAAGCTTATTGTCTTTGTTTCTAAATATTTAGTGTGTGCTGTACCAGAACATATATATCCTTTGTTTCCATCTATTTTGCAAGGAGAGTCAGCTGGCTCTGTGTCTCTGACCTTCCCTCTTCATTATTTCTCAGAGAACTAATCTTCTTGTCATCTGCAAATTCGATCAGCAATGATTTTTATTTGTTTTCTTTTTTTTCTCCTACCAGGTTCCTGAAAGGTCCAAAATGCAATCCGTGCAGGAGTCCATAAGTAACACTCCTGGATGGAAGTGGGTGCCTGTTTACAATTACATTTTGAGACCTATCAGTTAGCCAGCTCTTAATTCATTTAATGTTGTGTCTGCTATATTGATTTTACATCATTCGAGTTCCCTGATCAAAATATTATGTAGTACTCAGTCATATGCCTTACAGAAATCTAAGTATATTACATTATCACTATTACTTTAATGAGTCAGATTTGTAACCTCATCAAAAAAGATAAGAAATTTTCTCTCTGACAAAATCTATTTTCCATAAATCCAGGGCAACTGGCATTAATCGCATTATGCTCCTTTAATGTAGTATTAATTAAGTTCTCTCTTTTCCTGTTTTGTTTTACCATGAACTGCAGTCCTGCTGACAGCCTGATTGTGGACTCGGGTTTCATTAATGCTTTTAAGATATTGTCACAGCATAATTTTTCCTTTCAGCCATCTGGAACTTTACCAATATTCCAAGAATTATGGAAAATTAGCTTAAGTGTACAGAGAGATGTGAGGGAAATGATGCTTTTTTTATTCCTTCCTTTCTTGAGCAAGCTACGAGGACCACTGACACTTCCCTAAATCTGCTGTGTCCAGCATGAAGTCACAGGATACAAGTGATACAAGGAGCCCTTTTTTTATGTTTAACACAAGAAGTCATTTCTGTGGCAGCCTGCCCATTTCACCAAGGCAGTGGAGTGAAAAGCGAGTTGAAATCATGTGTCTCTCTTCGCAGCACTCTGCAGCTAGCAATGCCCAAGGATCACAGCTGTTACTGGGATTGCCTGGGAGGAATAGAAAAATTCCTTAGACCAGGAGTACGAGGTTTGCATTAGAAGTCACAAAAATATCTCAATTTGAACAGGTTTTCTCCTGTTTTTCAGGTTTCTTTGCAGATTTTTTTTTACTTATTCAAATTGAGCAGGTTCATAAATTGACTTAAATAAAGTGAAGTGGCTGAAAAGAATGTCTCTGTAGCAGTGGGCATGACATAGACAATGACTTCTTTTGGGAAAAAGATATCTTCACAGAGACAGAAAGGAAAGCAAGCAGTCCTGACAAACTTGGATTTTGTAAATCTTTGAGTTGGAAAATTCCTTTTTGCTAGCTGAAATGTTATTTCTGGCACTCCTCCCTGCAGTAAGGGAGTGAGTGGGAGCCCCAGAGCCTTGGAGCATTACACGGGCTGCTTGTTGAATGGCAGCCTGAGTTACTGATGTGTGAGAGAAGTGCTGCAGGGCAGCCAAAAGCTCCACTGCCCTGATGTGGGCAAAGCACTCCATGCGACTTGGGCTTTTCTAGACTAAAAATTGCTGGATGAGGCAGGAAACAGCCCATGTGTTGCATTCACATTCCCTGGAACAATCCCTTCGCCCAGGATTTCTCTCCTGGGAAGCCTCAGAAGAAGGAAAACAATTATTATCTCATCTGCTTCTCCTTTGTTTTGCTCATGTGGAATGTGTTTGGGGATTGCTTACCAACAGGTGATTGTTTCATTGGTTTCTGGTGTGAATGATTTTGACTCATTGGTCAATCAGTGCCAAGCTGTGTTGAGACTCTGAAGAGTCATGAGTTTTCATTATTATCTTTTTAGCATTGTGTAAGTATTCTTTCAGTATTCTTCAGTTAGTTAGTACAGTCTTCTTTAATATAATATAGTATCATAAAATAATAAATTAGCCTTCTGAGAACATGGAGTCAGATTCATCATTCCTTCCTGCCATGAGGTTCCCTGCAAATACAACACCCATGCTGAAGTTCTGTAAATAACAACCACCCTGGTGCACTCACTGCTAAAGGATGGAAAAACTGGATAGCCAAAGTGACATTATTATGGGAGATGCTGAGAATTGGGCTTCCGCTTCCCTTGATTTAATTTCATACTTTGAGGCCTCCCAGCCCCGTCCCCACCCAGTGTTTCTTGAGAGCTTGGTGGTACCTCAGTGCATCCTCTTAGAGCACAGAATATTTCTGAAGAAAACACAAGAAGTTTGATTTACATTCTGCTTTTTAGGCAAAGGCAAGCAAATTCAGGCCATGCTCTGGAAGGCAGAAGTATAAATCACCTCTGAGCTTGGAGCTAGGGAGTATAGTTAGGCTAGTACAGAGCCTGCATCAGTACATTTTTCAGAGAGGAAAGTCTGTGTCTCTCTTAGATCTCTTCCACTGACAATTGCAAGACAAAGACTCTCTAGAGTATTTTAATTGGATACATTTGAACAAGTTAGCTTTTAAATGGAGCAAGGTACCTTTAAAAATACTAGATTATTCAGTTTTCTTAGTTTAAATGGTAAAAATGAAGAAGTCTTTTGATTTAGCATAATTTTATACAGAAAGCTGTAATGATTAAAAAATTGCCCTTTATTAATAAAACCACAATATAAATAGCAAATTTAAAATGCTCCAATAGGATCGTCTGTACAAGCCTTCATAAGGCGTCTTTTTAAAGATTCAAAGTGATACTTTTTTTTGCCAGACCCACAGAACGTTTTCCTGTTTTGTGACTAGTTAAGTTGAAATATACTGTCACTGACATGCAATTACTATGATCTTAGCAACAGCAGACTTTTTGGGTGGAGAGCAGAAACTAACCAGACAAAAATATATGTGTCTGAAAGGAATGAGTAGGGTGTGATTCCAAAATGTATGCATTACTCATTTTTCAAGGCTTACTTTGAAATTCACAAATACTGTCAAGGTTTTGACACATGCGGAGTCTAAAAAAGTTAGAGAAAATTGGGGTGCCTTCACATATCCTGCATCAAAATGCAAGACTGCAATGTGAGAGACGTTTCACAGTGGCACTAAGGCTTTCCCATGGATTTCTTGGTATGTGGTCTTTACCAGTTGGCAAAAAAAACTAAGGTGAAAGGAAGCTGAGTAACATTCTTTTTGTGTAGTCCCTGAATAGAGATAACCAGTCATCAGTGCAAAGTTAGTGTAGAGAAATAATGCTTAAATGTCAGTCCTAGAAAATCAACTTTTATAAATTGCTACACATTTGGAGAAAACTGACCAGCATGTTCTCTTCTCATGAATGAAAGAAAAAGCTTTCCAAAGTGTTGGCTATGATTTTATACTGCTTGTGCAAACATACTGAAGGAAAATCTAAGAAATGTCCCCACTGCCAATAATAGAACTATTCCTCACTGCTTGCTACAGTGTGGAGGAAGTAAGAGTCATATTCTAAAATGTCATCTGGCTATTTTATCAGAAATGTTTTTAGGTGCTATTATTTCATAGTCACTGAATGGATATCTGAAACTGCAAAGACAAGGTAAAGACCTGATTTTTACTTTTCTTGCTGCGTAAGGCATAATTGGCTCTCATTAGAGGCTTCTTCCATGACGGCATATGTTGTCATCCCTCTAGCAACACATCTAGAGAGGCCTTTTTTAGTGAGATTTCCTTAGGGAAAGCTATTTCCACACTGTACTGCCACTATCTAAAAGATTCCTGGGTCATGCCTTAGGTAATGGAAGGGACAGACCTAAGGCATCCACCAGGGTGTACCCAGTAGAAATGTCTCCCATGGAAATATCACAAAATGAAGTTGAAATTAAAGGCAGTGCTCTGCTTCTTGGTGCATGTATTCCAGCTGCTAGTCTCCAAAGGCTGGTCTACTATGCAGTTTATGCAGTTTACTTCATTAGTAAGCAAATAAGGAGATATGGAATATGGGGGGGGGGGGGGGGGTCTTTTAAAAATATTATTAGGAAGCAAATGCAACAGTTGAAAGAGTCTCAGTTTCCGATTTTTCTTTACTAGCTGCCTTTCTCCCCAAAAGATACTTAATGGTTTATTACCCAAATTCTGATTACAGACCTGTCAGAAGTAGATCTGTGCCTAAGTGAACTTCTCTCCTCATCTTAACAGTGTTCCATGTTTGAAGAACCTGTAATTAGCATTGTATTTGGGAGGACACTCATGAAATCATTAATACAATAGTCAATAACTGAAAGCTCATTTAAGTGAACAATTAGGAATTCAAGTAACAGGAGCTTTAGTATTTTAGTATTTATTTTTATAACATTTCCCTCTTTGTATGATAGGATCTTTTTTAGCCTTATCAGAGAGAAAAACCAATCTGCCTGAAGGTGTGCAGAGTTCTGAGATAAACAATTAAACACATTCTGATCCTGAAATATATTCTCATACCATCCTGCCTTCCTTTTGAAAATTTGGTGGGAAATTCCACAATTCAAATGAGGTAGTTGTCTGCATTTACCTTGCATGGAGTAGATTCACTCCTCAAGGTGTAATTTGAGGTTGAGGCTGCATCCAGTGATAGTTACTTCAGATTACATGAGCCTTACTGCTTTTGTGGTTCATGTCTTCTAGCACGGGGGAAACTTCTGCATAAAATACTAGAACAATGGTTGAATCTCTTGGGAAATCCATATAAATACAATGAAAGCCATCATGCATCTACAAATTTTTTTTTGTTTAATTAAAAACCCAGAACATATAAACACTTGTTTTTTTCTCTTTCTGTTTGCAATTTCCCCGTTCCTCTTGCCTTCGTTTACCTCCTTCTTCCCAAGCCAAAGACATATGGAAATTCTTACTGAGACCAGTCCATTATAGGATGTCATACAGATTAAGAAACAAAGGATTTATGGAAGACTCAAATTTTTAGAAGATTTAGAACTCCTTAAAGGGCATTTTGAAATCTTTTATGGATTATATACAAAAACCAGATGCTACATCTTAGAAAAAATTGTTATTGTTACTTCCTACTTGACTATGGGGTGGGGGAATGAGTGTGCTCTATCCTATTGTGAACTAAGACAATTTTTTTTTTCACACAAAAGGGTTGCTTTGCTTCCTTTCCCTGTTGGGGTGTGTGTTGTCAATTATAGAATACAGCACCTCTTGTGACAAATAATTATTTTTTACAAAGAGGACAATTATTCAAAAGCCACCAAGAACAATGAAGAAGAACAATGGCTTGGCTCAGAAAAAGCAACTTCTTGTGTAAGTCAAAATCACAGAAATATTGATACAAACCATGGTACTTCTCCTCTGGGAGTGGGAAATGTATCGTTTGGCTGACATAAAACAGGACTTAAGTTTGTGTCTTCTTTGTATTGGACTAATTAGGGACCTTGCTGGGTCTTCACTTACATCAGCTGAAAAATGACCTGTTTGTGGAAATAATCTTTTTAAGATCTCCTCTCTGCTGGCATGGTAACTCTCTATGGGGTCTGGAGTGTGTGCTCTCTCCAGGGATTCCTCTATCCATAACAAACCTCTTCTGATCTGCTTTGTGAGCTTTTCTCTGAGATTACACACAGGGCCTGTAGGGCCATGGGTGTGAGATCCCTTTGGGTTCCCACAATAAGCATAGAGCCATCATGGGAAAAAAAAATTAGTCACAATGACCATTTCTCCTTCAAAGGCCTAGCTATCCCTTCACTTTCCTTAAGGCAGTCTGAGGTCCTGAGGGAGTTGGCAAAAATCTTCAGATCCTTTAGAGGCCAAATACTGTGTCTTGGGATGGTAGGATTAAAGCAAAGTTAACTTGCTCTTCAGAACCAGTGCATTCCAGAAAGGAAGTGGTTCTTGAAGTTTTTATTTTTTCTCTTTATATTTTCATTTGGACCTTTACTGATGACTTGGACAAGAGGATCAGGTGCACCCTCAGCAAGTTTGCAAACGAAATGAATCTGGGTGGGAGTGTTGATCTGCTGGAGGGCAGGAAGGCTCAGCAGAGGGATCAGGACAGGCTGAGGCCAACAGTGTGGGGTTTCAGCAAAGTGCTTGTTCTGCACTTGAGTGACAACAACATTATGCAATGCTACAGGGTGGGGGAAGCGCCAATGGAAATCTGCCTGGCAGAAAATGACTTGGGAGTGCTGGTCAACAGCAGCTGAACATGAGCCAGCAGAGTGCCCCTGACTGAGAAGGTCAATGGCATCCAGGCCTGTATCAGCAGTAGTGTCGCCAGCAGGGCCAGGGCAGGGATTGTCCCCCAGTATGTGGCAGTGGTGAGGCCACACCTCAAATCCTGTGCCCAGTTCTGGGCCCCTCACTGCAGGTGAGACATTGAGATGATGGAGAGGGTCCAGAGAAAGGCAACGGAGCTGCTGAAGGGTCTGAAGCACAAGACCAAGGAGAAGCAGCTGAGGGAGCTTGGCCTGTTTTCCCTGGGGAAAAGGAGGCTCAAACAGGGAGACATTATTGCTCCTCAGAACTGCATGAAAGAGGATTGTAGTGGAGGAGGACCTTGGTGTCTTCTCCTTGGTAACAAGCAGCAGCACAAGACGAAATGGCCTCAAGATGGACTGGGGAAGGTTTAGACTGGATATTAGAAAAATTTAGTCACTGAAAGGGTGGCCAGGCATTGCAAGGAAGTGGTAGAGATATCATCCATGGAAATGTTAAAAAAATTTGTGGATGTGGCCCTTGGAGACATATCTTAGTTATGAACATGGTGGTGCTGGGCTAACAGTTGGACTCAATGATCTTAAAGATGTTTTCCAACCTTGACAATTCTGTGATTCTTTGGATTTCCTGCCTCTAGTTCTGCTCCAAGGATCTCTTTTTATTTTTATTTTTTAAACTAGCTTTCATTGTTATTTGGCAGTTTGCATTTTTTTGGAGTGCTGCCACTTATTCCTTATATTTGCTGATCTACCTTTAAGTATGTTGAACATTTAATTAGGAGATCTGATTTTTATCTATGACTTTTACCAGCTGATTGCTTGTTGCTGGGAGTGGTGCTCAGTGGTTTGCTGTCAGTATGCAATTCCTGTGCTCCTATCACTTTTTGGTACAGAAATAATGGTTTTTAAAGAAACATATTATGTGCACGTTTTCTATTTTATTTTAAAGCAAGACTACTTTGACATATTTTTGCCCAGGTTAAATTTAGTCACAATATATGCTAATCACAATATATGGTTCCTTTTTGTATCTTCAAATGTTGGAAAATTTGAAGAGGGAAAAATGAAAAAACCTTATTTGGAGTAGAAAAAAGTGGTCTCAGAATTAGGATAGAAGACAGAGACTCAAAACCAATTACATCCAGTTTCTCTATCTAACATTGAATTGGAGTTTAACCAGTTCATGTTGACATTTGTAGGTTTGGAGCAATCGTAGCCACAGTGAGTTTAGTGGTGAACAAAACATTTCAGGATTTTGTGTGCATATTTTTTTAATACTTTAATTCTTGAAAATGCAGACTTTAACATAATTTTTTTTCACACAGGTATTTTCAAAGGAGGTGATATTGAGAATGATAGTTATTGTTGTCTGAGCCAAGAGCCTCTTCCAGAGCACACTGAAATACTAAATAAGTGCCTCATTGCCATCCAGGCAGTTGAAACTCTCAAGTAGCATCTGCTGGGGATTGCTGTGCTTATTCTGCCTATACTGCCTTGATAAAAATTATGGCAGTGCTTTATTTATAACCTGTCTCTGCTTCTCAACTACCCAAGCAATTGTTGCCTTTTCTCAGGAAATCATAAGACTTAATGGCTGTTGAACTGTCTTTTTTTCATGGAGAGGTGAATAGTGATGAAAAAGATGGAGAAGTTTTACAATAGTACTTTAGCACCTACAAAAGCAGCTGCCTTATCATTGTTTCCTTAAAAAATCATTAAAGTACCAGGGATCAACTAGAACAATTCCAAGCTGAAAGATATAAGTAGCCCCTTAGATGCAGTCTGGTGTGAAATAAGACTTACAAGGACTAGCAGGAGCAGCAGGCTTTGCTCTTTCCTGGCTCACTTGAGGGTTAATGTCTTTTATTTGAAAATAAAGTCAATTTAAAGACTGCCTGTCAAATAGGCTGTTGGCTGTTTATTTGTCTGAGCTGGTGAACATGGACTCTGTGAGGTCCTAAACTAATTTATGGCTCTTTTAATCAAAATCAACAACTTAAACTTTACCTGCAAGCTCACTAACACATAGTATAGCTTGTGGAGTCCTGGGTTAATATTTGTGTTGGGATATTTGGCACAGAGGTTAGTTTCAGTTTCAAGTGAATTCAAGCTGTAAATCTCTGAGCACTTGTTTTAGGGGCATAACATTGACATAACTATGTCTGCCTCTGAAAGAACTGTCACACTGTTCTGCCTGTGCCTTGGTAACCAAGCAGGAACACTTGGTCCTCATTCAACAGTGCATGGTCACAAATTCCATTTTTCTGCACTCATATTATTGTGATCATTTATAAAAATTACTGCTGCTAAAAAAGCATAAATTCTGAGCTCTTAGCTCTTCTGGAATTCACGGTATAATTTCTGGTTTGGATTGAAATATTAGGGTAAGAGTATTCTTCATGTCTCCCTTGAATTTAAAATTAGCTCTTGTAAAAAATGGTAACTTAGCCTTCTCTCATCTCCTTCACATTTGAGTATTGCTAGAATAGGTCATGACATTAGGGAGCTTTTTATCAGGGTGTGTAACTCAGGCATTTTGCATTTGACTTGTACGTCAGTAATCTGTCTCTTTGAGCTCTGCACACTTCTGTACTACCTCTCATTGTGAAAGAAAGCCTTAATATCCCAACAAATCTGTGAAACTACTTTTTCATTTCAACCATGTCCTGCTAGAAGCTGAGCTAAGAAAAAAACCCTCATTTTTGTTAAGAACTTAACAGGTAATATTCGGCTCATTTAAAAGCAACCATATGGAGGTTTCTGCTGGGCTTGGCCAGAAGGTGGTTCTTCATCCTCTAAGATAAGGGCCCAGCTGTGTTAGATATCTGTCTGTCTCTACTGTTTAAAGGAGTTCTGATGATGACCTCAAGAAGCACACATATGACCAAATAATTTAATTTTGCTCCTGGGTCTGGTCCTTGATTGCCTACATAATAAGTCACAGACAGCAGGTATGACCGGTTTTGAAAAACATGCCAGAGATGCATATAGATTAAAGTTCACACATATAGATTTATGCATTAAGTACCAGCTTTTAAAATCTTGTTTTAGTGATTGTAGTTTCCTGTTAACTTGAAAAATGAGTGACTAGCATGAATTTTGTCTGATGTAAAATCTAGTGTTTATATCTGTAATACTGACTCAAGTTTTGCAGTCAATCATTTGCAGTCAAGTTTTGTAGCCAACCATTCTTTAGTGGATATAATATGTGGATGAAAGCTTATCTGAAATATTTAATTCTTGTACCTGATAAAAATGAGAAAATACTTTCAGATTAAATTATCATAAACATGGTAAAATAATAAGGAAATGCAAATTTTCTCTTCCATGGCTCTTATTTTTAGATTTTGCCTTGAAGCTTACACCTGCTGTTAACGATATTTTTCTATTGTTTCTCTGTGAAAATTTTTAGAAATAATTTTTTAAGTGTCATTATTTTTGAACTTAAAAACATAACTTTTTTTTTTATTTGAAAGCAGAATTTTCCTAACACAAGTGGACTTCTGCCATTTTGGTAAAATAACTTGATATCAACTGTACTTCATTTTACATTTATAGTGCATTTAGCAACTGAAAAATGGGGATCAGTACAGATCCTTGCTGAAAAGTGTTACAACTTTTTCCACTAGAATATACCATACCTGATAGAGTTGTCATTCACGGTTAGGCAGCTTTACTAATATCTATAACAGCATCTTTGAACTTCACCAGACTGTTTATTGTAAAGAACAGATAGTAAGACCAAGGTGATTTCAAGTAAATAAATGATCATGAGCTCAAGAGTCACAGATACTTTAAGTGGAACTGAAAAAGCTGTTCTATTCCTAGCCCAGTAGAACATTAAAAGTAGTAAACACCACTGTGGTGGTTTAAAAGCAGCTGGGAATCAACCCCAAATAAGCCATTCCCTTTCCCCTGCCCCCTCCAGTGAGAGACAGAGGCAGAGTGTGGGCTGAGACAGCAATTTACTGAAAACAAACAGTGATGGAATAAGAATTGCACAGTAACTGCAGCAATTATTAATAACAAAAGCATACAAAAGAGAACGTGGTTTACACACAAAAGTGTTGACCATCTTGACTTAATTCTCTGTGGCCACTGAGATGAAGGCAAGATGGTGGCCATTCCTGCTGCTCATCAGGGACATGCAGTTATTCCTGACAAAAAGCAAGACCACATCCTCCAGCACTGATGTGTATGGTGTGGAATAGCAATTTAGCCAAACTTGCAGGTTCTAGTCTCCTCCTCCTGCAAGCAAACCTAGGATGTTATCAATGGCTTTGTGTTCTTATGTGTTATATATGTCATTCATTTTGGGCAAAGCCAGTAGTGGTGGGTTTTTTGGGTTTGTTTTTGTTGTTGTTGTTTTTTTGTTTTGTTTTTGTTTTTTTTAAATCTAATGCATCTTGGTTGAGTTTCAGGAGGGACTGCACCAGCAGAAATGAAGATTCAGGATATATGTGCCAGTTTACAACAGAAGAGCAGAATTGCCCTGTCAAAGGTAGCTATACATAAAACTCTATACTTAAAAGTCAAATGAGGGCAAGCAATGAGTATCACTCCTTCAGTCAAGGCTAGGTAACAAGTCAGGCCATGAAGCTTTCCAGGACATTTAGTCAGGAACAACAGAAGGCAAGACGAGAGACTAGCCTCCCTACAGCCTAGCTCTGAGTGCCCAGACATGACTCTACATGGAACTTCAGGGCCACAGGCAGGGGTACAGGGTGGTCTGGGCCAGACTTTAAGCCTTTATGAGGTTAAGATAGTAAGGACCATTAAGACCTATTAGTGAACTTATGAACTTGACAAATCCTACTTTCACCAAAGCTCTTTTTCACCCAGATAACAGAAGCAATGCTCCATTTCCTTCTTGGCTGTCATTGTCCTTCACTATCTCTTTCTTTTGTTTTCACTCCTGGATGGCTTCCAAGGTGAACAAATTGTTCCTTGAACAATTCCATTCCGAGGTAAGCTCTCCTGAACCTTTGACTTTGGTGTTTCTCAGGGGTTTCTCTTTGATTTTCTATCTCCATCCAGTCTTTAAGCACCAAAATCCAGAATGTCATACTGTGGTGGTGGTGTTCGCAGGGGTCCCAGAACAAGGGAAGAGATGAGAATCTTGACTCCATGTTTCAGAAGGCTGATTTATTATTTTATGATATATATTATATTAAAAGAAAATTATATATTAAAACTATACCAAAAGAATAGAAGAAAGGATTTCATCAGAAGGCTAGCAAGGAGTAGAATGGAATGGAATGATAATAAAATCTTGTGACTGCTCACAGCCTCGACACAGGTGGCTGTCATTGGTCATCAAGTAAAAACAATTTCACATGCTGGGTAAACAATTCTCCAAATCACATTCCAAAGCAGCAAAACATAGAGAAGCTGAAGTTTCTCAGATTCTCAGGAGAAAAGATTGTGATGAAAGCATTTTTCATAAAATATGTCGGTGACATCATACTCAGCTTCTTCAGCCTTGACAGTTCAGAGATTTTATCCCGTTCCATTTTCTTTTCCCTGCCTCATGTCAAACTCCAGGTTGTCTTTCTCACATCTCATCGTGAATGTCTGATTGCCATCTCAAGCATGATACAGCAAAAAAGGCCTTTCAGTCCTTTACTAAAGGCATGTCACCACTGAAGTAGCAGGGAATAGCAGGGAAACACCAATGCTTTGCCTGCAGCTATATCCCCATGACCAAAGTTATAGAAGAAATTTGCAGAATATTTCTCTGTAATATTTCTAAAAAGCCTTTTCTGTTCCATCCACACAGCTAATATTAAAATTCAGATTTAATCTGACTCTTGCCAGTGTAATAAAATTTTTTTCTCAGTTCTCTCAAATATAACTTTCTAGACTGTAGCTGACAATTTTTCTAGCCCAAAATTTGGGTAAAATTCCTCCTTTTTGGGATGTCTCCCTTTTCTAAGGTGACTGACTCAACAGAATCCATCAAAGTCCTTAAGGGCATATAGTGAACTCTAGGCAATACTAAGGCAGGATTTTAGCATCACTGGTCCTCTTTGCAACCCAAGGCACATCAAAATTAAATATGTCCTCACTGAAGTTAAAGAGACTCTAAGCCAATGCCTTATTTAGCAGTAATAGTTTGCAAAGGGAGATGGTGTTGCATCAGGTGCCATTAATATTATCCTAACAAAACAATTTATGTTCTAGGGTGTGTGGCGAATGAATTGGAATTTGGAAAAGAAGTGCAGCTCAGTGGAGGTTAAGCATTTGCACTGAGGAGAGGAAAGGAAGAGGAGGTTTATGCTAAAACAAAGCATGCAAAAGTGTCTCATTTAATTGAACTGAATAAAAGCTTACCAGCCACATTACCTCCTTCAATTTGATGGATACTTAGCAAGCTAGATAAATACACACCTATAGCTCCAGCCTGTTTTTGAATATACTTCTATGCCACTGAAATTGTTTGTTGTGTTGTTAATAACAACAACAACAATGAGAATTTAGAAAAAACTTTGTTTTTAAGGGATTTGCATTAGAGAAGGATTGTGTTTTGGGGCTTTTAGCTAATTCTCACAATAAGAAATCAATTTTTCAGCTTGTTCTAATAAATAGAAACTCATGTTTTTATAATAGGAGGGCCACTAGTACTATGAAATATATTTTATTCAGAAAGGTAAGAGGAGCACTCAAAAAAAGAAGCACTCTACTAGAAGAGGTTCCTCTTCTAGTAAATGCATAGAGGAGAATTGTATTATAACCTATTCCATTTGGCAAAGCAGATATAGAAGCTAGTGGTCATTTCTGTGCCCTACCAGCTGACACTATCAGCAAACACTTTTGTACAGTGCCTGAGTAAATGCTTTTTTCTTTCAAATCCTCAAACTGTTATTATTTCTGAGGCTTTTTTTTTACAAACTCAGCTGAAAATTGTTAACTGATAGAAGTTATAGCTAGTGCCTCTTTGTGCAGCTTCTGTGTGAGTAGTAAATATGACAAAGATGGAAATGAATGAAGCTGCTACTTTCTTTCAATAATCACATAAAACATTAAAATAGATAAGCTGTTGTGGCCCCTTCCTAACAAGAAACATGAAGAGTTCTCCACCCACTACTTGCTTCTGGTCAGCACTCTTGCTTCTGGTCACTGCTTTTTCGTGTGTGACTGCAGAACTGTGGGCATTGTGATTCCTATTGAGTATGAATTAGGTGACACCTCTGACCACCAGCCTGGACTTGTGTTTTGCTATGATGATACAAACAGACGGCACATAGGATTGCCCAAGAAAGAGCATACAGAGGTTCAGCTGCTGCTTGTTCTGCTCCTGGGGGAAATCATACCAATCCAGACAGCACAAGCACTGCCAACTCCAAGTGACTTCACCCAGTTTTCTCTTGAAGAGTCACTATCCAAGTGAAACTCCAGTGGTAGCTCCTCAACAGTTCAGAATACCTGAATTCTAGTGTAGGTTGTTTGTGTATGTCCCTGGGGCAATGGAAATGTCCTTTGTAATCCTAAGACTATGAATAAATACGAACTTTGAAGAATGTAAAAGATGAATGAGACAGCCATTTTCTGGGCTTTTTCAGATGACTTACAACAGAACCTTTCATGATGTTGCAATAAAATTGACCCTTCTCTATTTTTAGTGTTAATTTAAAAGTGAGAAAGTGTATTACTGTTTTGAAAGAATTCAGGAGACTGCCAAAAAAGAACCCAATGAACTTGAAACCCTTACTGATTTTCATCAATGCCAGCCATGGGAGCAAGTGGAACAACATGAATGCTTCTTTGATTTTACAGAGCACTTGTAGTGTGATCTGGTACAGTTGTATATACTCAAGCTGTTGGGATAATAGAAGTTATTGGCCAGTTTTTGTACTGGTAATATTCCCACAGTGCAAATTTTGTATCCGTCTCTGTGAGAAAATATTACTGTAGAAGCAGTGAGGTCCAGAATAAAACTTCACAATGGTAGTGCTTAATTGCATGAAGACATTTGGGAGAAAGAAATTATGCCATAAAATACTTGACAAAGGTAGATAGTACTGTAAATCGCCAATAAAGCTTAGCATATTCTGAACAATTATAGTTTAAAGGCATCCATACCTCTTCAGCTACCTGCTTACCTGATCATTGTGCTGCTAGGTGTTTCCATTTTGAAATTACTATTATTGGAATTCAAATAGATATTCCAGCCAGGACCAGTCAATGTATAAAAGATTGCATAATAAATAAAGCTGTATTCTAATAATACAGATGACAAGCAAGCAGAGTCCTTTAACAAGACAGTTGGATTCAAGATTACTCACTGTATGCCTTGCATGTGCTGGTCTTGTGTGTGTGAATAGTTGGATTTATTAGATGTGCAGGTCCCCACTGGTTACTGTAGTGTACATTTGGAACATGAGTTCTCAGAAGAATTAACCTGACACTTAACTCTGATCTACAATTCAAATTTCTACCTGCCTTTTGGGCAGTAGAGCTCAAGTTTTGGAATTATTCCATATTCTATACAGGCAGCACTGTAAAACAGAGAAAATGCTCATCTTGGAAAGTGGAAGGCAAAATGCTGCAGTTAATATTGCAGTTCTTATCTACACTTGATATTCACATATTCACTGATATGTCTAAATATTTCATCAAGAAATTTGGCAAACATGATGAGGCTTTCTTTTAGCTTCACAGAGTTCTTTTGGCATGATTGTTTTTTATGGTTTGGAGATACTTCACTGGAATAAACTGTATTTATAATATCTTTATGTAATATTTTATTTAATCTATGCTCTTCTTAAGTGAAGCATGACACTCTTAGAAGCAACTGGACAGCATTTCTCTGTTTACAGCTGCAGAACACCTAGAAATAAAACTTTGATGTGACATTGTTTTTATATGATGCAAGTATGTAAAATAAACTTCTTGGTGCCCTGTGGCCTTAAGTGCTGATTTTGGTTGGGGTAGAGTTACTTTTCTTCACAGTGGCTGGTATGGGTCTGTGTTTTGTATTTGTGCTGAACACAGGGCTAATAATGTAGAGTTGTTTTTGTTCTTGCTCAGCAGGGCTTGCACAGAGCCAAGGCCTTTTCTGCTTTCCATACTGCCATGCTGGTGAAGGAGTTGGGGTGCATGGGAGGCTGGGAGGAGACACAGCCAGGACAGGTGACCCAAACTGGCCAGAGGGATATTCCAGACCGTATGGCTTCATGCTCAGTATATAAAGGGCAGGGGTAAAGCAGGAGGAAATGGGGGGATGTTGGTAGTGATGGTGTTTGCCCATGAACCATGACTTGTGTTGGGGCCCTGCCCTCCTGGAGATGGCTTAACACCTGCCTGCCCATGGGAAGCAGTGAATTAATTGAAGTTGAACTTTGCTTGGGTGCACAGATTCTGCTTTACCTATTGAACTACCTTTAAGTCAACCCATGAATTTTCTCACTTTTGCTTTTCTGATTCTCTCCCTGATCCTGCTGCTAGGAGAGTGAGTGAGCAGCTGCGTGGTGCTTGGTTGAAGGGGTAAAACCCCAACACCTTGACTGCCAAACACCTAAGAGACTATCATCTGCTTGTTAATGAGCTCTCTATTTCTCCCTCTCTGGATGTGCTACACTCCTGGAGGCAGTGTTGGATGGTGAGGAGCATACAAGTTGTGACTGTATCGCTGAACCCTCAGTGGCTTTCTGTGTTGATTCCTCAGTCAAATAGGTGTTGGCTGAGGGGATGCTAACATTTGTCTTATATCCTCTAGATCAGCCCAAATTTATTTATTACTAGTGTCCAGTGGCAGAATTCCTTGACACTGTGAATCTCAGAAGGGAAAACAAAATCTGTTATCTATTTTTCTTCTTAGTATGGTTTTATGTATCTGAAAAAGCACCCAGAAAAATTCCAGATGAAAGGTCCTGTGTGGGTATGTCCCCCTTGATTCGAGTCTCTTTCTGTTTTGCTGATATAGATCTTTGAACTGATCTGATCAGTATAAAATATTTTTTGAATGTTAGTCATAATACAATCAAGCAATGCATCATCTGCTATAAAAACTCCTTCACTTTTCCCCTGCTCACCTATCACTTTTACAAACTGCTAAAGGAGGTAAAAACTTCCTATTTGATCTTTTTAAAAAGTATATGCAACTCATGAATCAATTTAATTTCCTTTAAATTTATTTTGTCATCCAGAGCATGTGACATCTTTGTGGTTTATTTCAGCAGTTATTTTATGAAATAATCAGACACCACTGTATTCTATTTAAACTTGCTCCACTGCCCCCATGACATACTGCAAATCTCAGTTCTCCTATCAGTAAAGTATGCTCTTGGTGCTAGTGGAATCTGTTTCTGCCAGCAGGGAAGGCTCTTACATCTCTGGGGTGACATTAATGATCAGTGTTCTCATTCACATGGGCTCCTACCAGCTGACCTGTGTAGGTGAATTCCTGCTGGCTCAGGTGATGAGCATCCTCTGGCTCAGAGCCTTTAGCACTGAGATCAAATTTCCCAAATCATTCTGGCAGCTCTAAGGTTCGGCCTCCAAACCCTAAGGACAAAAAGATGTAGCCTCACATCAGCGTAACCTGTCTTTTGGAAGGCTAGGCTTTCACACTGAATAAATACAAAGACAGCTGGGTATTGCTTCATTTTAAGGGAACATTAATATTAACCAACAATGGAATCCCACTGGGAATGTGTGGCTCCTGTTCAAATTCCAAATCAAACTGTTATGACTGATGTTGAGCATTAAAATACAAAATAAATCTGGTTACAGTGCACCGAATGTATTAGACTGAGAATTTATGATAAGGGTAAAAAATTGTTGCATTGAGTACATATCTGAGATTACATCAGTGAAGTAATATTCTTGAAATGAATATGAGGTTTAAAATAGTTATGTGTAATCGCAATGTACCAATTTACAAAAGTGGTTCAGTGCAGGATCTTGCAGTACAAGACAGTTGAGACTTGTCACTTATTTCATTGAAATATTTAATTCTCGAAATCAGCATCTCATCATACCAAATCCCAAATGTTTCTTACATTATTTTACATTCAAAGGATTCTTCCTTTTTTGCCCATTTGTATAAATTCTTTTTAAATGCCTCTGTGATACAGAAACGAAGAGTACACCTATCTCCTTATTAGATGGACTACTTCATCCTGCTAGCCTTGCCAAATAATAAAGTACAAAGTAAAATGTATAACAGTGTGAAATCATTGCATATCGTAGCTGAGCAAATAGCAAAAAATTCCTCCTATGAATAGTAATTAAATTAGGATACAAACATAATCAACACCATTTTATGAAAGCTTGCTGTGGTAATTTGATGCTTAAAATTTACTATCAAGAACACTCTAAAAAGTAAATTCTTAGCTGAAATGCCTGGATCGTCTGTGGAAGTAAATTTTGATTACAGCTTGATTGTACAAGATGTCCTTTACAATTTGCACTGGCCTGCATAATATGAATTGCAAATACTGTAAGCAGCTACAATACAAATCTGCTCTGTCAGAGACACTGGATTCACCTAAAGGATGGCCTATTTCCAGCTCACTGGCTAGTTCACACTTAATCTTTGTCTGGACACCCCATGTCAGTTGGCTAACACTGCTTCAAAGAGTAGGCAAAATTCCAGTTTGTTCTCGTCCCTACTTTTTTTAATGCTATTTTACAGCAGGGTAAGCCATGGCATCTTTACTGATCACTAATGGAATCCACACAGGGAAATAATTTAAAAAGTTCTTGGTGTTCATATCTTCTTTGTCAATAATCTTCCTCATTTATCTGTGTTTGAAGAATTGCATTTCCCTGTTGTGCTCTGTGGGGAATTGTTGTAGGAGTGCTGTGTAGTGCATAGTGGAAAAAACATCCAAGCTCTGACACTTCTTTCCTTATCCCCCTACCCACTAGTAAGCTGGATGAAAGGAATAATATATATATAGGAAGGGATAAAGAGGTGGAAAAAATGGAAAGAGCTGATAGAGCTTTACTGAAGGCATAACCTTCCAAGGCAGGGTTATAACCTAGCACTTGTAGGCTTTAGACATGAGAAACCATTTCCAGCAGACAACTCTCAACTAAAATTTTTCATATTGAGTTATCCTAAGTTTTCCCCCTTGCTCCCAGTATTTTCTTTCCAGAAAATGGTTGCTTAAAAGTACCCAGAATAAGGTGCAGAAATACAAAATACCACAGCCTGACTCCTGACATGACAGATTACTTTTTGTATTGTTGCTCTTGGTATAAGAGATTCTCATTTACAATGTTCATTTACAGATACAGTTTCTCTCTCTCAGACACAAAAAAATAAAAGAGAGCATGTTTCTTTCTCAGGACTTCTATGCCTTATGTCTTCCAGCTATGATCTAAAGGAAACATTTGTATTTCCAAGTAAGAGAACAAGGCAACAGGCCTGACATCATCCCCAGCTTGTTCCCTTGTTCTGTTTTCTACCACTCAATTTAGCTTCCACTAAGACAAATGTGCCTAAGGAGGGGGTGTGCAAACCAGCTGATGCCATCATCTCAGATATTGGTTTCTGGTCTTGTAAAAAAATTGGTAAATATATGGCCAGTTCTGCTTTCCCAATAGCCCAGACTTCTACACATTATTATTGCCTCCTCTACCCTCTGTTATGTTCATTCATGGAAGCAAGATCTTCTATCATAATCTTAGTTCAACTGTTTTGACTCTTCCTCTAGTTCGTGTGTTTGCATGATTGTCTCATTCATAAAAAAAAACCAGGCTGACTATGGGGTTGTCATCTGTTGTTTCATGTCTGATTACAAGGGCTTTTTTTCCCAAGTTCCATATGGAAAATAAAATATGCTCACAGTAAAAAGAAGCATCTTATGCCTCACTCTACCACCCTGGCACATATGCAAAATCTTTCCACTCACTGTCATTGAGTAAAAAATATCAAAAGCTGGTATTCAAAGGCTCAGAAGACCAAAAATATTTCACAAGCAATTTTGAATGACAATAAAACTGAGGCTTGTTATGATATCTAGTCTCCAATGGCAATAAAAGGGAAAACATTTCAACCAAATTTTTCCCTGTGATTCACTCACTCACTCACTCACTCACTCACTCACTCACTCACTCACTCATTCACTCACTCACTCACTCACTCACTCACTCACTCACTCACTCACTCACTCACTCACTCACTCACCCACTCACTCATTCACTCACTCACTCACTCACTCACTCACTCACTCACTCACTCACTCACTCACTCACTCACTCACTCACTCACTCACTCACTCACCTTTGGTTGTATTATTTATTTTTCAGTGCTATTTAATTTTAAAAATACAGTTTCCTCATTCCTTATTCAAAAGGAGCAGGAAAGTGCTCTCCAAAAGGAGCAGGAAAGTACTCTCCAAGATGCTTTTGTGGAATCATGTCACAGGTACATGTCCAAATAACAAGAGTAAACACTTAAAATATTGTCAATGGGGGAAATGGCAATGGGAATTCTTAAGAAAATGTACCACAAAAGTCTTTGTAAATGCTCCATTAATGTTATGTGCAGTAATTTGAAAGCACATTTGTTTTTGCAAAAGACTGTGCATTGCAGACTTCCAATCTCTATGTGTTCTTTCTTTATTTCTCCATATGCTGCTTGCTTTAGCGATTTAATTAGGAGACCAAGGTATAGATTTCAACATAATTTGTATGTGATGTATACCTGGTGGCATTACTCAGACCACTGGAATTGGCTTGCCACTATTTCTAATCTTAGTCATAGGAAAGTAAGCAGGCAAATCTTCAGGATCTGCCAACTAATCCCATTTAACATTTGTTAATTCTATTAAATTTCACCCCTTAATCATCTTGCTGTCTGCTTCTACATTTTCTGTGGCATTGTCCTTTAAGCCTGAATCTTCCCTCCCTTAATCACAAAATCTCCAAGTCCCTGTTGAGGACTTTTAAATAAAAATTGTCTTGCCCTTGCTTCTTATATACTACTATGGAGTAATAGACTCCTTTTGACACTGCACTCCTTTGTTCCAGTTTCATTCTCATGAAATCATATCCCCTGAAAAACAATCCTAAAATGGTTACTGAATTATCTCTGAAAACACATAAACACCAAAGCTATCTCAGCCTAAATCTGTTTTTCTTGATATCAATCCTTATCACGAGGACTTTCTTCCATTTGAATTAGAGTGCCATATATGGGATTCCACTGAGATGTAATATCCCAATTGCAAGTGTGCTTCTCCTATGTGAGTGGGAGGCAACCACACCTCTGCCCAGACTTTTTGATAGGAGTGCTACATCATCTTGAGGTATTTTAATCTGGTATTACTCTGCTTTTGGCTCCCCCTCAAGTGAACCTCCACCTGTCTGTTCATGATGACGAAAGGGCAAATCCTGAATCAGCTTGGAGTAATGATTTTGTTCCACCTTTGCTGAGATCTTGCTTATTGAAAGAGGTACTGTTTTGTATTGCAAATAGATTTTTTTTGAGATCATGCAAAACCTCTTTGTTGAAGTTAGCAGTCAAATATGATATTGAAGTCCCAGTCTAGTGCATATGCCTGATTTTGTTAATTTTTTACTAACAGAGCCATTATAACAATGGCTCTGTTATAAGCCATTGGAAGGTACCCAAAAGGACAAAACATCATTCTAAGCAGAGAGCCATTTAAATTCATAGAACTGTTAAGTTTGGAAAAGATCTGCAAGACTGTCAAGTCCAAACAAAATAGCTAATAGGAATCTTTGAGGAATAGCCTGTGAACTCTGGACTGAAGAAAATAATCTGTCTTCACTCACTGTGCTAAATATTTGTAAATTTTCTTGCTTTAAAACTCGGGATAGTCTTTTCCAAAGTGAAGAACAGAATGCATAGATCCAATAACTCACTTTTGCTTAGGGATGGACGAGCCTTGGATTTTGGAGGCTTAATTTCAGACCTCTGTTTTTCCTGCTTGTATTTGGACTCTGAGTTTAAAGACTGTTGTTCTGCTACCCAGAAACAATTCTTAACTTTGGTCTGTGGCTGCTACTGGGCAGGATTACCTTTAGCTCCTTCTGTTCAGTGTTTCAATTACCTAAATACTTATATTTAGGCAAGGTTTCTCAGCTAGCTAATTTTGTAAAACTCCACTGGCACAAGACAGGGGCATATCTGGCATGAGACAGTATTTCAGTGTTCATTTTGAAGACCTCTGCAGTGCTTGAGTATGGAACTTAGGCACTCAAAGGGCAGCAGAAGACAATTTTCCCCACTGTTAATACAGAAGAAATGGTTGTCATCACCCTGCCTAACTCCTCAGCTTAGTTCTGGGAGTCAGGCTCTCACCCTGGAACCTCAGATGTTTGCCCCAAGGCCAATGCCAAGCATCACTGAGTTTCACTGATAGCTCATGTATACCTTTGGGCCTTACTATTTTACAGCTGAGAACTAAGCAGAGGGAAAAGCACCATGGGACCCCAGAAAATTAATGTCTTTAGATGCTAAATTAATGAAAAGGCTCCAAATATATTTGGATATTTGAAAACTCAACTTCCAAACCATAAGTGAAAGCCTTTCACATCTTACTGAAATACAAAAGACCTGAGAAGTACAGGCTGCCTGCTGTTTTGTCTCCTTCTAAGTCTTCCACCTATTAAGCAAAATGTAAGAGACCATGTCTTCATAAAAAACAGTTCCTAATGCTCTGAACACATCAATTTTTTTCTCTCTGACCTCTGCCAGGATTTAGGCAGAAGGTTATTAACAGTTGATGGGGCTACCAGTATCTCCTGTTTCAGCGAGACAAGGTTATTCAAATGTTAATGGTCTTGTTCAGTCTCTCTGGCTCTGGCTGCTTTTGCCCATAAAATGAAAGATTTAATACACACTGAAGGTTTTGGTCAGAGGTGAAGATCAGAAAATCAAGCAGAATTCATAAGTAAACAGAGACAGATTCCCTGAGCTGTCTCAGCCACTTCAGCTGCCACGGCCTTATCTTGCAACATCACCCAGGTGCATTTGTGAGCTATCTCTCAAATGCTATCCTCCCTTAGCAAGTCTTAACAATACAGTTTCTGTTGTAATTTAAGCTCAGGTAGCTCTATTTCAGCAAGAGTGGAACTGGTGAGAGCTGTGGAGTATAGATTTTTTACAGCAACCTTGCCCTGGGAGAAAATAAGGGAGTCAACTAGAATCTTTCCCTTTTTTCCAAGACTGCGATAACTGAGCGATTTCCAAATTGTGTATAAAGTGTTACCATACTTATTTGCAAACAGAAGGATGTCAGTCTGCCATGAAACAAGGAACTGCAATGTCAACATGGTGTGGGGAAATATGAATAGTTGATAAGAACAGGTGTGCATGAAAGAGGTGTGACATTTTTCTCTAACAAAGTTATGACAATATCTTTTTCATTCGTTTGCAAAAGCAAGCATGCACATGCATATACACACATGTTTTTCACCTACTGTTTTTAGAGATAGCTTGCCCACTAAAAATCTGCATCTTAGAAACTTGGGATTAAATTTTTGAAATATTAATGACACTCATTCACATCTACCTCTCTTAAATGTGATTTTTATTAAAGGCTTGAAATGGCTTTTTCCCCTACAAGTGTTTTAAGAGCTCAGGAAGATGCATTAAATTTTAAATAATATATACTGTATCTATGATAAGTGTTGTATCTTAATTTGAATCTGCTAATGATGGAATGCCATTTCTTTCAAATGTCACCAGTCTTGCTTGTGAACAATTTGTTCAAGTCTTCAGCAGGTATATAGATACAGCATTTAGGGTCTGTGACAGCTCAGGTTTAGTATGACTAAATTATATTTAATACTGAGAAGGAAGCCTGGCTGGAACAGGAAGGGAGAAAGTAATGTAGCTTTCTAAAAACTGCTATTATTGTTATGATTTGGGGAATGAAAATAGCATCTGCAAACCTGAAAGCAGAAGTCTCTATAGTGGGTGCTGAAGGGCCAAGATCTTTCCTTCTGAGCCCAAATAATGTACTGCAGTATAAAGAAACCTTGTTTGAACAATTTGGTCTTATAATAGCTAAGTTGGGAGAAGTCAGATGGGTGTGATTGTGTAGTTTGAAATATCTTCCACAGTCCACTTCAAGATCTGTCCCTTGGTGGAGTCTTGGGGAGCAAAGAAATTAAGAATTTTATGCAGAAATAATAATGGGAAGAGGCAAAGCATGTAAACCAAAAAAAAAAAAAAAAAAAAGAAAAAAAAGAAAAAAAAAAAAAAAGAAAAAATTGTAGAGACAAGTGGCTTGTCCTAATTTAAACAGCTCTATCCCTCTATCCCAAGTTTGCCATTTGTGGCAAAACATTTATGATGTTTTCTCTTCCCCCCAGAAAAAATCTGATAAATGGAAGTTTCATTGGTAGATATATGATATCCTTATTAAAGTAATTCAGAGGAACAGAATGGGGTTGGAATAATGTAAAAAAAATTATCCAATGTTACCTTTCCAATCAAATAAAGTGGAAATCATCTATTACTGTCAAATAGTTATATTACAATTCATTTTGGTGGGGATGAGGAGGATAAATATGTTTTTGTCATTGGCCTGGCAAATCTTTAAGCTCTCCACACCCCTGCAGTTGCATTTTCTTGGGATACATGTGTGACATGTACCATTTACTGATCCATGGCTACGGTGGCAGTGGGAATGCTGCACTGGAGAGAGCTCAGATGTGCTCTGGCCCTGTCCCAAGTCACAGCAGGCAATCCTCTTTGTACCGTGTGTGTCTGCACGAGTGACTGATAACTGCATCTCGGCTGCTGAGAGCATTTGTCAGGTACAAACAGGGAGCAGCAATGCAGTTTTACTCCACTGTTTAATACATGATTTCAGCATGTTTGACATGAGGCCAAAATGTTTCACTTTCTGCTATGTCAGGAAAAGACCATGTGAGATGGAAGGCAAATGGCATCCAGGAAAAGGCCTACCAGGGTTAATGTAGCCAGCAGAGAAGCTCTGACTTTGGTCAGCACTGCCATGAAACCCAGGGCTCACTGCATTAACTCCCAAATCTTAACGTGCTTCAATTCAAGGAATGTCAGACAAAATGAAAAGCCATGACCAGAAAATACAGATTTTGGAGAACTCAGAGCTCCTTGAGACCAGCTTTCCCTCTTTCCTGCCAGAGAACTCAGGAATCTTTGATTTCAGAAAAAAACAGTTGGCTTATTCCAAGGCTCAAGATGGTGCATTTCTCAAATATTGTGCACTCTTCCTGCCAGTTTCACTACCACTGACTATACAGCCTCTAGTATAGCTACAAAGATTAGCAGTGGGCAGTGGAAAGATACTACCAAGAGCTTTCCCACTGGTGAAAATGGCAGTTTTGCTATTGAATATAGAGGATTTGAAAAGCCTTTCCAATGTGATACCAAGAAAGCAGCCTGAAATTTCCATGCAGTTAGAGAGTGAAATAAACCTCAGACAGTCCAGACAGCTCTTATCATTAGTCCTTTCCAGAGCCAAAGCCTTTTCTTCAAGGTACACAAAGACTCCCTCTGCACCACAGCCATGGTTCAGAGAAGAGTGACAGCAAAGTCCATGCCATTCTGAGTTTATGTGTCAAGTTTGATGCAGTGATGAAGAAAATGTTGAAGTTCAATTTCAGGAAGAGGGAAAATACTTTAGTGTCTAAAATCAAACAATTTATATATGGGAGTGCCCAATCATGTTGACTTCCACTCAGAAGATCAATGCAAAAAGATGTGATCTTGCGTTCCCAGCTCCCAGGGACTGTAAGCTTGCAGCACCTGTCCTTGTTCATTGCATGCCCTGTGATCAGCACACTGCCTGTGTCTGTGTCCTGTTGTGGGACAGGGAAGGCAAAGCATCTCTCACACCAGCTGGAGAGAAGGAGAATGCAGCTTTGATGAGACTGCAGCAGCAAAGAGCTGTTTTAATTGCCTAGAAGCACTAATCAGGAGCGGCTGAGAAGATCCACTGCATCACACACAGCATAAACTTAGTCATGTCGAATCACCATGACCTGACACTGACAAGGAATTCTTTAACAACCAGAGATGACATCCATGAGGCTTCCAAAGCATCAAACCACACTGTCCATGACCAAAAATGAGACTGCTTCCAGTGCAAAGCATGTATCTCTGCTTCACAAGCTGGCTGAAGATTAACAGTTTCAAAGCCTCTTTGCTTGAGCTTCCTGAGCCTTTTACGAATCTCACAGAGTGAGAAGACAGACTATCATTCTTCTAAGGTAAAAGTTCATTTCAAGTGAACATGCTGTGAAGGAAGAATATTTCATTCTATTCGTGCTGACCATAAAATAGGTGATTGGCTGCAGCATTCAACTGTGCAAGTCCCTGCAGCAAATGTAGACGAAACCAGCTGATGGGTCTGAATGATGGCACTGCTACTGAATTGTATATCTTCTACAACATTTCCAAACACATTTAGCAGCCTTGATTTTCCATCAACTCCTTTAACTTTCATTGAGGGAGATATAATGCTGTAATAGGGCCTTAAGCTTATAAGAGTAACACTATCAAAGAGCAATTTTGTCTCATTTTTAGAGTGATTTGTCACTTCTCTTCAGACAAGATTTACTGATAAAAGGTTGGTTTTTAAAAGGCTTGTAGTGTGAACCCCTCCTCACATTAGATGATTAGTGACTCGCACAGGCTAACACACCTGAAAGGCAGAGAACACAAGGAGAATCTGGCACTAATCTGAAGATCTCATAAAGGACATTTAAGGATGTGATAGGACAGCCAAACCCCTGAGTCCAGGCAGCAGTGAGGCAGGGATGTATCCCCAGCAGGCAGACACACACACACACACACACACACACACACACAGAGTCACCCCATGTACCCACGTGTGCTGCACAGACCACACAGACATTCAGAGCACCCACACAGGCACAGGCAGCACCAACCTCCTCCCCTGTCCCCCCAGCAGGACAGGATGGAGGCTCATCAGTGAGAATATACATGTACATGGGTAAAGTGGATCCCTCCAGCAGCCATATCAGACATTCAGTCTGCCCAGTAGCTGCCCTCTGGATCCCAGTGTCCCCAGTTGCTGGTAAACAGCCTTTAGTCTGATGGACAATCTGGAGAGCTGCTCCTGATGATTCACAGGGTTGGACTCCACACTTGAACCACAGGGTTGAAGCATTCATGAGTCTCCTGGTCTCCTGGAGGAGTCCTGAGGGGGGCTGGCACAAGGCACTCCTTCCTTGGGAGTACTTGGTTTGGGTTCCCACCTGGCATCAAGACCTTCTGCCCCTCTGTGCTTTTTGGGGATGTGCCTTTGATGGGCTGATGGCCCCTGGGATAAGCTTGGGAGCAGCCTGGCAGGGAAGGAACTATTTGGGGCTGCCTTCTGCCATTTTCTGTCTAAGCTTCTTTTGCAGGGGTGCAGATGAGACTCAGCACATAACGTAACACAGCTGTGCCAGTATGCAAATCAAAACTTACTTATGCACTTCAGCTTAAGGAACCAGTATGAATGGTGAGCTATTTCTGAATGTGCACTGTGAAATGAGATTGTAAAGAAATCATGAGCTGAACTTGTAGTGGTGCAACAAGAGGTAAAGTAACATTCAGTTTATATGTGTACGAATTATTTTTATTTGTTCTTTAATTATGTGGTTATTTACCCTTTTTTAAAATATATATGTAAAGGGACTTATGCATCTCTTAAAAATCCTGTCATCTTTAGACAATACTGCCTAATTCCACACTGAACTAAAGCTTAATTTCTGGACAGCCTCAAGATGATCCTGTGAGGTTCATCTTTCCACTCTGATTCGCAGTGAGGTATGCAGCAGCACTGAAATTTCTGAGCTGTCCAGGACACCTGCACAGGGGTGGTAAATATGACAAACAACCTGCAGAATGTCTGTGATCCTCTGGAAGGAGAGCTAGGCCCTATGACATCCCAAACAGCACTAAATATCTGCATTTGGACACTTGAATTAACATGTACCTGCTTCTCAAAAGAGCCAAAGAAGTTTAGAGTGCCATGAGGTTCACTATAGATGATAGTGAACCTCATGAACCCACTTTAGGATAAGGTGAATAACTTGGAGACAAGAGTTCACGAACTGGGAACCTTTGGGAAAACAAAGGGCATGAAGACAGGTGGCACCCAGCTGGGTGCATGGACACTGAGAGACACAGCAGGACCTGAGAATTGCCAGTCTCTTGGCTAATGAAGGAGATTAAAATGTGTGATGCCAGCGAGGTGGATGGACACAGGGTGCACCAAGGGCCTCAGGAGGAAGAATGAGACTGGCATTGGAGAGACTGTGAGGCTATAACAGCCCAAGGACTTCATTTTTTTTTCCCTTTGTTGGGAGTCCCTCCTTGGAGGAACCAGCTCAGGCTGTTTCTGTGTTACTCTGCTGTGAATAAATGATTTTATGGAATGAGCCACCTGAGACTCTGCTGTGAGAAGCGTGGGGCTGAACTATTGAGTAAACCTGGTCTGACTGTGTGAGTGGGATGTGTGAGGAGTAAAGCAGGGCATCCACTGGGTTCCCATGAGGTGAAGGGGCTTCAGTTCCAGCAGAAATTCTCTGGTGTTGGGAGTGTGAGTGCCAGAGAGTTTCACGAATGGTCAGACTGGGAAGCTTCCTTAACATGGCAGATATTATATCAGATCTACAGATGTTCTGTGCCTTTTTAGAGCAGTGATCAGAGGCTGGAGAGGTCACTTAGACCATTTTAAATGGTGCCTGAACTGATTTTCAGTTCCTAACTGTCATTTAGCTCACTTAAACTATAGATATCTAGTTGATTATCCCGATAGAAAATATTAAGAAGAAGGAGCATGGTGGAGTTATTTTGATAAATTTTACCAAGTATAC
The DNA here is from genome assembly GCF_028018845.1 of Melospiza georgiana. Classification (NCBI taxonomy): domain Eukaryota; kingdom Metazoa; phylum Chordata; class Aves; order Passeriformes; family Passerellidae; genus Melospiza; species Melospiza georgiana. The sequence goes on from NC_080431.1 coordinate 41,841,964, forward strand.
AACAGCAAGTTAGTTATCTTCTTGCAAAAAAAAAAAAAATAGCCTTTTTCCAGCTGTAGTGAAAGCTCTTTGGTGACATTCAAAAAGACATCACTAAAAAAGAGAAATAGGATAAAAAGCAGCACAAAGAGAATAAAAACCAGTAAAACCACAACATTAAAAATACAACATAGCAGCCTAAAGGGAGCCTACTTGAATGCTGGAAAGGGACCTTTTTCAAGGGCATGTAGTAATAGGATAATTTGGAATGGATTTAAACTGAAAAAGGGTTGATTTAGATTAGCTATCAGGTAGAAATTCTTCACTGTGAGGGTGGTGATGCACTGGAACAGGTTGCCCAGAGAAGTTGTGGATGTCCCATCCCTGAGAGCTTTCAAGGCCAGGTTGGATAGGACTCTGGGCAACTTGGTCTAGTGAAAGACATTCCTACCCGTGGCAGGGGAGTGGCAGCTAGATGATCTTTGTAGTACTTCCCAATCCAAAATCTTCTATGATATGGTATGATAAATAGGAACATGCAAGATTATAAAGAAACTTTTCTCAACATAGAAGTGGGACATAAAGGCAAGGAAAGGGTTAATTTCAAACCAGGGAAAGTCAGTGAATAACAGGAGGAGCAGAAACATTCAGTGCCACCTTTGCCTTCTTCATAATCAAAACCTGAAGTGTCATTTAGGAATTAACAGAGCAGGTTTTAGCAGAGAGGCAGAAGAACATGACAGAACCAAGAAAAATGAGCCTAAAGAGTGTTTAGGTCCATCACATTATCCATTCATAAGCACCTAAAAGCTTGCCCTCAGTGGTTAGAAATCCAGCTGAAATAGACTCTCAAGCACTAGAAACACATGCATTCAAGGGGCACTCTGTTATGGACTAGAAAGCATGAGTGAATCTGAGATTCTGTAGAAGTAAAACATATCTTGAGCTGTGTCAAAGGAGCATTAATGTTTGGCAAGGGAAATAATAACTACCCTGTAGTTAGTGTTGGTAAGGCTCAGAGCATTTTGTCTGCTCATTGTGTCTGCTCATTATATTTTATGAGATAAGAAGAAAAATTTGGCAGAGTTCAGAAGAAAGCACACAGAATGATAAAGGACTTGGAAATGTGGTAGCTTCCTTTGATGGATTGTTTCCCTGTAGAAGGACAAAAAAAGAATCCCTTAATTTTTCAAACACAATGGGTTTTGGTAAGGTTTAAGATGAAAAAACCTGGTGTAAGGACAGGAGATGTGAGCCACTGAGACAGGAATCAAAGGATTACTGTGGAGGCTCCTTCACTCCCAGCTCTTAAGCAGGGACTGAACCGCACAGCCTGTCAGGAAGGCTGTGGTCAAAGTGTCCAGTTTAACCAGAGACCCAGCAAGTCTGGTGGGTCACAGCACGCTGCCTCCAGCCCTAGCTCCCTGGCTCTGCATGGTCTTTGGTTGCCTTGCTGCAGCTGAAAATAGAGGAGCCAGTTAATGCTATTTGGGATACAGCCATTTCCCCACTAGGAGTGGGATGAAGACTAAGGCACTTCATACAGGCCACTAAACAGCTGTCAGGTGCTGACAGTGTTCACTTGCCACTGACCTGGGCTGCACTTGTATTTTAGTGACTTGCCATGCAAAGATCTATCTGCCATTATCAATCCCCTGGGCAGTGCAGCCCCTGTTTGAGAGTTCCTTGACAAATGGGATTTAATTTCCAGAGAAATGTTGCTAGGTAGCACCTTTTTATTCCTAGATATTAACTTGTCACACCTCCCACTGTCTCTCTTTTCACTCGACAAAGTCATATAGATATTAACCAAGAGAAAAAGGAGACAGAAGGGAAGGTATTTTACTACAATATGGTTTTATGTTGTTATCATAAAAGAAGATTTGAATTGCCCATTCAAACAAAGAGGGAAATATATACAAAGCTCTAGCATTGCAAAATTACAGGGAGTATTTAATTTTCATGAAAAGGTACATCCTTTAAAACTTATCATTAGAAGTCGGTGTAAGTATGTTTTGAGATTTTCAAGCTTTCTGCTGGGAGTCCTTCTGTTTTACTGTTTTGTAGAAGGCTTGTAATACCACTCTGTCTACTTATTGTTGATACTAAACATCCCAACAAAAGATATTACTGCTTTTTGCCCATCCTCCCCCCAAAAAAGACTTGTTGACAGATTTTTGACAACAAATAATTAACTTAAAAAATTTGTTGTGCTCGTTTGAGAGCCAGACAAAAGTCCTAGGTGTGATACAAAAATAAGATGATTTTAAAAAACAGTTAAACAAACTTGTCGCAGTAACTGGATTTTGAAAGGATGTATGTTAAAAAAAAAGAAAAAAGGAGGAAAATTTATGCTCCATCTGCTCTAATCACTGTGGCAAAACACAATTGTTAAAGAAAAAAATACCTAATAAGGCTAATTTCACATCTGGCATCAAGCCTGTATGATATTTCACATCAACAAGGCTCCCAGATGTGAGTCAAATATTGCTCCAATATCTGCCAGGTTATAATATGAGTGGTATTTGACTGATGATCATGCTGAATTACTAATTGAACTTAGTAATTTTGAGATACTTTACTGTGAAAATTCAATTCAAATGTTTGCATTTGATCAATTGTGCTAGACGTATTGTGCTTGTTGATTTTGATTAAATTATACTAATGCACAGTAATTATCTGATATAACATAATGTCCATGGCTTCTGGTTTCATGTCAGTGTGCTACACCGGGAAGATGATGCCTCATCTCACTTGGTAGTGCAGCCTGCTGAATAAAATATCCACTTAGAACAGAGAATGTCTGAAAAGGAGTTTTGTCAGACAAATGAGAGTTTGCACAAGATCTTGTAGCCCATGTCATTCAACTCAAGTGAGAATCACTTCAGGTGGAAACCACCAGCACTTCCCCCCTGAAGAACAAAGCCTTAGAAAATGTACTGGCAGACCAGGGATGTGAAGATCACCCACTAACACTTGTAGTTTCTCCGTTCATTGATAAGTCTGCAGCTGCAGAAAATCCCCAAAAGGAAACAAGCTTTGGTGGCCTATTCCAGTGAGATTCTGATGGCTTCATTTTGTCATTCTCTATCTATAAATGGCAGATAAATTTGCCATTTATCTGATGGCAAATGAAGCCATCAGAAGCTCATCTGCATTTACTGACTTTTCATGCTCCTTTTCATGCACCAGTTACACCTTCAGTGCCAAGTGTTCAAGTTTCTTCGAGAGAAAAGCTTTCTTCTCTGTTGACAGCCATATCTTCTGCTAAGATCAGTACCGTGGTGGTTTAGGTTTGTTCTGATAATTTAAGTTTGACCACATTTCATCTGTTTTTCTCTTAATCCCTCTCCCTGCTTTTTGCCAAGTACTGATAATTCAAGCTTCATAGCTTGAACACATTTTTATAACTGACTGAAATTTTAAAAATATGTTCTTCTACATCCTGTCAGAGACCATTCCTTTTTTACTTCACAGCCTACTGAACACTCAGTGTTGCCCTGTGGTATTCCTCTCCTCCTGTTAGCCACCTGGGCAAATCCAAGAGGATTAACATCTGCTTTTCTCCCTAGCTCTTGGTGACTAGGGCTGCCAGAGATCTCCCAGGCTGTGTGAAACACTCTTATTTGGCTGATTTGACACACTATGGGTCATCCACAGTGGCAGCTGGAAGGATGGCTGAAATATGAGATATCCCAGACCATCACTAAACCTGAGTGTGTCAGTTAAAAAAATACTCCAGGTCTGCAGAACTATAATGCCTAAAGAGATCCCTTGGTCAGAGGAAGGGCAGTTATGATCTCCATGCACTCAGTTGACATGAACCAGTGGTGCACCTTGGTCTGGCTTGGAGGCTACTGCACAGAGGGCTGGGAGAGAAGGACAGAAGATTAGGGTAGTGATTACTCACCCCTGTTCAGCACTTGGCTTTTAAAATCATGACAGTTTTGTTCCATCTCAGTGCTCTTCTCAGAAAGCTGTTGCTGTGTTGGATACGCCACTGATCAAATACCAATGTCCTCTTCCAATACTTTTAAAGAAATTCCTCCACTCTTTCCGCTATGCTTCTTCTGAGGCTGGAAATAATTTTCTCCTCTTTTTTTTGTTTTTTTTTTTTTTTTTTTTTTGGTTTTTTTTTTTTTGTTGTTTTTTTTTGTTGTTTTTGTTTGTTTGTTTGTTGTGAGGCTTGACAACAATTCAATCCTAATTACTGTCAATCAGTATTACTCTTGTGGTCCTCTTCTATTCCCCCAAATTCTTGCCCATGTTCACATGTGAGACCTGTATTGACAGATGTACTGTAAGGATTTGTGTTTCTATATCTGGGCAGGGCACAGCATGGGCAGTCCATCACCATGACAGGCTCGTGTAGGAGCATGGTGCTGTCACTTGCAATTGCATTTGTGCCCACTATCAGCTACTGCCTTCTCAGCATGCCTGTCTCTCACACATTCATGGATGTGCTCGCTGTATCTGCAAGGCTCCTCTCACAAACTCCATTCACGTTCAGAAATTATAAGAACTTCTGGCAATAACTCAAAAACTATCATCCTATCCCAATTGCTAGCAAGGGCAAATTATTTGACTTTAAGTATCTAAAAGCTTTGCCCATGAGCCTTAGCCAATTGGTCCCCACTCCCAAAATATTTCACATGGAAAGAATATAAATAGTGCATATTTCTTAATGGGACTGCAAAAGAGGTGGTGGTCTTAATAACATTCCAATAGGAAATTTCTATGCTTTGAATGCAGTTTGGTCAGTAGGAATTACACCTGAATCACATACTGTTACAGGAACAACTCTATTGGTTTATTTAATTATAGGGAAGACAACATTTATTCATAGGTTCAGGGTGGAAGTATACCACTGCAGATCCTTTCATAATCTTCCTAATTCATATTTCAAAACCCTGAAGCGAAAAAAAAAGAGGTATTTTTAAACTTTTCACATTTTTGCAATGTCAGAATAAGGACTGTTGAGTCTCCTGCACAGTTGCCTCAGACATTTCTTCCCTCCTCAAGCTTTGTTTGATTTAGGTATTAGTGTGCCTTGTTTGCTGACATTCTTTATGCTGTCACTGACTTCTCTGTATACTGCTAGGTTTTATGTGGCTGCACTTGATTTTTCTTTCCTCTGCAGTAAAGTTCACCTGAGGCTGGTGAACTGCATTTACAGAACTACAGAGCATGGCATTGCTGCAAAGAATCTATCACTCTAACCTTTAGTACACCCAAGGTCAGAACACAATTACAGGGTTCAAGTGTTCAGTGAGTTATTTGCTTGCACAGACTGCTGATTGATTGTTCTAAAATTGTTATTAGGTAGCTAGCAGCAGTGATCAAAGGGAAAGGAAAATGAAACAGGAAGCAGCAAGCTAGGGAAGCTACTACAGCCTAGTGCTTGTGTATAAATAAGGGTAATGTCAGTGAAAACAGGAAAACACAGGAAAGCAGATTACGTCAAGTGAGACAACCTATGCAGTGGCAGATAAGCCTAAAATCCAGTATTCTGCATGACTCCTTTTCTGTGTTGAATAGAGGTTTTCTGAAAGCTTTGCCTCAGTTTGATTCAAAAACAAAAACAAAAACAAAAAAGCAAAAACAAAACCCAACACCAAAAAAAAAAAAAAAAGGCAGCATTAAAAATAAATTATTCTTGAACTCTGCAAAACCTCATGTAGTTAGATTTACCTAAATGACTGGTTGCACAGGATCGGATCAAGGCTTTAGGAAGGAACACAGAGAGCAATTCCTTTGATGGTGTTTCATCCAAGCTTCTCCAGTAGGGACAGAAAGGGAAAGATGACTGCTAGACTATGCAGGCTGCTTATGGCTCTTACTATCTTCTTCTGTCCATGGCTTATGTCAGTGCAGGGTCAAGAAGACTAATCAGTCCCGGATTCTTTAACCCGTGTAATCCTCAGAAATCCTTCAGAGCAATTTAGATCAGCGCAACAGAGCTTTTACAAATTCCAGCCGTTATTTTCTGTGAATCTTTATAGGCTGTTACAAATGCAGTATTTAGCCCTTTTCGTCATTACATTCTGGTGTGGCTCTAGTCTAGGCACGTTGGCTTAATTAAGATGGCAACAGAGCTTAGGAAATGTGCTACTTTGCTTTTGCATGGGCATCATCACAGTCTGTTCTATGCTACCTTTGTTGATTTTTATTTTTTTATATGTCACTGTTTTAGCTATGTGTAATTTCTTATAACACATTAACTTGATCATTTGCAACACCTGACCACGCCAACAGAGACAGCCTAAAGCAGCATTGTTTCAAGGTAAATCAGATTTGAACTTCTTTAAAGGTCAGGCTTTGGAGGTTTGGATTTGTGCCTAATAATAGTAAAAATGTACCAAAGTTGCAACTTAGCCTCTAGCAAATGTACACTACTTAGCAACATACGAAGTGTTTGTTGTGTTTGTAAGTGTCAAAAACACTTGTAAGGAAATTAAAGGAGTTTAAGGATGTAGTCAACCTGAAGGCAGTCTTTTAAAAGGAAAAATGTCTCATCTGAAAATTGAGATTGGAGAAGTGTTTTTGATATAAACCATTACCTCTCTATCAACACCTATATAAGAGTTACATCTTATTTTGTCAGTAAATCATGCAATAATTCATGTTCACTGTATCCCCTTGAGTACTGCAGACTGCAGAATTATGCTTTTCATGTGGATAATTTCTTCCTGTTGCCCAGGAATGGAGAGGAGGGAATGAACAGATCTTTAATTTTTTTTCTAGGAAGGGGCTGTTTATTACTAGATGATATTCAGGATCACAAGATATCATAAGGTAGTGCCTAGCTAAAAGCATCTCTCAGGTAAGAAAGACCTTGACTAAAGCTGCCCAGCATTGACTGGATTAATCCAGAATGAGCTCCAAAAAACCAGGGAAGATGTAGGTGAAACTTGTTGGGCAATTGCATCTAACTTCACACTTCTGGGATGCTTTTGAGGCAGGAGATGAGAGGGTGAGGAAACCCTGGTGACAGCTGCTGGCTGGCTTGAGGTACAGAGGGAGGGAGCTGCTCTGGAGCTGTGTGATTAACAGGGGCTTTGGTGCCTCTTGGCTTCTGTCTGACACAGATGGTGTCAAATACCAAAAGCTCTCCTTTGGGAGGAAGTGGGACACAACCAGGGATGCCCAGCACCATGCAGGTGGCTGAGACGGGGGCTGGGGTCCCAGCCAGGACTCGGGCTGCTCTCTACTAGGGCTGGAGCCTCACATGGTGTGAGTCATGGGATGGAAATCTTGGAACAGAAATTGGTACTCATGCCCCCAGCAGGAGCAGGGACAGATCTGGAGGATTTAGGACCAATTCTGATCACCACTGGACCTCCAGCCCTCCATAGCTGTAACCTCCCTATCTGAGGCTCCTCAGGCCTCCCAAACTACTCTCTTTATGCCAAATCTTTTGGCTTTTAAATATCTTCACCAGTGCACTGGAAATCTGTTAGCATGTATCAAGGAAATATTCTGAAAATCTCTTCAATAAAGAGACTAGATGGTCTCCAAAGGCCCCTTCCAACCCTAACACTTCTGTGATTCTGTGCAAACAAAATTTAGCAAACTACTGCATTTTCTCACATAATTTGCTTCGAACATAAATTTAGGTGTCCAAGTTAAAATTTTAGCCTTTATTTATTATTTATGCTTTGAGAAGAGTTAGGCCTCAGAAAAGGAGCTTTATTAAGATGCTTAAGGAATATGTTTTTGAATTCCAGGGCCAGGTGAGTATGTGACTGAGTCAATTTTCCCTGCTTTTGTTGGAAGGTAGCCAGCACAGCCAAAAGGAAGGGCCAATATGGAAGAAGGAAGGGACTAAAGTCTCCCTGGAGAAACTGAGAATGAAATATAACATAGTTTTGCCTGCTGTAGTTTGTGGAGGCAAGGACATCTGACACTTATGGAAAACAGAGGATGTACTCAATAAAATCCAGATGTTCCAGAGTCTTGTCTTTCCTGAAAGTTTGGAAGACACAGCCCAACAAGGATCTCTTAAAAACCTTGTGATTTTGAGTTCCTTAATTTTTTCAGAAATACTTGTGTTCAAGTGCTGGACAGAAAGCAAGCCTTTACCTGAGGCAATGTGTACATTTGTCTGCAGGCCAGAACAGCCATCTGCCATTAGATGTCAGACTGGTCTGAGCTAGGGAAGAGTCATCCCAAAATCTGAAATGGTCACTGTAAATTTCCTAGAATCTCTAGAAAGAAATATACATTTCAAAGACAAGACACAAAAAAGCAAGCAGTTTTTGACCCAAGAAAAAATAAATCACAGTTTAAAAATTCTTTTCTTCTCTTTGTCAGTAAAGGCAATTTAGAGTAGCCAGGCTAGACATGGATACTTTAATAATAGGCATCTAGTTAGGCAAGAAAAACCTTCCTCAAATGTATAGTGTGAAGACTGGAATAGATGATTGAATAAAAAAGCTTAGTTGAAATTCTTGTAATATTTGAATAACTAAATTTCATCAGCAGCTATCCTGAGTAGAACCACTAATACACAAGACAAACTGCTTTGCTCATATTTAGAAAAAATTAAAGATAGCATGGACAGGTCAGGATATCAGTATGCAGCCGTCTGATGGCAGAGAAGCAGAATTTATCTTCAGCAGTTTTACCATAGATACCTAAGAATATCAGTTATCTGAGATAACAGTACATTTTCTCTCGCTTCTTCCTCTTTCCTCTACCCCTTCCTCTTTCCCTTCCCATGCACTTTTCCCCTTTCCTTTTATTCTATGCAGTTGTAGAATATTAATTTGTGGAAGAAATATAAAAAGAAGTTGCAAAGATCAGACTCCCCCTAAAAATCTTCAGCACCTCAACACACATGCAGTGAATGTCAGTGGCATATGCACTGCTGCTGGTACAATATTTTTGTAAGACGGAAATTGAAAAAAGCATCCAGTTTGTTAAAACTGTGACTCTCTCTAATAGCATGTGAGAAATTTGCAGGTTGCTACACACCCAGCATGTTAGCATTTTCTAAAGCTTGCTTTTGGCAGAGATTGTCAGAAGGAGAAAAGACAATGTAAAGAAAAACACTAAGACATCTCAGTTCCTAGAATTGTGGAGATGTTTGGCCATTTCAGATTAGGCACAAGTTTTGCAGTGCAAGATGAGGAAAGGAGCAGGAAATTAAGAAAACCACCTCAGCAGCTTCCAATGTAATTTGGAAAACTGAAAGAAAAATGAGATGCTACTGGCCATACCTTGTAAATGGGTAAGCATTGTCCCTTTTCAGTCATTAATGTTTCTATTTATAGCCTTACAAAGGACCACTCCTGCAGACTGAGTGATCAGTGAAACCTAGTGGGCTTTGGCTGTGCCCACGCCCCACCACATCCTTCTGACCATTAGTGCCAAGGAAATGCCCTGTGCTTTCCTGGCTTTTATTTTAAAGAAAGCGGGGACAGACTCAGATTATGTGAACTGCATCCATTTATTGCCCTTCTGTCATTCCTCTTGGTGACATTTCCTATGTGATGTGGTGTCTTATGGCAGACTGAAACTCAGCAAAAAGTGATGTAATTTAATAGCCTGGCTATAAACCTACCAAGACTTTATTTCAGATCCTGTGACAGAGAACAAGTTGACCCAAATTTAAAGTGACTAATGGACTTCAACCTTCGCAGGGTTGTAAACTCCCCGCCTGTGAGTCAGTTCTATCTGGAATAAGAGGCTTGATGTCTGACCATCACTTCCTTTTACTGAGGTCGCCTGGGAACTCTGCTGCTACCTACCTACATTCAAAATTACTACTTGTTTTATTGTAGTGCCGACCAAAGAATATTACACGGCTTTTTCCTGCATAAAGCAAACTCAGAAAGCTTGGATAACTTCAGAGATTCTTCTTTTTACAGATTTTTTTTCTAAAGCATATAAAACTCCATGGGCATATAATACTTATAAATTGGAAAAAACCAAAAATCACTTGATCATGGATATCTGTCTTACATGTTTCTATTGTCACAGAAATCTAAATATCCTTTGCCTAAATACAGAGCTTAGATAGCAAATCATCTAATTCAACACCCTCTAAGATTCACATAAACATGAAAAGTAAAGTTCTTCTGGCAGGAATGAAAATAATTCAGATTTAAACATGCAAGAACCACGTGTCAATCAGTACCATGTGCACTCACCCTACTCATTATCAGAGAGGCGCAGCACACAAACCACAAGAGGGCTAATCAAGAACATCCTCTGTAGTACAATGAGAAAACATTGTATAGTTTATAAGACCTTCAACCCACTGGTTGGCCTCAGTAATTACTGAAACATACTCTCCTTATTAAACAAGCTCTTAAATAATTGATCCTATATTTTGCTCCTGCTCACTAAGGAGATACTGTGCATAAACAGAATTTTTATGTGTGTGGTATCTTATTTGCAAATTTTGTTACTGAGAAATGTATGATTAGGCTGTGTATCAGGAGACCAGGGTTCTATCCCAGCTCTGCTGCTGATGCACTGTATGACCTTGGGAAAGTCATTAACTGCTGTGCCTCAATTTGTCTAAGATCTCTTGTCTGACTTGCATTTCATCTGGCTAAATTTTCTTAGTATCTTTGACTTTCCTGTAAACACCTCCTGATAAATGACTACACTTTCCAATACTTCTGGAATCAAAGTGCTTCCTATTTAATTAGCTTCAATTAAATAACAATAATAATAATAACAACAGCAATAATAATTTAATAATTAATTAATTTAATTAATTAGCTTCAATTTAAATAACAGCAGAAAAATAAGCCAAAGGAAAGAAAAATCCTTTGAGACCAGTGGAAAAAAAGGCTTAATGGTTTTTTTATTTTAGTAAGCTGCTTTGTATTTCATTATTTTACCAGGTCTTGTAGTTGGCGCAGCATGGCTCAGTTTGGGAAACTTGCTAAAAGATTGCTTCCTGAGACAAAAATTGCTTCCTGTTTCTCAGGATGTGCCTCTGTTCGTGCTGCTGGGGGCATGTTGCTGTTCTCTCTAATTTCATAGAGGGTAGATAAAAGTGAATACAGCTTGCCCCGTGCAGCTGCAGTACCTAGTTTCTGTGACCTCATTCCGTGAGTGCCAGAGGAGTGGTGTGCCAGCCAGGAGGCAACTGTCCACCATGATAAAGCTTAAGCACATCAGTCTGGGGAACAGATGGGATGCTGACTGTGCTAGAGGGAAGGTAGAGGACTTTAAATACTCTCTCATCTTTCCCCCAGTTCAGATGCACAAGTGAAGGAAAGGAAACACGTACACGTTTTCGCAAAGAAAAAGTCAACTCAAAAAAAAAGCTTTGTGCTTTTGCTTTCAGAAATTTTAAGTAATGTTCAAAACCCTTAGCAAATTGCTTTGAGCAAATAAATATACATCATAAGCATATTTCAGTGTATAAATCCCATAGAAAAATGCTACTTTGAAAGTACTTCTCATACTGTGCTCCTAGTGATAGCGTGGATTGTGTAACAATTATATTATAATGAAGAGACCTGAGGATGGAATGCATTTTTAATCTGAAGTATTACTAATAGTGTAATAACCCTTAAGAAGAATGGTTCTAGGGATGTGCTTAGAAGGCAGCTGGATAGAAAGAAGAAGCATTTTACATGAATAGATGTTAATTAATTAAATATTTGGCATATGTATTCTTAGCATATTTACTGAGGAAGAGACTTGTATTTTCTATATCATGTGATTTAGAATACCCAGAAGCCTTTTAAATTCTCAGTGTTTAGGTGTATACATTTCATAAGCTGTTACATGTTCAAAGGTTGTAATAAAGGTTTATATTGATACAAGACTGTGGAACTGGAGAGTGACAGGGCAACTAAAGCACATTGCAAATGCTTTGTTCTGGAGTCATGGTAGAGGCTTCTTTCATGTTTCTGAACTACAAAGGTGTTCAAACTGGAGATGAGCAAGTTCAGGGGAGTTCTCAGTGCAGGTTAAGGCTGAGAGGCGCTGAGGAAAATGCAAAGGCTCGAAGACCTTCAACCCAAGGCTGCAGCCAGTCTTTAGGCTCTGATCCCAAAAGGTAACCAAGCTATTGCAGAGATAGTGTTTCATGTTCCTAAGATATTATAAATCATTTTTGTGGTTAAACTTTAGCTAAATGCCAGGTTCCCACTAAAGCTGCTCTATCACTTCCCTTCTCAACTGGACAGGGGAGAGAGAATATAAGGCCAGGGTAAGATCCCTCACCAGTCACCATCAAGGGCTCAACTCGGGAAAATTAATTGCACTTATTATCAATCAAATCAGAGTAGGCTAATAAGAAGCCTCTTATTCCTCTCCTCTCCTCTCCTCTCCTCTCCTCTCCTCTCCTCTCCTCTCCTCTCCTCTCCTCTCCTCTCCTCTCCTCTCCTCTCCTCTCCTCTCCTCTCCTCTCCTCTCCTCTCCTCTCCTCTCCTCTCCTCTCCTCTCCTCTCCTCTCCTCTCCTCTCCTCTCCTCTCCTCTCCTCTCCTCTCCTCTCCTCTCCTCTCCTCTCCTCTCCTCTCCTCTCCTCTCCTCTCCTCTCCTCTCCTCTCCTCTCCTCTCCTCTCCTCTCCTCTCCCTTTTTGCCTTCTGAAATATTTTATCACAGAGGTATTGCTACCACTGCTGTTTGGCTTGGCCATGGCCATGGGTAGGTCCAACCTGCAGCTGGCTGGCATTGGCTCTGCCAGACATGGAGGAAACTTCTGGCAGCTTCTCATGGAATCCACCCCTGAAGGCCCCCAGCAACCAAAACCTGACCATGCAAAGCCAATTCAATGGGATATATTGGGAATTTGTGAACTGAAGCACTGAGTATGTGTGTATGGTGATGCTAATTATTGTATATCAAGTTATGTTCCTCACTTAAGTGATAAGGGCCTCTTCTGTGCTTGAGGACCAACTATGATTTTGCTGTCCTTGCTGGTTTGTAATTGTTCTGACTATTTTCAACCCATTTACAGAATTTTCCCCTTGCAGTTTCAAAAAGGTTCTTTATGCCTCTTTGTACATAGCTACATAGTGATGTATTATACAGATCTCAGTTCAAAACCATACACTGATATGTACATAGCAGTCAATGTTAACAACAGTCCACATCAAAGGGTGAAAAGAGAAAGACAGGTTGTCAGTCAAAACATTGATTACATACCAAGTATTAAAACAAACAGCTGATGATACTCTCTGCATTAAATTTAATATTAAGTCCAACATGATGGACATAATTCTGCAATTATTTTAATGTAGAAAGTGTGCTGTAAGAAAAATCTAGATTATCACAAGTTGTTGTGAATCTTGTGTCCTTAACCTTTCTGGTATTTAGAACACAGTATCTTCAATATAGATGTTGAGGTAATAACAGAATGAATTTATTGATGCTTTGGCATCAGTGCTTCAAAGCACTTTGAAGCAATGCAAAGAATGTCAAAAGGAATTAATTACCTTGGATATATCAAAGAAATTATTCAAACAAACCCACTGTTTTCAAATGATATCACAGTTACTCCAGAATCAACAGGGAGATTAATGCATCATAACCATCACAAAAAAATACCTCATCCTATTAATGTCAATAATGCCTGAGTATTAGAAACAAATTAAGAATGCCTTGTCTTTCTTCTTACCAATACTATAGATAAGGGAAGATAATTATTTGCTAAAATGTGTACTAGTCCTGCTTAGAAATTTTTGATCAATAACCTAACATCTCCTCTTAGGCCCAAGTAAAATGATATGAATAAGAATTTTGAAGATCCCGTGGGATGAATGCATGATTTTCCAATATATCAATGTTTTCTTATCAAAAACACAGACTCCCTTTTTATGAGAATTTTTCTTCATGCTGAGAATATTTTTTGCAGTTCTGTTTGGTAAAAATGAAAACTCAGCAGAGTGACCGATTGATGGCTTTCTTACTCAGAGGCAAGCCAGTGCTGTTTATCCAAGACTTCTTACCCTGCTTCCCCAGGGAACACTGCATTTCCTCCAAGACAGTGATCTTTTGGCACTTGACCAAGTTTTCTAAGAATTCATTTCTTGTCAGGAGATCATAACATCTCTCCACAGTGAAGTTCTGCAGGCATGACAAGGCTGTCAGCTGCAAGGGTCAACTCGCTAAAGCAAGGGACAGAAAAACAAGGCTATGAAATTCCTTCCCAGAGAATGCAACAATTGCTTCTCAGATTTCACCCTCTATTCTTTCACTTCCCACCAAAAATTTAAGCATAAAAAAAAAAGTCTCCTCTCTTTTCTGTGCACACTCTCACTCTCCACACCAAACTTAGGAGAGTTTACCCAACTCAAGTTGTTATAGGTTACATAGTAGGTGGAGTAGGCAATGCATTTCTGAATTGATTCAACAGGCCTTTACATAGCTAGAACCTCATTCTTCAACCAATGAGCTCCATTGTTTTCCTTGTATACTACCACAAACTGCCAAGAGGTTCAGTCTTTTGGTCAGGTATCTCCTTAGCTGTGTCTAGAAATGTCCTTGAACATAATAACTGAATTAATATTTTGGGAAAAAATGTGGCTTTGGTAAATGATCAAGATTTGTATGTATTGAATGATGAAAATCTTGGATCATGTGAAGAGAGAAGTAGCTGTGTCTCTTAATCATGATTAGAAATGTGCATTAGTAGAAAGTATACATCAAGGAGGGCTGAACAAAGGAAAGATGGGTGCTATTTTCTCCATACTGCAAGAAATGGGGAAAAGTACCTACTTCATTCAGGAAAAAAAAATAAACAGATGTATTTGCAGAATGTCTATTTGAAAAAAGCTGCATCTATTTCTGTTTCAGATCAGTGCCTCCTGGGATGCCCACTCTGGAAGGGATGTCAGTGGAACTTTGTAGCAGAAAATGTCAGTGATGCCACTGCCTTGGCTGAATCCTGGATCCACGCACAGAACCACTTTCTTCCACGTCAAAGTGCATGCTTTCACCACCTCATGTTACTTGAGGTTTGCTGTCTGAATTTCCCCAGATTTTTTCAGCCTGAAATATTGGCTTTCTCATTATCCAGGACAATTCTGCCTGTGTTTCCTGTCCTGTAATTAATCTTTGGTTTTTTATCTGATTATCACTATATTGCTGGCCAGTTTACTGTAGAGACAACTTGACCAAATTAACTCCTTTTTTAAATAATTTATTAATAAACTCAGGAGACTGCTCAGATGACTCAAATGAACTTTATTAGCATAGTGTGAATAATTCAGCACTTTCTAAAAAAGAAAAGGCCTTAGGAAATACAGAATAAGGATGTTGTCTTGCCAACTTTCCTAGCTAGACTATCCTAGAGTCAAAGGACACAAGTCTGCTGCCAGATTATATTCCCATGAGGAGGCTTTCAGACTTAACTTTTCATAGGGCAGTACATTTCAAGTTACAAAACCTAATTTTTTTCAATATTATTAAGAAGTCGAGTAATAATAATATCCTGGGGGAGTTTCTGCTGTATAAGTAATAAATGGTTAAGACTAAACAACTTCAGGGGTTTCCAAAATACCAATCAAGCCAATATTATAACTGATTTCCTTGCCTAAACTGTAAATTAACTTAGTTTTAGGCATGTGTGACTAAAACTTAAGTTTTGACTCTGAACTCAGAATAGTGGGTGCATTGATCAGGAGACTGTTGAAGAAGTTTGATTATATTTTAAATCTTGATAATATTATACAATCATAACTTAAAAATGCTTTATATACGGTGTGATTGTGCACAAAGAAGTCCTATTATGATATGTTTTCACACAAAATAAAAGAAGCAAAGGAGATCTTTCAGGGATCTGCCCAGACTAGAAGAAATTCTTTAATGAGGATACCTTTCCTGTGGATTTTATCCTCTGCCTTTTTTCCTGAGAAATCTTTTACAGCTGCAGTATGCTTGCTATCAGCATGAGCTACTGCTCCTTTGCTCCCACAGGAAATAAAAAATACATAGAGGAGGAAAATGGCACACTTATCCTTAACTTTGTTGGTATTCTAAAGAACTGCAGCTCTTTTTGCAACCTGTGATGGGCTCATGATTCTGCTAAAGCCAGTGGCACAGAACTACTTTGGGCTCCAGTGGACTTCAGGCTGTCTATGGACAGATGCCTGCATTCTGGCTATGGGAAATAACCCTGTTTCAAAGCCCCTGGAATCTCATTGTATTGTCCTACACAAACATACCTACACCATACTGGTGGAATAAGTATTTTGGCAAAAGGGCATAGAGAATGGAGGTCTGTCTGATTGCCCAGGATATGAATCTGTCTGCTCTTAGACTGCTTTTATGATGAGTTTATTTTGTACCTCAGTTCTTCCCTCTTTATACTGAGAATAAAATGTCACACCTGCTCCTGCTTACCTCTCCAGAGCTGTAAGGATTAATTAGCTCATGTTTGTACACTGCTCTGAATGTGTAATGAGCAAAATTATTTTTTCTTACAATTGAGTCCTGCAATTTCTACTTTTACAATTTTTAATTGCTGTTAAAAATATGCATAACTTATTACAACTTGTTTCACCAAGGAAAAGGTGACAACCTGTTGTATGAGTAATAAGGAAACATGCTCCTATTTTTTTGCTATTCTCTCATTTATTTTCTTTTCTCCCTTGCCAAAGGCTTTTTTTGTGGTCCCTGGGAAAAGGCAACCACACTGGCCTGATTCCCTTTGTTTTATTCTTTCTTTGGTAGGAAGGCTACAAGTTCACATTTTAAGAGGAATCCTCTGAGATTTGTGTGTGTGGTAATTTCTATAAAGCTGCTGGAAGTACATTTTTTTAATGACAATATCTGATTTTGTTTACAAAAGGCCAAACCAAATCCTATTGTAAATCTCTAGGGGAAATGCTTTTAACTTTTATTCAGTTAATTCAAAATACTGAGGCAGTAAAAACAGCTTGCTTAGATGTCCATTGTAAAAGCAGTGATTTATAGTGCCAGTTACTCTAATGATAGCTTTATAGGATTAAATTATTTACTGCTAGGAATTCAAGAAAACTAGAACTAAATGCAAACCCAATAATGCTGCTATTTATGTTTCTTTGGAAAAGATGATCATTACTTTTTCTTGTTCCTTCTTCATTGTTTCTCACTGCATAACTAAATTTCAGTAATTGAAATACGTGCAAGTGATGGAAAATTTTAAGTTGCAAACAAGCTCTTTCTGGAGAAATGGGCAGCATTTTTTGTAGAATTTCCAACTCCCTCCCATGTTTTTAGTATTTTCTTTCTTCAATACGTTCAAAAACAGTCTAGGCTGAAGACTCCTTCTTTATTCAATGAAATCAGCTCAATGCCTACAGTGATTTTCAAATATCAATCACAAGCCACTTCTGTTGAACACCTTACATTTTCAAATTACAGTCTTATATGCTGTGAACATATGTATTTTCAGGACAAATGCGGCTAGAGCATATCTTGCATACTGGACTTATCTGAGGTACAATCCTCAGTGACAACAAAAACGCAATTTTGTTCAGCAAGCAGTTCCTGTAATCTGCTCTACAAGATTTATCCTCCGTTAAGCATTGACGGGAGATGGGAAAATCATGGGAGACATTTCATTCCATCAAGATCTGTGTCAGTGCCTTTACTACACTGAAAAACCTACTGGTCTCAGGGAACTTCCCTTATGAGCTGGAAAAGACAAGAATGGATAGAATAAACTAGAAGAGAAAAGATCTGTGGGTACTTGATGTTCCAAAAACTCACAGAGGAAACCAGCAACAAAAGATAGATGTCCTAGTGCAAAGTTCCACAGATGGTGGAAGAAATTGTCAAAAGAATGCAAGCAGCGTAAAAAACAGGAATCAGAAAAAATACATAACATACCTTTGAAGGAAAAAAAAAAGTAATATGTGTGACATATATTTAAGGTAGATTCTTGAGTTTTTCTATTGAGACATGCATAATTTTGTAATAAACATGGGAATGAAAGACACAGGACTGATTAGCAGTTTAGGGGAACACAAATCAGATATTCATTATCTGCCAGCATCTGTTTTTAGATTCCAGAAATTTTTTTACTTTAGTAGTTCGTTATTATTTGATGATCAGAATTTCACATCAGAAATGAATTACCATTAAAAATTAGTTTAAAAATTCAGACATCCACTCATTGAGTTAAACATATCACATGGCAGGAGCAGTGCGAAAGAAGAAGAAACAAATTACTGTCAAAAATACCTTTTCGAAACTCTTGGTTCAGCAATTATATGTAATGACGCTATCCTTCAAACAGTGTTACTTGAGAGTTTTAGGTAAACAAAGGAAGGAGAAGCTATAAAATGAATATTGTTTGTAACAGAAGACCAGGCTAGTTTTGACAACAGTTTAAATGTTAATTTCAATTTCAAACAGATTAGCGTGACAATGTTGAACAATATGTTAATTCCCATACACTCTACCAATAAGATTCTGAAGGCACTGTCAGAAAAAAAGCAGGAAAATATTTAAGAATACATCTTTAAGATTCTGACTCTTTCCCATGAAAAGCCCTCCATAGATGAAAAGGCAATAGAAATTTGGGAAGCAAGAGTTAGTAGCTCATCTAATCATCATCTGATCATCATCTTAAAAGTTCTGTGATGATTAGACATTAAAAAAACCCATCCAGAAGTAATGAAGTTGATCAAATATTAGAATTTGCAAAATTTACTGTTTGTTATTCCTAGAAAGCTCCAAAAGAGCTAAGCAAAGAATAACAGAACTGTATTTCCTGCATAAATGGAGGGAAACAGACAATGCACTTCCAGACTTAAAAGGGTATGGCATCTATGTTCCACCCTTACCTCAGCCAAAATGAGAAGGTAAGTCAAGTGGCTCTACAGCTGAAAGGTAAGGCACTTTCACTATTGAAAAAGACTTAGCATTTAAAAATAAGGGCACTTGAAAATTACTCTTTTTATTTATTTAATTGCACTTAGTATAAGCAAAGGAAAAAGAAAAAGAAGCAAAATAAAAATAAGCAAGGCAGGTCCATGCAATGACTCCTCAATTGCTCTATATGGCTCTTTGCAAAGCAACCCCTCAGGCACCTTTATCCTCTGGGGAATTAAACTGGGGAACTCAGTCACTGGAAGCTTTGCAGAAGATTAAAAGGCAAAGAGATAAGGTGAAGGAATGAAAATCCATCTAGTATCATTGGCTGTGGAGATAACATTTCTGGCTCATGAAGGACTGCTGTCAATATATTCTGCAGTCTAGGGGAGCATGTCGGGGAGGAACACCTCAGCTATGGAGCTGCCTGACAGCCTCTGCCATCGACCCCTGTTGGAGACAGGCTATTGGGCTAGAGAGATCCCTGATTATGGCCATCCTGTGCTCTTGAGGATGTCATTTAGTACAGAATGAGCACTCTGTAAATATCAGCCCTTCATAGATGGTCCTCTCATTACATAAAGAGAAAAAGAGGAAATGCTATTTGAAATCTTTGACAGACTTGCTCTCCAGTAGTGAAATAATGTTTGCCAGGCCACCAGACAAACAAGTAAAAGTTGTTTCCAGCAAACTGAGAGAGCATCAGCAATTAACTGGATTGTTATGCAGGAAACACAAAGTGAAAGAACTTCAGCTTTTCTACAATGAAGAAAAAACATAAGGGTGTTGTCAGAAAGGAATGAAACAAAACTCACACGTCTACCCGGGAAAAAAACAGCTGTCACAGGCATTTTTTCATAGAAATACTTTCTTTGGGATTTGTTCATCTTCTGGGAAGCTGAGGCCCCAGAAAGAGAATGTAAACAATGATTATCAGCTGCTGTGACATGCAATAGGATGCACCTGTGATTGGATCATGTTCCATGTGTACAATTAAGGGCCATCACAGGGCAAGCTCTCTGGAACACAGTGACAGAGAACTCTCTTGTTTTTAGATTCTATTCTATTCTTAGCTTAGCAGCTTCTGCAACTTCTCTCTCTATTCCTTTTAGTATAGTCATAATGTATTATATATCATATATTAATAAATCCAGCCTTCTGATCATCAAACAAGATTCTCGTCCATCTCTCTCACCCTGAGGAAACCTCATTGAGTCACTGTAATAAACGACTATGTTTGGCATCTTCAAACCCTAGAAAAGGTAATGCTTTGTTAGCAAAAAACCCTCTCTTACTACAAGACATTGGATCCAAAGAAAAATTATAATTTCTGATATAAAACCAGATTGATTTAAAATGGAGTCTGTATGTGTTTCTGAAGATGTAACTGAAGAAGTCTTTTTATTCTCAAAGGGTGTAGTTATTTTTATTGAAGAAAAATACTTAGCATTTTAGGCAGTTATGAAAAGAACACCCCTTGTTGGAGGTGAGAATGAAACTGTGATATATATTATTTAAATAATCTAGTTTAAATTGGTGGATATTACACAAATCATCACACACTTCTTTAGAATATAAATCCCATGTAAAACAAACTAATAGAGGAAAGATTGAAAAAAGATTGAAATTAATGCCAAGCAAATTATCCAAAACAATGTTTCACAGAAAACTGAAAAAAAATGACAGTCAAATAGAACTCAATATAATTTTCATTAAATTGGAGAGGCAATCAAGTTTGTCCTGCTTGGAGTTAATAATAACCAAGATGAGGAGTTTTTATTGTACTTAGTGATGGTTATACAAGAAAAGAATGACACTGATAAAGAAATAATTGAAGAAATTAGTTTCTTGACATTGATAAGAAAGCATTACTTCCAGTAAAGTAAAATATGCAATCCATCAACTTAAACAAGGACATTCTCCTAGGAAAGATGGAAAGACTACAGTAGGAGTTACAGTGTAGATAATGGCCTAGAACAAAGTGTAGGTCAGGGGACAAATATTTAAACAAGCCCCATGAAAGCCCAGCATCTATTGGTGAAGAAGCAATGGTTCAACAACAAATTGCCACTGCTTTGGAAATGCCACTCAGGTCTTGCAAAGGACAGCACAGAGCCTGGGTGGAGGAGCCTAGGAATTAGAATATTACTAAGAATTTTGGTTTAAAAAAATCATGCCTGAATGAGTAAATGTAAGTCTTCAATAGTGGTTTTGCAGGGAGATTTTACAGCAGCTGGAGATCAGGATGAGTAGCCTTAAGTTAATTTTCTTCAGCAGGAAGTGATACACAGATTGATGCAGTATTTTTTTTTATTATCGTCTTGAAGTTATTTTATCCCATCATAAAAAAAGGCTAAATGAAGTGAAATTGAGAAATTTTGTAGTTTGTCTCCAAAAGAAAAACCAAAACCAAAAACCAGCCAAAACACTTATGCAGTTTTGATTTTTTTCTCTTAAACCCTAAATCCACCATTTGGGGGTTTGTTGTTTTCTTTAAAAATAGAAAGTTTTTTTAAGAATAGGAGGATCTCCCCTCAGTGAAATGAGGCTATTTTGGACAATAATTTAGAGAAAAGATGAATAATAGCAGTCCACATTGAGGAGGCAGTAGGTGCAATCTTCACCTTGTCTCTGATGTTTACACAAGGTGAAATCACCAGAGCAAAAAAAAGCATTCAACAGCCATTGGGTGGGTGCAGAATAGTCCTGGTCCCTGTCATGGGAGCAGCAACCCTTCTGAACATCTTGCTACAACACACTTTAGGCTTTCTAGCACTGCTAGGTAGTCAACAGGACTGAGGATATTCATGTATTTATAGATGTGTTTCCATCCAAATCTATTAGATACCATAGAAAAAGAAACAGCCATTAATTTCAGGCATTTCTTGCTGAAAGAGGAATAATCACAAAGTACCAGCATCTTCATGAGCTGTTACTTCAAAGACTGATGTCCATCTAAATTCCCTACTGCACCATAGCTTGCATTTTTTGCTGCTCTCCTTGTAACCTATTTAGGAGTTTGGGCAACTGGATGATGAGCTCACTATTCTGTGCAGGAGGGTCCTGTACAAACTGTGATTTTTTTTTTACCCTTACTTCCTCTAAGTCAAAGGAACTTCTACATTGGTCCTATTTAGGCAATAGGTTAGGGGCAGTTGCTGTCATACAGTCAGTCTACATTGTTCTGCTTGCCACTGAAGGTTGTAAAGCTGATAATTCATATAAAGTGAAATGTTTTAGGACCACAGGGATTTCAGGTACTAATGGTAAAGAGAGAGTGGGGAAGGTAATGATGGTGTTATTATTTTTCCAGATTTTGCATTCCAGATTTTGCATTCCAGCATTAAACTTTTCTCCCTTTCATGGTTCTCATCAGAACATTTACACAAGAGGTGAAGGACAGTGAGACAGAAACTAAAGAAATGTTTCACATACAGATGGCTCACAGAAACTGACCCAATGGCAAGAGCAGTGATAGAAAATTATTTGTACAGTGGAAGAAGAACTTGACACACAGTTGATAGAAGGATTATGATATCTGCATGCAAGAGAGACACAATATATAACTATTATGTGTCTTTTTAGAACATTTCTACTTTTGCCCATATGTTTGTTATTACTGTAAGTTTAAATATCTGTAAACACATGAAAATGAATTGTCATATATGCTGAATATAATTGCTGAGTCAGAAATCTCTCTCATACTCTGGCACTTGAAGAAATTTTAGTCCAGACAAAGAGCAAAGGTAGTCATAACAAAGTCAGAATTAAAAGGTATTTTATTGGACTGAGATTTTGCTATTATTGACAGAAGCATTTTACCATTTCTATTAAAAGGTGAGGATTTCCATTTAATGAGTTTGACAAGACATACCAGAATTGTAAGGAATTTTAAATCAAGGGCTCTTCTGTTTCTGCTTTTAAGTTTGTTACAAGCAAAGCTTTGATCATACATCCCATCTCTTATCATTCTATATTTCCCCACAAAGCTGAGACAGAACATCACCTGGAGTAATTTCTATTTAAGCCATATCCATGAAGCAGTATCCATGCCTGGCAGATGATCTTCATGTCCCTACTCTTCCCCTCTCCCTTTCCAATGTTCTTATTTCACTAGAGGTTTGTCTTTCATTAATAATTTAAGTATTTTAACATTTTGAGAAGATCAAACAGTTTTGCTACCTTAAATTTTTAAGGCCCCTCAATTGTGGTAAGAAGCTCATGCTCTCAGTGGAAGCTTAAACCAAAGCCAATGATTTGAAAGCAAAATATTTAAAATGTTGTCAGAATGTGACCTGCAAAATGCATGCAGTGTCTTAATTTGAAGCACTGATTATTCAACATGAAAAGACATTCTTTGTAGGAGATATTTTTGGTCTGTGGGTCCAAGAAATCCATGTTGCAGCATAATTTCTCTGAAGGTGCAGCAGAATGAAAGGAATAGTTAAAATGTTTAAGACCCAGAGAGTTTTGCCCTTCAAATATATCTTCTGGCTGCATAAAATGACCATATGAGAAAAAGATTTGCTTCAGTAGTGCATGTGAGTTACTCTGCTTCTTCACAGCTGACTGGCCCTTTGGAATGGTCAGTCTCCAGACAGAAGGAGAAAACGAGTTGAAGGCAAATGATTACACCAACAGTCTGAGCTAATCACACAAGAGTGAAAATATTTACCTTCTTTAACTCAGTCCCTATGATCCAAATGAAGTAAAAGACTTAGGGGAGGTAAAAATAAATACTATAATGGAAAATACTAATTATTATGTGTTGTAGCTATGTAATAATTTCAATTCCCTTTTTCTTGGATTTTTTTTCAGTTTAAGGACCAGCAGTGGATATGATATGTACGTTTCAGTGAGAATGGGCATTTCAATAAAAGACTACAGCCTTGTGATCAAAGAAAAAATATTACTTGTAATAAGAAACATATTTTTAATTCAGCAGCAAGCTTTAAGTGCACTAAAATGCTCACAGAGTAGCTGTACTCTTATCTGCCTACATTTCAATGGGTAAAAAGATCTTGTAAATTCATTGCTGTTACTTCAGTACAAAATTGTTGTTGAGGAGATAGGTCAGGTTTGTAATTTCACATAAATAGTTTTTATTTGTAATGGAACCATGTGACCCATAGAAAAATGTACACTTGTTGTGGATCATTTAGCAGAGCCATCTGTACATTTCTTAAGAATGAAACTTTCACCATAGTACGACTTTTGTTCAGGATATCAATCTGGTTGTTATGCCTTGGCTTAATTCACTCTCCAAATAAGATCACACTTGCACTTGGCAGATGAAATAAGGAGTAATGAGGTACTTAGAGAAATTAGATTTCTACATTATAATATAATCAGATTTTAATGAAACAAGTAATATATACCATTCAAACCATTTTGGTTTGTGATAAACCTTACTGAATTTGTTTTGGTGGCCATGAAGAACATGAAATGATTTATTCTTTGAAGTAAAATGCTGCTCTATCTGCGTGAAATCTATTACAACATTATATACAGCCTTTATTATTTCTCTCCTATTGGATAATTGGAGGTCTGTGGTATTATTTAAAGTGATGAAGTAGCAACCTTAGCTCATTTTACACTTTTCAATTTCATGCTTGTCTTCTGTAAAATCTTTTCCATAAATTAATGTTCAACAGAACACGGATGCAGCACAAAGTATAAAACTTAAATACATATTGATTAAAATTGTATGCAGAGTCAATGAAACTAGAATTTCTGATTAATGTGTGTTACTGATCAGTGTAAGCTTTTCTCATAAGGCACATATTCTAACAACACTGAACTTAAACAAACCAGGGTAGAAACCAGAAAGCCAGCAATAAAACTTCAAGAGAAGTAGCTGAATATTTACAACAGTGACTGTGAGTTTAATTGCCATGATTAAGTCTGTGTTAGCTACAAAACGCCCTCAACCTACATCCTCTTTTGCTGCACAGAACCACAACAAAGAAAAGAACCAAATATGAATGCTCAAGCCTTAGTATGAGATTTTCCTGAAAAACTTTGGGGACTTAACAGGGTCCAGTGTTTAAAGGTGAGCCATTGTGAGCTTCCCTGTAGGCAATGCCCTGAAATACATCTCCAGAAGGAAAATCACATCTTGAATGTCTTTTAGAGGTGCCATTTTCTTCAATGGTCCCATACAATGAAGAAGTGATTAAGTGTGGAAGGAAACACCATGATATTACCACAGTTGAAAATGATCCCATGTGCCTGTAACTAGGCACATTAAACATATTCCCAAAAGAGATGGATACAGGAAAGTATATATTGAGAAGAGAAAAAAGCTTATAAAGACTGTATAGAAACAGGCAGTTGTCTTTCCAAGACAGAGAGCTCTTATGAGTGTAAATGGACAAGCCATTTACTGAGTTTATGAAGAGGAAAATTCTTGGAAGCTGCAAAAATCACTATATCTTGTTCCCTCAGAGATTTGCAGTTTTCTATTCTCTTTGTCTTTTTTTTTTTTTAATCACAGCCTGATGATTTGGAGGATCCATTTCTTCTTACCTAAGCGAGTATTTTAGTTACATTCTTTGCAGGAGCTGATACTGACTCTAAGTCATTCAAATTCTTTATTTTTTTAATATTTTAACTGACTAAAGCAGTGCTTCAGATTCTGCCACACTTCAGTTAAACTTCTATTGTTGTCCTTTTAGTAACCTTCCCATTGGAACTGTTTATTTGCAACTTGGGTGGAATGAAAACATCATTTTCGAGAGATAATATTTTCTTTATATATCTCAGTTTCATAAACATTGGCAGAGTTATGTGGGGAAATTCTCCATCTTTTTTGCATAGTAAATACAACTTATTTTCTGAGTACATCAGGTATTCTTTCACAGTTAGGCCTAAGGGGCATTTAGAAATTAAAGACCACCAGAAGAGGCTTTGTCATTCTAACATCTGCACACAAATATTTCATACAAATTCTGGGTGAAGACTTACTACTGATTCATAAAATAGCAGCTAGCAATAACATATTTGTTTAAAAGTATTTTGGGTAGGTATGCACAGGGATGTACACTTGTCAACACTGCCAAGATATTTGCAAAAGTCGTGAGAAAGTAAAAAATGGGACCAGGGACGCCTGATAAGATGCCCTGTCATAGGATACGTGGTATTCTGTGTGGTTTGTCACCAAAAAATACCATGACAGGAGTTTATGGTGTACAAGTGCTGTAAACATTAGACCCCTTCCCTCCACTCCAAACCCCAGTTATTCTGCAGACCATTCATCTCTCAGAGAAAAAAAGTAAATTAGAGTCAAAGGCTGCAGATCAAAGCCACACAAATATGAACTGGAAACATATTTAGAGTAAAAATAATTTAGAGAAAAAATAAAATTAACAACCTGAGTAAATCTGAAGGGAGGAAATGGATGCCACTGGTGATATCAGCAGTGATCAAGTGTGTAAATGTCCATAAATGCCACTTTGCTATGTACTGCCTTTTTCTTCACAGCTTGGCCCTCTAACTTCCCTATTTAAGCAAAATGAGTGACAACAGGAAGAAAATAGTAGAAAAATATTCTGACAGCTCCCTTCAAAATTATTTTTTATCAGGTTTGGCTAAACTATGATAGGTTGATCATCTTTGGATTTTTGTTACTGTTTTATTATAAATTTATGCAAATCAATTCTTCAGTTACTAACAGAAGAATATCTTATCTACTTTCTTTTTTTTGTTTCTAACAGCCCACGCAGATGATTTTCTTCTTTTTTATAAAAGGAGATTTCTCCCTCTCTTCTCAGTTTTACCAGAAATACTTCCTACATTAACATTTTACTGTGAAACATTCCTTTCTGGTTTCTTTATTCTGTCTATTAAGCTATGTCTATTTGCATTGAACTTTGTCTGCCAATTATAAATCTAAATTGACAAACCTGAATTATAAGACTCTTCTTTTGTAATAATGAGTCCATTTTTTAATATCAAGCTTTAATCTCTTCTTCACTTCAATTTAAATAAATCATCTAATCAAACCATTAAACAAGTAATTTCAGAATTAGTCATTATGTGTTTCAATATTTATTGGTAGTGCTATGATTACTGTTCTATTCAAAGGATTTTTTCAAGGTACATTGTATATCAATAAAGGGGAAAAGAAGAGAAAGGAAAGAGAATGATAATAAATATATGTATGAAGTCATATTCAGAAGTGTCCAATTTAATGCATTCTCATGTTGAGAAAACAAGAAAAGTAACTGAACACAAAGAAACACTTCTTCACTGTGTGATAACCAAGCCTCGCCCCAGGTTGCCTAGAGAGGCTATGGAGCCTCCATTCTTGGAGATATTCAAAAGCTGCTCAGATACAAACCTGGCCAACAGGCCCTGGGTGGTCTTGCTTGAGCAGAAGGTTGGACCAGATGACCTGCCTTCCACCCCCAACCATTCTGTGGTTTATGTGACTTTATGCCATTGTTTTGCATCTCGGCTGAAGCAACAATGCAGTTTGTGGTTTATGTAACAGAATACAATGACCAGTGTACAGCAAAAGGTTTATTTTGTACTAGACACATCAGTACTGTTCCTTTAAGGCCATCACCAGAAAAGAAAGGGATTAGGAAAATTAATTTGAAGACTGCAGAAGCTAGATCAGGAGAGAAGTATGTTGCAAACCATAGCAAAAACTTCCATGCCCTTCTTGGACAAAGTGGCTGCTCTTAAAGTGTAAGTTAAGGGTAGTATTTAAAGAACTGCCTAAACTAGAGCAGGTGAGAAAGGCAGGAAAATATATGGTCAAGCCTGCACAGTCTGGTATCACAGAAACTTCTTTAACTGACTAAACAGATTGGCAATGATCCCCATAGCCCATGTGCCAAAAGCAGCCTGGGAGACAAACTAGCTGTGCTACTCATTCTAAGGCTTCCAGCAAAAGAGCATCTGAGAAGGTGAACAGCTCATCCATCTCACATGTATTTAGCCTTAGCCAACAAGGACAATCCTGCAGCTGTGAAACAAGCTCTGATGGTGGATAAAATGTGAAAAGGTTGTGACAGCAGCTATACAAATGCAAGGTATGTACTGGCATGCATGACTGAGAGATAATAAGTGTGAAATCAAACAGTCAGCATTGCAAAACAAAATATGCAATGTAGTTGCATTTTGACAAGTGGCACAAAGCTGAAATAAAGCAAAACAATAGTGAAAAGGTGATGATTTGAGCTGAACCACAGGAGATGAAAACACTCAAGGATGAATATTATCAGAAACTACATTGCTCTAGCCTCAAGATCAGCTTTCTCAGTCCTTAGTCAAGTCACAAATTTTATCTTCTGATAAAAGGTCCAGCTAGTATTAAAGGATTGGAAGAAGAAATTCACTGCTATTTGTAACGAGTGCTGCAGTAGACAGGGATAAGGCTATCTAAGGAGGACCTGGCTATGGAATTGAACCAGTCAACAAAACAGCTAGTCAGTACAATGCTCCACTGAATAAGGGTTTGGCTTTGATGTAATTTTAATAACATGTGATAGAGCAGTAGCATTGCATTTTTTTGCCAAACTAGTCCATTGGGATACAACTCCAGGAGATACAAGGATGCCCTAATCTACTGAATAAAATGTGCCAGTGGGGGGCATGCTCTTGACTTTGTATGATTGTGTAAAAATACTGTTATATTGTTCTCCACAATCATATTTGTTTAGTTGACAAGCACATGCTGAGCAGAGGCCTTCCATGTGTTCACAAGAGAACGTGCTTTTAGTTTCCAGGTCTTAGTACCTCTCTGCTATCAGTTTACTGAAATTGCTATTGAAAATATTTTCTATTATGTCTTCTATAGGTCAGGTACAGATCACCATTCTGATCTAGTTAAAAGTTCAAACATTATCCATGTTTTCTGATTCCTTGTCTATTATCCTTCTGATTTTGATCCCCGATTTAAGTAAATCCCCACCTCTATTCTTTAAATGAATCCAGAGTGCTTATTTAATGTCTAGTGCTATTCTTTTTAGCCCATTGGCTCCAATTTCCCATTATAATGGTTATGAGGATAAATAATTTCTTTCTCCTCTGCCTATTGTTTATTCTCTTTGAGAAATTCATATTATTCTTCCTTTGTCCACTAATTATTTATTTACTTGTAACAGTGCTTGTTCGCTTCAATCCATTGAATTTTCTACTGTTCGTGCTCTTTAATTATTGTAAGTGCTTTGTGTTTACCCTTGCTGCTGCTCTCTTTACATCTTTATTTTAAGTGCATTTGTTTCTGCCACTTCTGGATATTAAGATTTAGTAAAGCACTTCTGTGAGTAAACAGAGAGTATTTGTATTTTACAGTGAAGTGCATCTTCCGGATTTTGGTGTAGGGAATAGATTAATATCGCCCTTCTGAAGATGTAACGTGATGACAGTTACTTGCATTACATGGCAGATAAATGATGATGATACCAGTTCTCCACTTTTCTGCCTGTACTATTGATCTTGTTTATCAGCACTACCATAAAATACTTAGCTATTCAGTATGTTATCTCCCTCAATTGGGTGGATCTCATTAATCCCATCTTGTATGTTATCTGTTTCTGAACTTGTAATATTTGAATTCAGCCTTGGAAAATTGTTTACAGCGATTGAACAAGATAGTGGAATAGTAAAAAACAAGCTTGTACTGCCTGAGTCAAAATCACATGTGCAATCTTTTTTCTTCTTTTCTCCTAGAGGCAACCTCTAGCTTTGTAGCATTTCTAGAACAGTTATCATTGCCATGGTAAGGAACCAAAGAAAACTCTACCTTTATTTTTAAGATTAAGTATGACTAATTTCCCTTTCCCCCCCACTGAGCAGAACTTCTCTTTCTTTCTCCAGTTATAAATGAACATTTCAGGGAGGGACCCATATTTATATCTGGAATCAATTTCTCATGAATAGTTGAATATTCTTAAGAATGTGGTTTCTGAAATAATTAGAAATAACAAGTAATCAGTAAACCTGAGGAAGAGCAACAAGGTTCCTTCCCATTTTTTACAATGTTTTACAGGGCTAAACACTTTTCAGCTGTGTCTCAAATCCCAGAAATGGTGCCTTTCCTGTATCATTCCTAATTTTTTTTAAGTAAAAAAAAGTGATCTACAATCAGTTTGAGACTTTTAATTGTTTGAAAAGAAACTAATTTCTTCTAGTTTCGTTTGCAACACCTCACTCCTGCTCCCCCTCTCTCCCACATATAGAAACCAGCATTCATCAGTTCTGGATGATTTGTATGTGATGCGGACCGGGTGTGTGATTTAAAGCTAAAACCCTTTCTGGGCCTCAATTTATTCTGCACAAAAAGAGGATTAATGGAGCATAATGAGGAGACTGTACACTACAATGGGTGCCTGTAGCAGATGTTATGGAAATGCACGATCTTCGTGATTACTAAAGAGGAATAAGGACTTGACTCTCCTGTTGTCAACGTGTTACTAAAAGTTTTGCTTATCTAATTCAACAATGCCTTGAGGGCACACACCAGCAAAATGGTGTGTGAAGGCCCTTTTCCCAAAAGAGCCTCCTCAGGAGGCATACTAAACAGACAAAATGTCCTGTCTCAATCTCGTTTCCCTAGTGGCTAAAGGAAATTACTTGCTTTACCCTGTAAGAAGGCCACACTCTTTTGTGATCCCAGCAGAGGATTCCTCGCAAGCCCAGGGAGAGCTCAGCCAGTCTGTCTGCTCACGCATCAGATCAAGCTAAGCTTCCTACTTATGAAACATGTTGGCTTTCCAAGAAAGATATAACACATATTAAAATAATATCCTTTTCCTTCCCTTGATTAGTAATGCAAAAAATTTAAGAGGGAAATAGTCAAGTAACAATTAATTTTGCACATGGATTTTTTTTTACATTGGATAGAGAGGAAGCTTAGCAATTTTAATTAGTTAGTTTCATTAATGATTTCACTGAATTTAGCACAAATTCTATTTCAAATTAAGTTGGAATAAACTGCACAGTGAAAGGTTTTGAATGACGTGGCACTATACTTCTGTATTTTTTTTCAAAACTTTCAATTGTGCAGTAAAAATGCATTACATGTGACAGACACAAAACAAACTCTGGAGGATGAACATACTGATTTGTTTTGTGTCTCCTAAATGTGTGCAAAACATGACTCCAAAACATTTGTTTCATGTTGGTAAGACAGGGGGAGAAATACTTTAGTTTCACAGCTCCCTCTGAAGAATAGTTTCATAATGATTTTGGAGGGCGAGAGGAGGTGTTTTGAGGCTGCCTCCTCCTGCTGCGGCGATCCTGGATAGCTGAATGTTTTAACCCCCCCATGGCACTTGGAATTCTAGTCTAGGAGTGTAAGGCTATGTCTGTGCTGCGAGCTAAAACAGGGCAAGGGAACATCCTTCTGTGCAGTACTTGACCAGCGCTGCCTGCTTGGTGCCCAGTCTGCACTTGGCCACAGGCCTCCCCTAGGCCCCACGTGAGGTGCATCTGAACCCAGCTCTCGAATACTTAGTTTCAGTATATTTTTCAGTTCAAATAATACAGGAGGCTACAGTAGTATAAAGGCTGTGTTTTGACTCATTTGAACAATATTTAAATTTCATGAAATCAAGAACATGCAGAATATCCTCATCTATGATGGGAAGCTACCAAGGGAGCTTTGAGGATGTGCCATCATCTGAAATACCTTGGAAAAGCTATCAAAGGAGGGAATTCATTTTGATCCAGTACTTTGCTGACATAAAGAGTGTCCCTGACATGCTGCTCCTCACAAGTATTGCTTGGAAAAGAGCTTCTTCTTACTTGAGGGGATTGTGGCACAAAATATTCATCTCAGGGCTTCTGCATATTTTCACCTTAGGAGAAAGTATATATTTGCAAACTCAAACAACACAGCCCGTTATGTCACTTTCATTTATGTCCATGGGAAAGGATGAAGCACAGAGCAAGCCTAAGATTTTTTTTTCTTTCAGTATGAGAATCTGTGAAAGATTTGAAAAATTTTCTGACTTCAGAGGAAGATGCCTCAGACAATTGCATGTTCTTATTCAGATGCTGGGAGTTAGTTCAGGCCCAAACTAGTTTTAAAATATATGTTTAATGAAAATATGCTCTTAAAAAGTAAGACTTAATGCTTTTTTTTCTTTTTTTTTTGACAACAAAAATCTGATAATGTTTGAAAGAATTCAGACCTCTAAACAAGAATTTATCCCATCAAAACCAGTCACCCCAGATATAAAATGGCAATTTTTTTTTTTTTATTGCTCTTCATGAAAAGAACCTTTTCTCTGAGACTAGTGGGTGCTTTGTGAGACAGCCAGAGCTTCAAGGGAGAATGACAGGTACTTTGAATCAAACAAGAAAAATGAAAGATCTTAATGACTCTAGACACTGTAGAGTTCTTACCTCATAAATATGTCTGATTCATTTTTATTGCTCTCAGCAGAGCTGAGTTATTTCAATCAAAATGATAGCAGACAAAAAAAAATTCTGCTTAGTCTCTTGACTGTTGAGTGGCATCAGTCATTCTTGAAACAACTTTTGTGTGAGTATAAAAATTTTCTAAGAGACCCATGGAGTTCTGGGCATGGTTCTCCAAGTCCCTCACTGATGGCATCAGGGCTCTGCACATGGACTGTATTGCAGAATTGAGATCCAATGAGATTTTTAAGTCCTTAATTTTCACTAATGACATCAAAAGCATATATGTTCCTGGGGAAAGATTTTCCAAGTCCCATATTAACCCTGTCTCCCAGACTTTGTTCTGAGACTTTCAGAAGACTTTTTGCTCTGTACATCTGCCCCAGGACCATAGAATTATCCAGAATATCTATTTTTGAGGTTATTCCAGTGGTCATTCTTTGGATGCTGCTTTTTTCCCCCCCTTTTTCCTTTTATCTTGAATCAGAAAATTATGGAATTACTGTTTTACAAAAATATCCAGAATTCAGGGACACTGAGTTGTTTTTTAATCATGGTATTTAATTGTTTTGTGCGAGATCCTTAGTAAGTTCTGGTCTCATCATCTGGATATTAAAATATTCCAAAGACCCCCTAGGACTGACGAGCCTCCCTTCAACAACAATTTCCAAACATGGCAAGTTAATAGTACTAAAATAAAATCAGTTACCAAGTTATCTTTTTTGTCAGATCTGTGACATACACTTTTTTCTTCCTTTGTGTTGGGAGCATTTTAGAGAGAAACATATTGCTTGAGCAGAAGTAAATATTTAATACATATTATTGCACCTTAAGGTTGTTTTTCTTAAACATTGCTGATCCTTCAGAATCAGGAGAATTTATTACAGTTTAAGGCAATAATTCACATATCTACACTTAAAGCCCTAGTCCTGTTTAAAACTCAAGTGGCCTAACTGGACTACATTTTGTTGTTGATTATACCCATGTTAAATTAGAGCACATCTGTTTATGCCGTATGAGAACAGATTCTGGATTTCTGTCATCTAGATTCAGGAAGTTTCCTTGTTAGCTTTTGTCCTTTTCCTTAACGTCAGCGTTCCCTTCCCCCAATACCTTTAAGAAATTATCACTTCTCTGTTTTCTCAGGATTGTTTGCTGGAACAATGTTTGTCAAAGTGTCGCTTTGCAGCTTGTGCTGCTATTCATCTATTGCCAATTCTGCTTTTTTTTTTGTTATTGTTGGGTGTACCGTTTCCTAATAAAGAAGGAGAATGTTGCTGCCAGACAGAAATATAGGAACCTTCTTTGACCATAACAGATCTTTTTCCATTCCATTCAGAAAAGTGATGCAAAGATCATTTTTCTAGGTCACTAGTAAGGTCACCCCTTCATTTTCCTGCCTTCATGGCTTCCTGGTTTGTCCTGCAGCAAAAAATTGAATAATTTGTCTCTGCTTTAAAGAGCACACATGACCTAGCTCCACCTATATTGCTGCTTCTGTCTCCTTCACTACTGAAAGGTCATCTACCCCTGCTAATCTGTCAAATTTGCTGAAATTCATAGTTTCATTGACCTCTATTTCTAAAACACAATTTAAAAAATCCAATGTGTAGACTGCTATGCTGTTAGAAGGGTGATTGGTAAAACTGCCCCAAATTTGTCTCCCTGATTCCCTAACTCCCTTTGTATGGTGTTGTTTTGTCTCATCAATGTTTGGATCATAAGCTGTTTGAAGCAGGGATGTTGCTGAAGCACAGACTCTGGTCCCTGGCTAGATAAATCAGTAAGTAATAACTCCAGCAGAAGCAAGAAGTTGAATAATAAAGTATATACAAAACATAATAAAATAAAAGCTGCTCATTTAATTTAAAAATAGGTGCTTTTTGTTTCTCTATTAGCATTTTTGGGGGAAATAACAAGTGTCTGTTTTTGTAAGCAATTTCCTCCTCCCAGGTGATTACCACTGTGTCTCCTGCTGACCATTTATATAATGTATCCTCAAGAACAGTTGCTCACATGACTGGATCATTTGTAATAGCTTAGCCTTCCATGTAGCTCTAGCAAAGCTTCCAAGAGGCTACAGAGAAGCAATGCCAAGGAATTCCAGAAAAGCCAGGCTGAAATACATCAGGATCCGATCTGGCTGATCTGAGCATCAAACTGAACAGACAAATCATTTAACAAGGGGTGAACATCTCGCTCGAGATGGCACCACTCCAGTAAGACATGAAGTCCAGCAGATCCACACATAAGATGAAAGACTTCCTCAAGGCAAAAAAGTTCAAATGGATCAAGCCAAAACCAATATGCAGATCTTCAAATGAGACATGGTACGGCTCCCTCATAAAGTCTGACAAGAAGGAAACTGTGATTCTTTTGAAGTGAGAAGTGCCCCTGACAAGTAGAGCAGAAGGGAAGAGTCAGCAGAAGTCCTGTGTTCATAATGAACTGCTGTGGCAGGCAGCTGTACTTGAAACTGTGTGGGGACTCATCAACAATGATACTGGGATGAGAAATGTTAATTACAACCAAACAGCCTCCTGTTTTGGCAGAAATCCCAGGACAAAGTGCTGGCACTTGGGCTGCAGATGCAATATTTTATAACATCCCTGATGCTAAGAAATGGTACAGTCTCCTCTTTCTCATTTGTTGGTTACAGGTGAAACAAAAACAGATTTTTTTTTTTCTTTTAGATAGAATCTCAAGGTTTGATAGGGACTACAGTAACAGGCTGATGGTCAGAAGTGTGTATTTTCTTTTCTCCTGAGCTTAGAAAATTAATTTAGTTGTTGCTTAAACACCAAGTCTAATACCAAGGTGAAAGTCAATTCAGTGATTATCATACTGGGACTGTGGTAGATACAAATGACTTCACTAATTTATCCAGGAAAATTCATTACTGCACCTAACTTGTAGGTAGCTTGTAAAGGCAATTATGCACTAAGCAAACAAGTTATACCCTGGTAGTCCTGACACAGAGGGCTCAGCCTATGCCTGAGGAACACACCCAGAGTTCCCACAGATGCTTGGGGATTTGCAAGTGGAACAGACTGCCACCATGGTTTCAGTGGCAACTGCTCGCTCACTTAAATAACATTTTGTACAGGACACACTTTCCTTGTTAAATTTGAACATATTTGGCATACTATCTGTAGAAACATCAGCTGGGTTGGAAGTACCTATTCTCTATGAAACTCCCCAAGATTTAAAACAGTTTCATGTTCCTCATTAGCATATAACCAGACTTTGAGAACTAGGGAGGTTTGGGTTGTTTTATAGAACTGTCAGAGTCCTTTGGAACTGCATTTACATGGTGGTGACTTTGGCGACTTTAAACCACAGAAGTTTTCTTGATTGTTTGTTCTATGGGGTTTTAAAAACCATTTTTATTTAGACCTGTGTTACCTCTCTTACCGGGGGGGCATAACCTGCCTCATTCTAAACCTCGACCTCATTTTCTCAGTGTGTTCTCTTTGTAAAGGTAAGAATTCCTTAAAGAGGTTGGTGATGAAATCAAGGACTTGCTGGAGCATGTTATATCAACCTGTGCAGTTAAAAATTAATGTTAGTAGTTTGGGTCAGGCATAACTTTCTTCTTCCTCCTCATCCTTTATAAAGGCTTTCCTTCAATATCATATTAACCTACCTACTTTATCATTAAACACTAATTGGACTTAAAAGCTTGATTTCAAGTTTCTCCTGAATAATCATCAAGGAATGCAACACTGTTAGAGCTATTCCAGACTATATAGATTAAAATTAAACATTTATTAAAGTGGAAGAGAGACTGATGACCTTAACTTAATGTCTTGGCAACAACCTTGCTGGAAGAGACCAGGTTCAAATGACTTCATAATTTATTAATATAGGCATCACTCACTGTATTGGAACAATATGAATTGAAGCAGTGAGGTAACTGAAATGCTAAAAACTTAATTTTAATGTTACTAGAATTTTATGCCAAGAGATCCGAGGAGAGGCAAATACTTCCAGGATTGGCAAAGAACACCCAAATTAAACAAGATTTCCTTGTAACTTCTTCTTTTCCTAAATATTTACTAGAATAGATGTAGCAGAATAGTAAGAAAACAGAGGTCTTAAGCAAGAGTGGGAGATAACTAAAGAAAAGAATATATACATAGTAAAACTTGAAATATGCAATAGTACCAAGACTTGACTTATTAATTTATTTGCCCATGCAGTTAATTTAAATTGAATAATGCCATCAGTATTACATAAACTATGAAAATGAGTGTAATGTTAACTGCCCACATTTATTTTCAATTTTGTATTTTCCAGAATTCTCCACTGACTTTTAGGAAATACTTTCCTATTCTCCAAGTGCAGTTGCCTAAGTGTGTTAGTGCATTGGCTAATATTTCTCTTTGCTGTCCTTCATATTAACATTTTTATGCCAATAACCATGATCAGAAAACAATGTCATAGCAAAGGAAAAACATCTCTTTAAGGCAAATGCTGCAGTCCCTTTTTGGTCTGTAAAATGGCATTGTAGCCAGTTCTTAGATATTTTCCAGCTCACCAGCTGGCTGACTGGCACAGATCAACTGGGATGGGCTCAGCTGTTGCAGACCTTGCCAGTAAATTTGTTGCTGTATTAGTGGAGTTGCTGGCTAGAGTTTAAAAGGTGGAGGAGGACAATAAAAGGGCAAGAATGAGGTGGAGAAGAATGAATATCAGCCAGATGGTTGTAGTGGTGCTAGCCAGGAATAACAGTTCATGAAAACTGGTTGATAATATTATTATTATATTGCTGTCACTCCTATAAATGACTTTACAGTGGATACCTCTCTTGATTTACAGCATAAGTGCCAAGTATTGCAAAGTATGAATCACTGTCCTTGACAATAAGAACCTAAGCAGAAAACTTTGTCATAGAAGGAACCATGGATAAAAGATTATTGTGAGGATTTGTATATACATAACTTTTGTCCTATGTAAACTTTATACAGTTTCTGTGATATTTTTCCTACTGAAACATTATGGAATTACAAAAGTCAGCTTATAAAAGCCAAGAAAGTTTTATATAAGTATATATGGACTATATGTGAATTATGTGATCTGAATCATCACGCTGATGCCATTTGCAGCTGGACTAATTAAGGAACATTTTTTGAGGGCTTGAGAGGGAGTGTGGTGGAAGATATTAAAACATTTTTGGTGTTGCAGTTATCTGAGCACAAATTTCACACATTGTCTTTGCTAAAGAAATAATACCTCTCAGTGCAAATTAGCTGACTCCCGTCAAGACAACCCTTAAACACAATGATCTGGAAAGTTTGCTTCTTGACCCATTCCAGGACATGGGGAGGGCATACATAGGATAAAATCTAAATTACCCGATTTCACATTATGCCTAGTATTAGGCATTAGATTAAGCACCTTCAAAAGCAGCAGTTTATTTTCACTGTTTCTACACAGGGGCTTCAGGCACTCAATTAAAGACATCTTGCTCACTGAGTCACTGTAAAGATGGATGAAATGTAGCTATCAAAGTTAGATGCAGTATCACCTATGCCTCTCCATACCAGATTGCATATCCCATATGCAATTTACTACAGATATTTTTTTCAATTTTATAAAAGCAGAGTAAAGTAGGCATTTAAAACTTGAATATTATAGTCTGATTGTTGCCTCTGGTTAAAATGTCAAGCATACTGGAACTACTCAATTATTAAAAAGATTGAAATGATGAAATAAGTGTAATAGAAGTTAGAAGACAATGTGTTCATGCTGGGACAAGTCTATCACTCACAGTAGGTTTAAGACAAGGCATAAAAGATGTATGTCCTTTTAGCTGAAACAACTGAATCCTCCACCCAAAACATAGATCAAGTGGAAGACTAAAGGGGAAATGGGTAGTAGAAATTTACTGGGTATCACTTGATGGAAGTGTGTTTCAGAAACATTCAAAAAACTTTCAAAAACAGAGAAAAAAAAAACGGCCAAAAGACAACAAGCAGGAATAAGGATCACACATTAAAAAATGGTAGAATTCCATGTAAAATGAAACTTGAAACGTTGTGCAAAGAAATAGCCTCTTATTGTTTAACTGAAATGGTGTTTAAGAAAATGTCTGCATTATCTGCATTTGTCTGCATTCTTTGCAAGTAAACATGTCTGTATCCAAGAAATATCTGACTACATCACCAAATTACTCCTTGGTGTTGAAAAGTTTTGAAAGACCCATGTACTAGCTAACTGCAGATATCAAAATAAGCTAAAATATCTTGAGTGTTTCATCCCAGTTCTTAAATATCTCATTTAAAACCAAAGCCAAACAAAAATAGCAAAAAGGATACAACAAAAGATATAACATTAAGACACCTTGAATAGGCTTTATATTTCCTTCAGAGCTTGAATTCAGTTTTTCTGACTGCTTAGTATTCCCATGGAAATACCTAGAGTTTGTTTATATTTGACATGCAATTAAAATTCAATTGAAAAAATATATATCTCTTTAACCCTGGCTTTCAAGTAAGCCACAATTGTGCTTTAAATCTCACCTTGGGAAGAGGATATGCCTTGTGACAAGACTTGCTAAAACACAAAATATGCATCTGGAATAGTCATGGTACCTTAGAAATAGAGGAACCATAAATGCTATTGAGACCCTTCTGAAAATTTCACAGATCACTTCAAAGGAAAGATGGATAAATTTAAACATTTGTATTCTAGATTTTGAACGAGGTGATTTTATGAGTGGCTATGAGTGGCTACATGGCTGTCTATATGGAGGAACACAAAGAATGACTTTGTAATTAAAAACAAAGCAGTTAGAACAGTCTCTGGGGATGCTCTGGAGCTGTGATAAAACTGATTCATACGAGTGACAAACCCACACAAATGATAGACAATTTCTTCTGACACCTCTATCAGCACCAGAGCAGCCACTGAATAAAGAAACGAAGCTGTCAGAGATGGACAGATTGCAGGAACATGTGGTGTTCCAATTTCAGCCACCAAATCACATATGTAATGTTTCAGGGAAAAAAAGAGAAGCCACATACATATATTATACAAAGAGTACTGTTAAATCTTCTTTTAGTCAAAAAAGAGGACTAGTGACACCCAGCCTAAAAGTCAGGGGAAAGAGACCTTACAAAAAGGGTCTTAGCAAAGTTTTGTATTGCTGGAATAGAAAGCTCAGCTACAAACACGACCATCTTCCAAAGATCTCTGTTGCTCTATGGAAAAGGGAGCGAAGTCATAAAGGTACCAGGTTGCTAAAATGTTGAATATGTATAGTTTAATCATCTAATTGAGGCTGAATGCCAGAATATAGGAGATAAGTGTACACATCTGAAATGTGAGACAGTATCTCAGGAACCCTGAAGGAAAAAAATAGATTGAGGAGGGAAATCACAATAGTAATAATTTTCTCTCCTTGTAGAATACAAGGGAATAGAGTGAATACTTTCATAAATCAGTGAGAACTGGCATAAAGTCTCCATAACTAAAACAGAGGAAAAATGAAAAGGATATTTTGGTTTATTCTAGAAAATAATAAAAAGTCACAGTGTAGAAGTGTTTGTGAATACTGTAAAAAGACTGTCTTGCAAAATACAGAAAATCACTCTGGAAGTGAGTATCACAAAAAGCTACATTCAGACTATTCTTAGGTGAAAATTGCTTTACCCAGTTTTCAGAATCAGAATACAGTCAGGCTTGCCTATAATTATGCTATAGCCATGCTTCTACTTGCTTTAAAAATCACTTTAACACAGAGCTATACAATTTCCATCAAGTTCTAGGATCTGTTGAATGGTACTTCAAATCAAGCCATCTTTCTTTCCCAAGATACAAATATTTTCTTTGCAGAAACAGGATAGCACAAGACTTCTATATTTCCTTGGACTCAGGGCCGTAGGAAACATGCACTTCATAACAGTGTCTGAACAGCATAGGCACCAGACACTGTCAGCAGCTCACCAAGGGCGCAGAGATGGTTGGAAGGGAAGTAACACAACAGGTTATTTTTCAAAACCTGTGTTAGTAATCCTGCTCAGATCATTGCAAGGATTTTCAATTATTAATGGTCAGAATGCCTGGAAGAAATTTCCACATATTTCCTTTCTCCCCTGTGCTATGGTTGTTTCTTCATCTTTTCAGGAGCTAACAATAGAATCTCTCCACTTCAACCAACATGGAAGAAAGGGGAGTTTATTACAAAATCGCTGTACATGAAAAAAATCTGTATTAATTGCATAAATCTATAGGCTGAGACAAGATACTATTTGCATAAAATAATTACCAAAGATATTCTGGAACTTTCCCAGTCTAACATAATTTTAATCTTTCTTGGGGAAAATATTTTTCTTAGATACACAATTTCTTAATCTTAAGAAAGGCACAGTAGTTTTCTGCTGAAGCAATATGTCTAAAAGAGGACTTCCACAGGGAAAGGTCTGTTTGCAATTCAGAGCCAGTGCAGCACAATCTTTGTGAAAACTTGTATTGTATTCCCAGGGCTGGTGTCTCATCACTTGCTTGATATTTGAATGCAAATTTTTCCAAAGAAAATTATGGCTATGCAGTAGTGACATAATAATATGTATGCACTCAGTTTTACTATAAATGTTTATGTTTTGAATCACGTTTATTCAAGCTGTATGATTTCAATCAAATACCACAGGTCTTCATTATGTAGTTAAGCAACATTTGAGATTAAACCATAGGATTTTTGCAATGTTTAGAACTTTTTCTTATGAGGGACTACAATACCCTCATCTGTTAAATGGCAAAGATGCTGGTACATAAATTTGAAGAGTGCTCCAAGCTCTGTGTGGAGATCACAGTAAATCCAGCTCTGATAAGCATAGGATTAGGAAAATTTCACCCTTTATTCACTCTGACTTTATGTTAATTATAGATGCATGTACTAAGCAAACTAGATAGATAGTTTTTATTTCTTGTCCTCTATATAAAAACAGAAAGTCATAGAATATTGTGCTATTGTTGCATCTATTGGTAACTAAATATTTAGTGTACCCCAAGGAATAAAGGAGAAATGCACTGACTCACACTGGCTTAAAATTAATCTTTACAATTTACTATATTAGTGTAAAGTCTTAGAAATATACAGCCTAATATTTTGTGCTTTGTTAGTGTTTAGCACTATTTACAAATTACAGCCTCTCTCTATCCTTTTAAATAAAACCCAGTGTGTTATAGTTGCTAAGGCTGGAATGTTTCCTAAGTTACTTAATTTTAGTTACTTTCTGCATGACACTAGGATATAAAATCCTATAAAATTGTATTAATAATGAGTAGGTATTTTAATAATTTGCTTAACCACCAAACCCTGAATTGAGAAACAGAACCATTTAAAAAACTCTGCTTCGCTCCAGTGCCAAGTCTCTCCATTTACAGTTTCTATTCTACTGTGGTGTGGTAACAATGATGTCTGAACCTGATCACTGTGTTCCCCTCATAAGTAAAATGAAACTCTCTCAGCTGCTCTCTAGAGACCAGAATTCCTCTCCTGGGACACGAGGTGATGAGATGCCTGACAAAAGTACAATTTAGAGGGTTACTTTTACTTTGAGACCTGAGCTGATTCAGAGGTCTATTGCTCTCAGCACTTGAGCATTGCATAACTAGGCACAGGGGAGACTACTGTAAATTTGGCACAGCAAATGGAAAAATGGCAGTATTTCAATGCTGAAAATAAGCTAGAAA
This sequence comes from Melospiza georgiana, assembly GCF_028018845.1. NCBI lineage: Eukaryota > Metazoa > Chordata > Aves > Passeriformes > Passerellidae > Melospiza > Melospiza georgiana. The sequence continues at coordinate 41,883,795 of NC_080431.1, forward strand.
TAAGCAAGAAGATCCAACTTTTCTGAAAAGTACCCTTTAGAAATGCTTCTTAAAGTGTGATCCAGTTTGATCCCCCTCACAAAAACAATTTCTCTGAAAAGTGACTCATTAAGGTTGGAAAATACCTCTCAGATTATCAAGTCCAACTATTAACCTAACTCTTCTGGGTCCACCATTAAACCATGATCCTATGTATCACTTTTGCACATTTTTGAACACATCCAGGGATGAGGATTCTCCTTTTATATGAAGGAAAATAGAAAAGTGGCAGATCCTTGTCCACAGCCAATACATTTTCAATCACATGGACTTCAGGCCCCTTTAAATTACTCAGAGTGTGTTTATATGGAGTGAATAATGTTTTGAGAACCTGGTAGGTGACTGCATTTGATGAATGCTGTCATTCAGGAAATTTTTTTACATACTGGTAAAAAAGGCAACTATTTTGTTTTATCAGGTTGCATGTCTATAAATAACCACACTGCAGATGCACAAAGGCACATAAATCCCAACACAAAACCTCAGACCCAAACAGTTTAACAGTCATGGAGTCCTGGGTGTTTCCTTGCCTGGCCCAAAGGCTGCTCATGGAATGATATCTTTCCTGTTCCTTAATCTGGGTGGCTGTACAGTGGAGTGGAAGTTTCCTGCAACCACAGGGACAGCTGGAAGGGAAGACAGAGGTGATATAACTTGGTTGTGCATACTTTCACTGGAGCTGACTGTGATAAAACGTTACACCAGAGTATGCATCTGATGTTTGTCAAATTTTTTTTGAGACTGGATAGTTGTTTTAAAATTAGTGGACTCTACTGACAAACATAAAGACCACACATCCCTTGTTTCTCAGAAAGCAAGCTAAACCAAACAACATAATTGTGTATGTAATAAATTTTGATAATTTTTTTTAACCTAGCTTTGCAGATTCAATTACTCATTGACATTTGATGCTATATAAGAAGAAAGACTGAGAAACAAAATCTGATCTGTACCAGAGTGCCAAATTTGAATAGTTTACCATATAATACTCTGTACTTTATTTGCAATCCTTTAATCCACACTCTGTCTGCTACTAGATTCTTTTCTTAAAAGACGTATTTTTATGTTGACTGCTCAATTCTTGTCTACCAAAATGATGCAAAATTTCTTCTTTTGGTAATATTAATGGATTTTATTTTTATAGGTGTCCAGTTGTTTATTTCTTGTCTTGATTTTTTATTCCAGGAGATAGCTCAAATTGCTTGTGTATGTTCCTGCTCATACTAAAGTAGATTTTTATTCAAAACCTAAGGTCTACTTGTATCCCCAGTATATGACTGAAATAGATATTTAGACATTGAAAACTCATGAAAAAAATATAGGCACATTATTATTATTATTGGTTTGTTGTTTTTTTAAAGTTTGTTTGCCAAATCTGTTACAGGCAAAGGTTTCTGTTTACTTTGCAGTTAAGGAGAGGGTCAACAGATTACAGAAAGCTGGTGGGTTTTTTAAAGGAAGATAACTATCTGTGGAGATAGATATGGCTGGAAGTCCTGGGACTAGATGGGAACCCTCTTCACTATGAGGGTGATTGGACAATGAAACAGTTTGCCCACAGAAGTTGTGGACACCCATCCCTGGAAAAAAGCAAAACCACAAGACATGCATGCAAGTTGCTAAACTGAATCACAACTCTGACAATAATTATTAAGCAATTATTAGAATGCTTGAAGAACAAAACCCCATTGTACCATAGACTTTTCTTCACCCACTCCAATGACTTCAGATGTAAAGCAGAGCAAAATCTGACTCAGTGTTGTCCAGTAGCATTTTCATCCTTGTTAAAGAACGTATTATTCTCACAGAATATACTAAAATAGCTCATCTCGGCACACTCACAAAGAACACAGATTTCACCTAGTGCATGTTACATGCTTTTGAATTTAAAGCACATAAATAGGATTTTTCAGACCTCAGAACTGACTTTCCTCATTTGCTTTCATGCCATTTGCAGGAAAGAACACTGAGTCTGCTGGGACTAATCAAGTTGTGTCAGCAGGAGCCCCCTCAAACCCACAGCTGACAGGAGCATAAAAATAATACCTTAAAGGGGCTGCATTCATCCTGGGTAGTCTGCAGCATCTACTTGTCCATTTTCAATGTTCTTCACTGACACAAAATTTACTGTATTTTGTAGCAAAGTAAGACCAATAACCTCGTGCTTATCTTGAGTTTTAAAGTGGACCTTTATTCTTACTATCACAATCAACACTGTTATGACTTGATCCAGCCCTTTTTACTGCTCCCTGACACAAAACTCATGTCTCTGCAGCTTTTTAACATACTATACAGAGATGTAAAATATGTCTCCACGAGTCCATGGTGGTATCATAAATACTTTATTATGGGATATTAATGAAAGGGACTGCCAAGGTACCCATCACACTAGCAGAGCAGAGGGCCCATAAAAAGCTAATAAATCAAATAATCTTAACAGCCCATCTACAATAAGCAAGATATAAAAATGAGGCCTTTGTCAGATATATGGCTCTGAGTTCTAGTCCTGGAGACTGCTGACACATAGAACAAAACCAGCCAGTATAATGACCTTATCAAGTGGTACCAATCTCTGTTTATATACCACAAGTCCCTGCATGCACGGGACAAATTGCAAGCATCATAAAGGCACATCTGTTAGCTGAGTAATGCCACCTACCATATGCTCCATGAAAAGACATATAGAGGGAAAGTTAGCAGTGGGGGCTGCTAAAGCAGCAAGGAGACACTCCAAGTCCCTGGAAACCTGAAGAAACATGCTGCAGAAATACCAAAATCCAGCAGCTCACAGACTGCTTACATATATTTCTAGACATGAGCCATGGTTTCTAAATATAGTAGTGTCTTTGAATGTCTTTTATGAAAAAGAGACTTTTCTAGGGCCACTATTATTATTGTACATGTAGGTCTGGACAATGGATGATTACCATACGCATATTAAGTAGAGGAAATCTGTCCCCCATACTGTAAAAATTCTTACTCTATAAGATTTGTCGAAACCACAAAAAAACCCTTTGAGAATATGTAACTTCAAAAAGATTGAATATGGCAATTTTACAGCGCAGCTGTGACAACTGGATGAAAGGTAAAGCATAACTGCATTGCATAAAACTGGAACTCCATTGATAACATAATGCAATCTTTTAGGGAACAGGAGGGATGTCCATGACTCATTTAATTTCAAAATCTAGAATACTTTATTTTAAGTAGAAATACCTATCTACCCAGAATCTATTTATGTAAAATTTTATACTAATTGTATACAGAAATTCCTTAGCTGTACTGTATTCCTTCTGTCTTAGATGGACTAAGGTGTTCTGCTATGTAAGAACAAGAACTATTTTTTTTTTCTTTTTCTTAATCCTGAGATAAGCACTCTATACTTTAAAACAGAAGAATGTATTTTGACTTTCATCACAATTGTTCACTGACCTCAAAAAAAAAAAAAAAAAAGAGTAACAATACTGACTGATACATTAGAATTTGAACAGTGTACATTTTCTAATTCATCAAAATGCAAACTAGAATAAGCACACATTTAGGAGGTGGGGTGAAAAAAGACAGTCTTTGGAAAATAAGCCTTGTACTTTATAGAAAGAACAGAGGCTAAAATATAACTTTTATGTTTCTTTATATTCAGTCAAAAAAGAAAAAAAAAAAGAATAAAACCCCAAACAATTTTAGAAGTGCAGCGCGTTACTCAAACTTTTAAGCTGGTTTTAGTATCATTAAAAATGACTCAACTTTCCTAAAATAAAAGTCATGCTGCTTCTAAAGTTTAAAAAAAGATCCTGTGGAACATTCATATTTATTCCGGTTGCCCTGCTTTTAAGATTTCAGATTTTTAATTTCTTCTTCACAATTTTTCTTGAATTTAAAATGTTTCTAATTTAAAAGATTGGAAACACATATAAACTTAAATATTTTTCTGTGCTTTCTGCAATCTTTAGTCAAAATGAGGAAAAAACATTGATCCTTTAAAGCTGTAATGATTCCTATGTCTAGTTTATTAAGACACCAAATCTATCAGTTAATTAATGAGGAAGCTGAGGATATAGACTAACTGAATTTCACTTTCATAATAGTTATTTAGTTTATTATACATGTTGATAATAATTATTGGGGTTGGGACAGATCATGCCCATATATGTGAGATGTGTCATGGAGTTCCAGCTTGTGGCAGATTGGGGTCTAGCATGCAAGAGAATGAAACTTGATTTAAAAAGATATAATTATATTTATATTAGGTTTTATTATAATATGTTTACATTAAACAGATATTATTAATCCAGAGCAAAGAGTAGTGTTCACATGGTGTTTATTATGTGCTCATTTCTCATACCCATAACCGTAAGAAGAAAGGAAAATAATGAATGAACAATCCACTTGCTCAACCCCCATATAGACAAACCTTCAAGTTACCAAGGCCAAGTTACCATCCAGGTTTGAGAATTAGGGATAATTAATTTCTTCTTATATTTACTGTACCTATCTTTACTCTCGGCACTAAGATTCTGCTTTTCTCTCATTTACATGTTGGGCTGATTATAACTATGTTAGTATCTGAAGCTGATCAAAACAATATAGGTAATACCAAATTTAGGGTTTCAAGATCAGTTATACTCTTATTTTAATGTGTGATGTCAAAACCAATTCTTACCAGCAAGAGCACACACATTAAATTCATGTGAACATCTCAAGATTTTCACAGATAACCAAAAATCATGTTAAAAACAGCCTTGTTTTGTTTGCCCTGAAGTTGCTACCTATCCTCAGTAAGTACTCCTAAATTAACTCCACAACTTTGTAAAATATAGTTAGACTTATTAACATCTAAAACTGGTTGCTGTAAAACTGTCCTTAATTCCTTGGACTGCAATCATTTAAGCAGAACATATAAATTCACTAGAAGGCTAATTGCTCTTATTATCTCTTATGAAACCATGTAACCTTTTCATATCAAGATAGGCCATTTTATTTTTATGTTACTTTTATGTCCAACATTCAAACAAAATTATGTCCACTAAAGGCACAAGCAAACATCGAACTAACAAACAAAGCCTTAATTGGGTTTTATTTCCATATACATGGCTGCAAATGCAGCACATTTCTCTGCACAGTCAACATTTCTTTTTATTCCAATAGGCTACTGGTAATCCAGTGTGTTCTGTATTTCCTGATGGCAATCTTGGGTACACAGAGATATCACCTGGCATACACCAGGTGTATTCATCTGGCAAGAGGTGATTTTTTGCAGATGGGTATGGACATCCCTGTGTAAGAAGATGGTCACTCCCTCCTCTTCCTCCACATCTCATGAAATATAGTAAAGTCACTTAACTGATATGACAAACAGAGTGAACCCAAAAAATCAAGGACATTTCTAGACTTCAAAATTTGTGGGCAGTTTAATAAAGGCTGGTAATTTCAAAGGAGCCTGAAGGAAGAAAGTTTTATGGTCTTGTTCTGACAACTTTCCATTAAGCTGATACACTGATGTACTTCTATACACTTGAGCTGGGCCTGTGTCTGACCTGGGTAATGCTGGTTCAGGAGTTTCTGTGATGCACAGGGTCATGCTGTGTAGATATACTAACTGTACATGGTTACTAGCAGTGGTACCTCTTCTGCTAAGATGGGGAAGCAGAGGGGAGGACATCAAAAGCACATAAAAACTAAGTTGTGTCTGGGTATGGTGGCCCCTCTCTATCTTTTTATTCAGTCTCCTCTAACTAGAAAATATAGCAATAACTATAACTGCAATCAGGATAGTAAGACTTATGCTCACCTAACAAATTTGAGTTTATGTGGACAAAATACACCCAGTTTTTAAAAATCTTCTCCCTTTTGAAATTATACTAGAAGTCCTGACATGGATAACATTTTATTCCCCACAAGCATTTTCATCCTTTAAATCTCTTCTAATTAACACCAGACATTGTGAAGCAGATGAAGAACTAGAACGTAACATTCATTCTACTTCTAATGATTCTGTGTCAGCTACACTCTAATTAAAAGTGAATTGCACCATGTTAAAAGGATAGAAAATAAGGCTGTGTAAGAAACAATAGTACAGTGAGAGTTAAATCACTGAAGACTGTGGGAATTTCACTATAGTCGGCTTTCCTGCCTTTTTTGTGTCCATTATTTGGGAAATTTCACCTCAGCTCTAACTGCAAGTACATTTCATCTAATGCCTGGCAGTGGTACCAGTCCTTCAGATAAGAGACACCCATCTGTGGGCACATGTGGGATAATCCTTTTCTCCAGTAGTTAGGGATGGGTGCTGGTTCTGCAGCAACAGCAATATCTTTTCCACTATTTTTGTCATCATTAAATAAGTTTGCTCTGAGTATCACTGATACCAAAGAAATGACAAACCCTATTTTGAATCCTTTTCATTTCAGAAGCTTAGGGTGGCCACAGTTTCTCCATTTGAAATCCAGATTTGGTAGGAAAAGAAAAAATATTTGTCAATTTTGTCTGTCCTTAATTTTGTTGAAAGGTCATATCTTTTGGTTTTTGATACCAGCTGCACCTTTCACCTTGTTTCTGATGTTTCTCCCTTGCTGTGTTTGTGACAGGAGGATAAGGAAGGGGCAAGCTCTGCCTACAGCACTTTGTGCAGTTTGGCTTTTGTTCAGCTCAACACTCCTACCAAAAAAGAAATGGTGGCCTAAAACCATGTTCTCAGTGAAAACTCAACAGACTTTTAAGAATCAAATACAAAGATTCTTTGTCTCCATTGATTGCAAATGCTTGACATGTCATTTTAGGTTGAAAAAAAGTCTGTATGATGGGGGACATAGGACAATGGCAAACAGAAATGCATTACATAGGAGGAGATGTTCAGCAGGATCTCTGGGGATTAGACCTACCTACTAACTTCTTCATTAGTAGTGCAAAAGAGAGAACAATGAAAATTTAATGACATTTGCATGTGGTATTTCAAATATATAGATTAAGATATTTCAAATGTCTAGTGAAGAGAAAGATTAATGAAAGATCTAGAGAGGTGATAGGAAGAATCCATTATCAGGATCAAGAAAAATAGTGAAATTCTTTCACATATTACCTGAGAAATTAGTCAGCAAAAGAGAAACTGTAATTTCTTTGTAACCAAAACTCAGCTTCCAATGGAAGGTTTAGAGCTCAAATAAAATAATCTGCAAAGGCAATTTGTCTTTGTAGGGATTATTAGGTAGCAAAGATAAGAATAGAGGAAATATCACACTAATTTCACATCTGCTCTGAATAACTTTTTTCATTCTCTAAAGAAATTGGTTTGTTCAGAGCTTAAGACATTTATAAACATTGACTGTTAGGTATTCAGACATTTGGCCTGATAAGATGCATTATTTTATTGTGAAAAATCAGTTTGATATTCTATATAGTAATGTTGTTAAACTTCCCAAAAGAAACTAGGAATATTGTTATGACAACATGATTGGAAGACAACCAAGGTGAGTGTTTAAAGGCACTCATTATGATACAAACCTTGAACACACCGCTGCCACTGCTATCACTACATGCAACAGCAAAATTTCCGAGCTCAGTAAAAACTCATTATCATGGTGTCCTTAGATAAGCCACCTGAACTTTCCTTTACTGAGCCAACCAAGCAACCAAGTTGCAGTGCAGGCACAAGAAATTTAGTGCAAAAATGCAGCCTGCATAGATCAGCGGGTACACAAAGCCCAGGCAAATAGACTCTCGTTATTGCTGTTTACACTAATGTAGCGCATCCCTGAAAATAAACCATCACAGTCATTCTTGATGAGGATGTCATGCATGAAATGCAAATTATGAATTAGTTCCAAACATCAAAAATGTAAACCCATGCGTTGGAACACAAGGAAACAATATTGATGAAATTGCTCTTATTGAGTTTATTCTAACATTTTCCATCTAATGGTTCAAATTAGTCAAGGAAATTATGTTTAATTTAATTTTATGGTTGTTTTCTTTCTGAAATCAGTACTGAATAAGATAACTCTTGACTAAGTTCCTTATTCATAGATGAGAAGCTGAATGCTCCCATTCAGCAAACAGCTTATGAATAATGTGAAAGAAAATATTTGTGTACTGTATGTCAATATTTTAGGAGCAGCAGATTTTTTTGTGAGTGGTGGTGGTGAATGATACATAAAATACTCTGGAAGTCTGTTCAGTCCAGTAAAAGTCTGCAGGGTTTTTGTGTCTTCTTTAATAACATTTAAATGGTATGATTAAAACAACTTTTGTTGACTTTTCATTGTTTACACCATCTTAAAGCTATGACATAGAATTCTCCACAATGATGTAAGCAGTATCACTTAATTGTGAGTTATGCTAAATCAGCAATATGTGCTAGAAAGAAAGGTAAAAACCAAGGAGACAACTGCAGCAGTTATTTGGGAGTCCAGAGAGATGTAATTGACAGAGTAAAATAAGTAGGCTCAGTATTGTGTTACCTTAGGTGAAAATGAGTAGATTTAATCTGAAATGTTATAATTTTCCTTCCATTTACAAGTAGTAATTCCCTCATAAAGGTTCAAAAGGAAGAGCTAATAAGTTCCCAGAAGGAGAGGCTGGAATTCCTGAAGATGGCTGGCAGGTGAGCACAGCAAAAGGGGCTGGGAATCCCAGGCTTGTGCTCCTCTATGAATCATTCTCACACAAACTCTCCTTTCCTCACTCCAGTATTTGCTGTAAGGTAAACAAAGACAGGATACTGTGAAGAAATATTAAATCATTTTGTGTTGAAAGTGGTAATGTGCCACAGGGCTGGTGTATTTCTACTGACAGTCTCAGGTTTGCTTTGTGTGCTCATTTTTCACTTTATTTATTGATCTCATGGCTGGACTGGGACAAATCAAGACACTTAAACATGCCTATTATGTCAATTCCACATTGCCATGACCTCTGGTCTTGATTAATGTGGCAGTGGAGGGGCTTCCCTTTCCTGTACTTTCTGAGGAGAGGAGGAGATGCAGAAATATTCATGACCATCTGTACCAGAAAGCTTATTCTGTATTTTTTTTTTTATTTCTCCTCCTGTTTTTTAGCAGCTCCTTTGTGAATACTATAAAGATATACTGAACTACTTCAAACCCTTTCCCTACAAGGTACAGCAAGACAAGTAGTCAGGAGTCAGTAATTTCACCAAGCCATGTTAGCCCCAGACACCAGGCCAAAATTACAACTTAATTTTGCCAGACCTTTGGGATCAGAGGAGCTGTTACTCACTGCACAACAGGCCTGAAGTCACTGAAAGTAAGCAATATAATGAAATGTTTAATGTAGAAGAGTCTGCATACACAGCAGCAAGATTTGGGGAACTTCTTGAACTTTATATTTGAAGCAGTCTCAGTAGTTAACTACCCTTTCCTGTCACTGGATCTCCTTAGAGAGCAGCAGCAGAATGCAAAATAGCTCTCCCCATCATATGCATCTCCAAGGTTCAAGGGAGCACTTAAACCAGCAGGATGTTTTCTGTGCACTCAAGTGCAGAGTAGACAAAGCAGGGGCTGTTATTAATGGGCTGCCACTCCCAGAGAAGAGAGACTGGTTCCTTCCCATCATCTTTTGCTTGTGCTTGGTAGCCCCAATCACACTGCAGGATTTAGAGGGGTCACTTGGTCTCACAGGTTCTGACATTTCTCCTTACTGATGGCTGGAGAAGCTGGCTAGAGACAGGGTCAGAAGGAGGGATGCAAAACAGCAAAGCAAATCTTTGTGAGGAAGTGACCTCTCCATGTTTTACCTGGGCAAAAAAAAATCCCCTTTCCTCACACCAGTTTCCTAACTGAGCGTTAGGAGCTCACTGCATTTGCAGAGGGCAACAACTAACATCCTAAGTAGTGCCTTGAAAGTGCTGACCATCATGGTCTGCTTCTGGGACATGTGGTTCTTCCCAGCATGGCATGTCAATGTTAGAACAGGGAAGTTCTACACTCCTTCGGTTGGTTTAGTCACGAAAGACAGGAAGATCCTGCCTGCTGGTGTCAGTGTCTCTCCTCCAGAAAGTTTTCTTTATTAAAAAAAAAAAAAACTGCTAGGATGTTGTACTAAAATATGGTATTTTACAAAAGCAAAACTGAGAACTGGTATTCATCCAATGATATTATCTGCAGCAAAATACCTAGCATCTTACTTGCTCTTACACTTAATTACTACTTGAATAGTAATAATTAATTGGCTCTTCTAATTGTCAGTGAAAATAATGTATCATTTTTTTGTCAAGTATGGAAGAGGAGAGGGGATGGGGGAATAATCCACTCCAAAATTTTGAAAAAAAACTTCTTATGTTGGGTTAACAAAAAATTCCAGCTGTGAGAGGCTGACACGATATCGCCCAAAGCCAGTGCCTGTCGCTGTATGATATGTGAGCACAACAAAGGCTCCAGCTGGCTGATACCAGGGCTAATAGAGGCATTTTGGCTCATCTACCTGGTGGATCATTTGTCAGAATGTCACTTGTCTGTCCTTACCTTGAAGCCTATTTGGTCCTTTTATATTTTAACATCTTCATTTTATTATACTCAATTAGACCAAATGTCTATGCAAATCAAATGCCCTAAAATCAACAGATGCTTGTTAAGATCTCTGAAGAATTAGATTGGGGGTGGTGGGAGGAGCAGAATTTTGCTCCCTTCCTACATGATTTCTCCCAATACCTGGGGCTATTAAGATTCAGAAGTACAAGACATGGCAAGATTTTTATTAGCTGGTGGCAGTGAGATGGAGACTTGAAGTTAGTGGGTGTACAGCATGTCTCTACTGATTCACTAATGTTCTGAACTATTATGTCAGCTTTCAGATTTAGTTTGTGAACATTTATCCTAAGAAGACCACTCCATCTTAAAATTATTTTAAAAATATATTTTAAGTCATATGCATAGTTACAAAAGTCATTGTTGTATGATCTTGTCAGGAAAATAAATATTTGCGTTTTTTTTCCTGAGACATACAAATGTAGACTGAGACTACAAATGCAGTCAGATTTACAGCAATACCACCAACAAATTACCACTGGTAATCAGGATCTTTGTAATAGCTTGAAGATCATTGAAAAGTTCTTATTCTTCTGCTCTGTGTTGATGTGTGATTGAGCTGTACCAATTCAAAACCAATGATATTAATATGGCCTGTGCTGAAGGACTGAGATGCTGCCACCTTGATTTTGCTGATGAGATGGCCTCACAAGTGACTGAGAGCATGCCAAGAGTTGTTCTAATTACAGATGATTAAATCATTGCACACATGATTATACCATCTTACCCTACTCTACCTACCTGGTGAACACCAGAAGATGATCAGTTTGAAATTCTGCTGCTAATAGGTCTTGCACTACAGCTGCTTACATATGACCTAAAATAAACTTGCAAAGAAAACTGGGTGATCCTACTCCAAATATGGTGAGGGAAAACCAAAATAAAATATAAAGGGAATCTGATATGAATAGATGAATGAAATGAGTAAGAGTGACAGGTAAGAATATAACCGGGTTACACAGGAGCTGTCTTAATGAGAACAGCTCCCATTCAGACTGTTCTTCTCTCAACTTCCTCAACTACTTTCGAAATGACTGTCTTTTTGCAAATAGATAATTTAATGGAGCAATATTGCATGTTTATATTGTTCCTTTTCTTAAAGAACTTCAGTTGTTTACATGACACTGGCCTGAAGAGCTTTCTTTGAAGTCAGCAGTAAGTATAGAATGACTGAATGAATCAGTCTTCTTTTTTGGTAGGGTATAGAACCTGAATTATTCCTCATAGACTGCGAAATGCTTGGAAATTCTGCAATAAAACTCAGCTAATTATCTGTCATTGAGGAAATCCAACGAAGCAAGAAAGTGAGGTTTTGAAGGCACCAAAGAGAGATCAGGTTTACCTTGAGCATAGTTATCAAAATAGCCTGACAGTTCAGTGTGGAAGTCATACATTTTTAATTATTACCTAATTAAAACCTATATTGTCATGGGCAGAGAGGGTTTGTATGTTTACCACCTCAGTGGTAAACCTCTGTATTTATCACTGCATTAGGCATTGCAACCTCAGCACATTGCCCCATCAGGAATCTTCCTTTTAGGCATCTACAGTGTAAAATTTTCACCTGACTAGCTATGTAAACTTCTTTGAGAGTCAACAGAGACAAGCAAGTGCTTCCACAGAACAATCTTCCTCCTCTGTGTCAGAGCTTCACATTAGGATAAAATGGACTGTGCTGAGCCTCCACTGAATATAGTCACCACTGCCTAAAGGAAACCAAAAGAATGATCTCAGATACAGACCCCATCGGTTGTAGTCCTCCAAAGTCAGATGAGATGGAAAAGACAAAAAGTGAGATAAGGGAAAAGAGCAATGAGGGAAGGATGATTCCCAGTATTAAGACACCTGTTTATTTTCACCTTTCAGTTCCAGGAAAATCAAAGAGTAGCTCAACGGCTATTTTGATCAAAAGGTATGCTTTAAAATAGAAGGAGGGTAAGAAAAGGCAAAGGAGTTGTGGTAGGAGGAGGAAATAATTTATCTATTTCTTGAATGAAAAGATAGTGTGATCTATAACAAAGCTGTAAAACTGAACAGCTGAAATAGTCCTTAAAAGAATTGTGTTAGAGAACTTTAGTATCATCTGTGTTTATAGACCTTCCTTGATAAATTCGGTAAAAATTAAATGATTTTGCCTTAGATCATATCTGAACAATGAACAAGTAGTTGCTACTCTGAATCCCTCCAAATTTAATTAAATGTTGTTTGTATAAATCTTCACATGCTTTTACTAGACAATTTTAAGGATATGGAGCACCTTAATTTAGACATAATGATAGAGATAAGATTACTTAAGAGAAAGATATCATTATAAGAAAGCCAAGGATGTGTCTCCATGATGCATGAAAACTGATAGCAGGCTAATTACACCAGGAGAGGATTTTTGTCACGCTTCACTGGAGGGGCAGATACATTGTGGTTGTCTTTTGTAGACAACAAAAGAAGTGTTTGAAATTATTTGTCCTTTTAGGTCAAATTACAAGCAGAAACAAAACAAACAGTCTAATCTTCAGCTTTTGTCTCCAAAGACCCTCAACAGAGCAAGGGAAAGATAGGAAATAATTTTAACAGCTCTTCTCCTGTTTTGAAAGGCTTGACATTTAGGGCCCAGCTTTCTGAACACTTGATGTGACTTTCAGGATTGTGAATGTCTTCTTGGGCACTGTTATGATATCCACATGACCTCTTTGTAAGCTTAATTCCTGTCCTCCACTGTAACACTTCGATAACAGAAATTTATTAAGTCACAATCCACATATTTCTGATGAAAATCAGACTTGAAGGACTGTTGTGGTATAAGTCCAGCTGGCAAATAAGCACCAAGCAGATACTTCCTCAACACTATTCCAGACAAAACTAGGAAAGGGATGCACGGAGACATTAAGTCCAGCATCAGGGTGTTCTTATGCATACTACCCCCTGAGAGTGTGAGGTTTAGATTTGTGTTAGTATTCAGCTGTAATGTTACCATTCTGTTGAATAGTACAACAAAAGCTATGTATAGAGAACAGGTGAGATGTGAGGGACTGAATAATGTAATACTGTGAATTGAGTCAAACTTTAGGGATGAGAACACTATTTTTGACTAAATTCTCTAATTGCATGAGAATTAGTAAAAGCAGAGGGAGATTTCACATTGCCATTTGTTTATTTCTAGACCCATGAAACATAACAATGAGTTCTCTTGTTGGTTTAGGGATGGTTTCCTGGCCACATGACTGTCTCTGACCTGGGGAATGCTTTTCTCTCACTCCCCATACCCAACACCCTCATACACCTCCTTGGTTTTGTACTTAAATCCTAAATCTCTTCATTCATCACACTCAGAACCATGACAATTCTGTGGAATACTGCAAGGCTCATAAGTAACATGTAACTATTTTTAACAGCAAAGAAATTTGAAGTGTTCTACCTGGAGACTGCATGGACAGCTTTTTGAGAGTTGGCTCAGGCTTTCTTTTCCATCGTACTCTGCACAAGAGTCAGCTGTGATCTGATTTCTATTGATGTGCTAGGACTATAAATTAATCCTGCAAGAAAACTTCAATCAAATTAATATAAAAAAATTTCTTGAATTATGGGCCAGTTAACAGTAAAGTAATTTGTAATAAAGGAAGAAGAAAAGGGTATGTGCTTTGGGCTGTTTTTAAAGGACTTATTAAGAATTGTGTCTAAGATTCTGTGCCACCCCCTCAACTGAAAAAAAATGATTTGTGAAACACTGAGAGGTGAAAAAATAAGTGATTGCCTGCTGTGTAGGCAGGCTGTGAAACACTGAGAGGTGATGCCATGAAAACCCCATGAAGCTTAACAAGGCCAAGTGCAAGGTTATGCCCGAGTCAGGGCAATCCCAACCACAAATAGAGGCTGAGTGGATTGAGAGTAGCTTTGAAAGAAGGACTTGGAGGTGTTGGTTGACAAGAAATTCAACATAAGCTTGCAGCCCAGAATGCCAGCTGTATCCTGCAACCTTCCACTACCTAAAGCAGCCTAGAAGAGGGCTGGAGGGAGACTTTTTACAGGGGCATGTAGCATTAAGACAACAAGTAATGGCTACAAACTGAAAGACTGTCGGTTAAGAGTAGATATCAGGAAGGAATTCTTCACTGTGAGAGTGACAAGACTCTGGCACAGGTTGCCCAAGAAGCTGTGGATGCTCCATCCCTGAAGTATTCAAAGACAGGTTGGATGGGGATTTGAGCATCTAGTGAAAGGTGTCCCTGCTCATGGCAGGTGGGTTGGAATTAGATGGTCTTTAAGGTTGTTCTAGCCCAAAATATTCTATGATTCTATGATTTGGTGAGTTCAATAAATAAAAAACTGTGTACTGCCTGCATATAAAATGTAACTGGTGTGCACATGGTTCTACTATAAATTGAGAGAGTTCTTTTCACAGCCTGCCAGTTTGGCAAGCACTGAACCTAGAGGGTAGGTTTTTTTGACTCACTTTGGCCAGTGTTAGCTATATTTGTTGGAGGGCAGATTTTTCAGAAGGAAACGACCAAGGTCTGAAATAGTTATGAGCTTGGCAAACACTATGGAACAAGCAGCAGCAGAAACTTAAGCT
Organism: Melospiza georgiana; assembly: GCF_028018845.1. Classification (NCBI taxonomy): domain Eukaryota; kingdom Metazoa; phylum Chordata; class Aves; order Passeriformes; family Passerellidae; genus Melospiza; species Melospiza georgiana. The sequence continues at coordinate 41,898,936 of NC_080431.1, forward strand.
GCTGGTTGCTGGTGGTGGTGTTTCAAATATATCAGTTACAGAGATACACATCTGCTATGGAGCTCCATCTGTTTGCACATTTCCCCCCCCCCCCCCCCCTTATTTAAAATTATTAAAATAATACTATGTTTGCCATTTCAGATAGTGTTATCTATAAAAAAGATACCTTAGCAGACCAGACACCCCTAATGCATGCTGGAACATCCTGTTTCTCTCTGTTTTAACAGTGGAAATCCCGTCTTGGCATAGCAACTACATGTTACCACTGCACCTCTTAAATCACACAAAGACCTCCAAGGCAGAAATAACTTAATCATGACTATGGGAAGAGGACTCTGCAGCTGTGTGGCTGCACCTGCTTTTTGTGATGTGACCTGCAGAGGATGCACTAAATTTGCTAGTGCTAAGAATCACTCCTCCAGGTTCCTTCCATGCTGGTGTGCCTCTGTTCTGTAGCCCTTACATCTGGCTAATTCATGCCAGGCAAAATAAAACACAAACCCACTAAAATGCATGTAAGCCTGTGTGCTTTGATTATGTCTTCAAATATAATCTGTGTTAGAGAGTCATCACAACTCAAATAGCTCTTTATTAAGAGCAGTGTAAAATTTATCAGTGGTATTTACAAAGTTTTCTATTGCCAACCACATTAATGTCTAGAGACAGAGCATTAGTTTCCCAGCTGCTGCAAATGGGAGTAATTTCTCAATGGTTTAGTAGAGATGTATTGATTTACACTGATTGTGGATCTGGCTCAACATATCTACCTGTTACTGTGCTAACAATATTTCATGAATAAAAATGTTGGCTGGCAGCAGATGATGAAATCTACAGGATTTATATTGGACTCTTCTCCTTTGAAATGGATTGCAGAACCTAAATATCTTGTGATTCGCATCCTAATCCTCAGCATTCTCTACATCATTACAAGGCTCCAAATGTATAACATTTTGTGAGGCAAATGCTTTGCATAGGAAGAGTGTACCTTTTCTTTTTAATTTTCTCTTAAAATATTAAACTTTTCCATCTCTGCAGCATAAAAACAAAACATCAAGGATGTTAGACAGCCTTTGTTGCCCCAGTGTTTAAGTTCTGTCCAAGTTTGCCTGGATTTGAAATGATGTCTGGGCACAAAACCCTTCATGCTGGCTTTAGTAACATTCTTGTACAAGCAGTGTGCTTTGGACACATGTCAGAAAGAGAAACTCTATAGCAGCAACTTTAACACTGAATGTGGCTGCTCTTTTAGGAGCTGTTGGGAAGAATTATGGGCTCTGGGGGTTTAATCCTGCAATGTTCTGAGTATCTCTTCATGTGGCTGAGTGCCATCCCTTCACACAGCATCCAGTGAGAACAGAGGGTGCTGGTACTTCCAAGAGATGTAAATACCTTGGAGGATTTGACTCTAATCCTCAGCGAAGACAAATCACCAATGGAATTTAATGTGAGTTTGGCCTAAGCAAAGTCATAGGGTGGGGTAGAGATGTATTAATCTAGCTGTGACTTAATAAATAGAGGGCATCAAGCCAGACATTTTCCTCGTTTGTTCTTCTTTGTGCTTCTCAGGCACAGAAGAGTAGATTTTGAAATCAAGGAAAAAATTACAGCTCTCCTAAGTTTCCCACTGCACAGTGTTGTGCAAAGAGTTGTATCTAAAAAACTCAAGAGTCTCTGCCACCTTGCTGAGGGCACCGGACAATGCATACTGGGGTTGTCAGTGAGAACATTTTGGTGCAGAATGATGTCTGAGTGACAAGAGTATATCACAAATATTTTGTGAGAATGAAAGAAGGAGATGGGAACATTGTTGAAAATTTGGAACTGGATTAAAATGTTCATCCACCGGACTTGAAGAAAAGACTTGGATATGGTCAAGTCACAGGCAGCACACTCTGGTAGTTACACTGCATTTCAAGGTTGAAGAGTAAATTACATGACTTTACTTACTTTGAAATGCATGTAGAATAAAAGCTGAAAATGTTATTTTCTGCTTTTTTCACTCTGTTTTGTGGGCTGGCACTGCATTGCAGACTGAAACATCTGGTGTTTGCTTTGTGGCATGTATGGGAGAAAAAGAGAAAGCAGGGACAGAGTGTTAGTATTATCCAGAGATGTCATTCAGAGCGTTGGAAGATGTTTCCCAGCCCTTTCTCTCCAGTAACTGCAGAATTATCTACTATCAGCAGCCTGGGATAGATCCTAACAGCCATGAGCAGCAATATCCAGCTCCAAAAGAAGCCCTTCTTGGAGGTGTATGAATCACAAACTGCAGCTCCACATAATTCTCCATTGTAGAAGAGATTCACCTCCTTAGCTTCCTAAATAAAGGTGATGATGCATGAAAAGGCGCTAAGTCATCACCTCAAGTTTGCTGAAGAGGTATTCAGTTGCCCAAATGTAGGCATCAGGTTTCGTTTGGGATTCCATAGGGTATCCTACAGGTGTTCCAGGGTTTTCAAGACATCTGCGTGAGGCTAGTAGGTTTGATACATTTCTAACAACAAAGACCAGTGTCTTTCTGAAGTGGCATCTGAAAACCTGGCAGGGTGCTCTGAGGTGCTTAAAGTGACTTTTGATGCTCTATTTATCCATCTGTGTCCCAGCTATCAAACCTGGCTTCCAGCAGCTGCTTCAGAAAGCCTTCAAAAAGTCTTCTCTGTCATATCTGCCAGCCTTGTGAGTATGTCTTGAACACCAATATTGCACCAGATAGCTACGTTGGACTAGCTGAGACAAACTACAGATATCTGCTTGCTCTAATGGGAACTTTATCTTGTGTTACCTCCTACACTGAGACATCTTAAGGGCATGTCTGCAAAGTGCAGCTGACTCCTGCTATGTTGGTTCAGTGAGTTGCCTATGCAAGGATGTATTCAGGAAATCTTAAACAAGTAACACTCTGCACAAAATTAGTAGGTAGGACACAGGACCCATAAAAGAGCCACCTCCTTTTGCACTGGCAATTTGGGACCAGAAGGACACTAAGGTGTCAGCTGCTATATGTGGTTGAGTTCAACTCTGAATGCACTCTCCACAAGAGAGGACTTACTGGTATATTGAACAACTTTAACCAGTATTCTGCTCTTCATAGCTCATCTGGGAAAGGCATTGCAAATGTTAGTGTGCCTGAATCACTTCAAAAAGCTAAAAAGGCAGAATATACAGAAGCCCTGGTTTTCCCCGAAGGAGTCTGCTCAAGTGCTAGAAAAGAGGGTGTCTGCAGGCCTAGATTTGTTTATTTCTGAAGCACATCAGATGTTGTGGGTATGTCTTTCCACTATAGCTGTCCATTATGTCCCATTTAGTCATATCAAGCCTTTTCTTATATCGGGCAAAAAGTACATATTTTTATTAGGAGAGGAGTTAAAACACTGCTATGCAGCTTTTTCTCATATGTAGAGAATCAGAGCAAATAGTAAAGAGCAGGTTATTCAGAATTGCACCAGTAATTGATTGAAGCCATTTTTTCTTGGGGCGGAAACAGTGAAGGTGTCAGAGAATCAGGATAAAGGAAGGCGACCCTATGTTACGATACTCTGGTTCATGAGAGAGAGTAGTGACAAGTCTACACATTTGTATTGAGAAATATAGGGTTACTTTTTGTTTTCTGCCCTGGATTTGACATTAAAGTCAGAAAACATAAAATCACCAGGTTTTGAGCAATCAACATGTTGACTTGGCAGGAATGTTCATCATACAGAAACTGGCTGTCTTAAAGAAGCTGCAGGCATAGTGCTGATTGGGAGGCATGATAGTGCTGGACAGATAAATCTCACCGACACGGTTCTGTGCATGTTTATTGAGTCTTGCTTTGTATGTGGGGCACTAAATCAGTCTATGTAGGCACAGCAGCCTGGGCATTTCAGAATTAGTGGCCATGGCAGATCAATGGCATTGCACATGCACCATAAACATGACATCCTGCACTGCTCCTATTGCATATCTGCAATTTATCAGCACTTGTTTAGGTGCTACTTCTTTCCTATTAATACAGGAAACCTGGGGGAGCAGTTGGCAGCTGAAAAATTATGGAAAAACAAGATTTCCACATATTTTTCTTCTCCCTTTCCATAAAGAAGTCAGTCATGATGGGAAATGAATGACTCTTAGTACATGATCTCAATAATCTTACCTACTTATGAACAGAGTATTTTACCTGTTTACTCACTACATGCATCTTAGAATAAGAGTAGCATGTAACAAAGCAAGTGAAAGATAGCTACACTCCCTGTATCATGTGATCTTCCTCAAACTCAGGCTAGCTGGACATAGATTAATTCACAGCAAGTCATAAACACATAGAGATAACTCTCTTTAAAATATATGAAGCCTTTTGTATCCAAATAGTATCATTTTTCAATACAACAGAACAGAACAGAAAATCTACTTTGATTTACTAAAACTAATTGCCAGTTCAGCTTCCTTGTGGTAGAAGTCAACATGATCCCTAGCATAGTCCACTGTAATGTCCCTGCCATATTTTATTTAGGATTGACAAAAATTTTGGTCTTGCATTAATTTGTAACGATTTCTACTCTTCCACGTACATGTAAAACCTTGTATTTTCTTATTCTTTTTAAACCCTACTCAATAATATTTGAGCACTGTACATGTTTTTGCCTTGGTTGCTTTATCAAAATCTATCCCACTCAGCAGTGGGATATTACATCTATTACAGTTACACCTGACTGCAGGGTTCCAGATCCATCAGACTGACAGGGGCCTGAGGCAGAGGCCCTGGATGCACCGAGTAGGCAGCAACAGGAAAAATGACAAACAGTATGGCTTCTCTTTCCCTATGGTTCTAGTTCTTTTTGTAACAGCTGTGTACAGCATGGTAAATTTTAATAACACATGATGTATATAGGAGAAAACAGGTCTAATAAGACTGCTGCTCTTGCTTGAAATCAAATCCAAGGTTACAGCCTATGTAACTTGAGAAATAAACTTGAATCCAAACATTAGGCCTCAAGTGAAAGAGCCCTACTAAAAGAAGGGTGGTGTTACGTCTAAACATTACCTAGTGCAGGCTAACCTTCAGATCCTTCTATATTTCAAAAATGTGAAGGGATGTGATAACAAAAACCAAAAGCTATTTGACTTGAGTCTGCTGAGGGACCTCAATGTCAGAAAAAGTCAGAAGGAGGAAGTCTAGGGAAAATGTGGGACTGCTGCTGAATGGGACAGGGAATCTGGTGTGAAAGGACATTGAAAAGGTCAAAACCTTCTTCATCTCAGTTTTTACTGTCAACACTGACATTCAGGAATCCCAAGCCCACAGGACTAGAGACAAAGTCTAGAGCAAAGAAGCCTTTCTCTCATTGATAAGAGAAGGGAACACAGAAATTAATTAGGCATACACCAGTGATTTCATGGGAGGCATGCACTGACCAGTGTCCCTGTGAGGCCAGCCTCTACTATATTGGAAAGGTCATGGTGACCATTGGCTTCTTGAGAACTGGAAGTAAGGAATCACTTCTATTTGTTGTCCTAGAGGGCAAAAAGGAGAATCTGGAGAACTACAGATTGTCCAGCCTCCCTTTGATTCCTGGGAAAATGTTGAAACAACAACTCCAGGAAACTATTTCCAGGTACATGAAGGAACAAAAAGGGATAGGGAGTAGTCAGCATGAATATATGAAAGGGAAATCATGTTTGACCAATCCAGCTGCCTCCTACAATGAGATGACTGGCTTGGAGGACAACGGGGGAGTAGAAAATATTACTTGTCTTATACTTATTAAGGCTTTCAAGACCACCACCCCATCCTTACAGACAACACTAATGAAGCACATGCTGGGTAAGGGGATGCTGAGTGGAAACTGCAGCAGCTGCACTGCTGGGCACAAAGGGCTGTGATCAGCAGCACGAATTCCAGCTGGAGCTTGGTCAATAGTAGAACACTCTCAGTCGATATAAATAAACATCTTCCTTAATGACCTAGGTGACAGGATAGAGTGGACCCTCACGAATTAAAAGGACTACCTGATATGCCATGTGGTTGTGCTGCCACTCAGAGGAGCTTTCACAGGCTGGAGAAAGGGGCTGACAGAAACTTCATGCAGTCCAAGGAAGGAAAGAGGGAAGTCCTACATCTGGGTGGGAATAACCCCATGAACTTGCATGGGCTGGGGGATTAACCATCTGGGAAGCAGCTTTCAGTGAGAGCTCCAGGATTCTGGTGCTAAGTTGGACACAAACCAGAAATGGGCTCTTCCTGGCAGAGACAAAACAGTAACTGGTCTATTTGCCTGGATCTAGCTTTAGATCTCCACTGGTTACTGTAGAGCTTAGACACCTACATCACCTGGAGGGAGGGGTACAGTCCCCTAAACCCTGATGCCTGGAATGGCTACCTAGAACAGAGGCTAGACAGAGCTAAAAGATAAAGTGTAGGTATTTATTGAAAGGTCTTCACAGGGTACACCTTGGGCAGCGCAGGAGTCTCTCAGAGACTACACCCAAGATGGACCATCATGTTTTCCAGACAGATATAAGCTTGGTCTGTTTGCATATCAGAGATTAGTTGTCCAATTACAGCTTCAATAGTGGACTCCCATTGCCCAGTTTGACCCCCTACTTCACTGTAGTTTACATTTTTCTGGGCCTGTGAAACTAAGGTAACCTTGGGTTTCAGGCCTAGAGAGAAATTTTTTGTCTGAATAAAATGGCAGAACAGTAGCTGACAGGCTATGGAGTTCTAGAATTACACATTGATCTAGAAAATATAAAAGCTAAAACTTAAGGCATCAACACAATGATCTAGCACCGTTTGAACCAGCACAGGATCTGTCAGTGGCCTGGTCAGCTGCTGTTCCAAGAGGGTGCAAGCTTCCCACAGGTCCTGTGTCTCATCTGCCATGCCCATGCAACTGTACTGATTATTCTAAGTGATCTCAAAAAACAGTAGCTATTTGAGTTGAATCCAACTATTAAAGTCCCATAAATGGTTACAGTCTTTAGATAGTTAAATCTATGACAGATAAATCCAGATCTAAATGCGTATATTCCCCGCTTATTTCATAGAAACAGAAAAATAACTAGAGGCTTCTATGGACTAAGTATTTTCTGCCAAAAAGCCAGTTTCTCACAACTTCCTTGTGAGATGAAGTGGAGGGGCAGGCACTGAACTCCTCTCTCTGGTGCCCTCTGGCAAAAGAATGGCCTGAAGTTATGTCAGGGAAGGTTCAGGTTGGCTATTAGAAAAAGGCTGTTGGGCACTGGAAGAGGCTCCCCAGGGAAGTGGTCACAGCACCAAGCCTAACAAAGTTCAAGAAGCGTTTGGACAACACTCTCAGGCACATGGTGTGACTCTTGGGGATGTCCTGTGCAGGGATAAGAACTGGGCTTGTTGATGCTTGTGAATCCTTTCCAGCTTAGAATATTCTGTGATCCCAATTCTCTTCAGTGAATGCATACTGTGAATGTAGGCATCACTTTTAGGCAGAGTAGCCTAAATTAAAAGACTGCCTGAAAGTTCACTGCATTCTCCTTTCAGTTATGCACATATAGGCATGTAGAAGCAATTGAGATGCTCTAGGGTATGCCATCTGGCATCCAGGTCTCATTCCAGAACAGCACTTCTGCATTTCTCTATCTGATGTTGTAGCTGCCAGCCCCATCTGAATGCCCCAGGTATCCTTGAGCATTTCAAATGGCACTAAATGGCATTTAGGCAACAGAAATTAGTCCCTACTGTTCTTTTGGTGCTTAATCACAGAGAGATTTAAAAACTACCGGTTTGATCAGAGTCCCACAAATAAAATAAAAGGCAGTTTAATGTATATAAGTGAATGCAACAAAATATTACCTTGTAGGCATACAGCAATTGAAGTCATAACGTGGTTGTTGAAACTGTCTAATGTGATATTAATGTCCCCTTGTCACTACATATTTGGCATGCACATATGAGAATGCCATAGATGCGTACAATTCTCTGAGTATAGATAATGTTGTCTTTTGAATGATAAAAAAGGGAGAGGTTTATGCCAACAGTGAAGTCTCATTTCAACATGAAGGCTGAGAAAACAGGCAGGCAAATGACTCCCACTGTTGTAATGAGCTACAATTGTGTGCACACTTACAAGTATTTGCCAGTATGGCATACTGAAAACATTCCTCCAGGGGGTATATCTCTGAACAGAAATATGCCAAGAAATTAAAAGCCAAAGGTAAAACAGGTAAAAAAGGCTCTTAGTCCTGCCTGGCTATTACAAGAACCTCTAAGTATTACAATTTATGTAACTTGCTGAAAATGAAGCAATATCTTAATGTAGCAAAGGTAGAAAGGTGGGAAAAGGATATAATTTTAGCTCTGAAGAATTTTTTTGGCTTTTGTTAAACCTTCTAGAATACTGTTGTTGAAACAGGGGAATAAAGAGTAGTACATTAAAATGTTAGATGCCATAAAGCAGTGCCATTTTGAAATGGACTTGTAGAACACCTAGATATTTCAAAATCTGCACCTTTTAATGAGGCTATCAATGAGTGTTTGTGACTTATGAATGAAAGGCATTCTAATTTTACAAATTTCAAAAGCCCTCTGACAGTTACATACATCACACAAATGTGGGAACGGTAATTTACAGTAGTTGGACTGGTTGCAAAGCGTCTGAAATGTAACAAAAATCTAAAAAAAGCATAACCAAACAAATGAGCGACTATATAAACAAGCAGCCCTGTCCCTCCAGTAGGTAGCTGAAGAGAAGTTCTAAACAAAGTCACACAAACTAATCTATCTGTTGCATCCAAATATCCTTGGTTGAGCCTAGGTCCCTTAGGGCAACACAGCCTGTGTAAAGGCTGAGCAACTAGAATAATGCTATATAATTCAACATGGAAGAGAAAAAAAATACATATAACCCTCAGAGAAAGCTGTTCTTTAGTTTCTGGATTAGGGGCAAAAGGCTTTTGCAATCCTTAGCGACCAGAAAAATTTGAAATACCAATTTCCCTTTGCTCACTGTCTCTCACAGTCACATTTTTGTGCTCTCTTTGGACGATCCCTATTCCAGTACATCACAGCAGTTTCCAGCTGCTGGCTCTTGCCCAGCTGACTAGCACTCAGGAAACAACCTGCTCACTTTCTTACAGTTTTGGGACATCTCTGAGAAGCAAGACACAGACATTTTTCCTGCTAGTTTGATTACCCATCTCGAGGGAAGAAAGTCAGCCTCATTATCAAACGTAATTCCACAAAGAAAACCTACATCTTTCCAGTGTTTAAGTGGCTCCCAGAATCCTTGTGGAACCTCTGCAGGCTAGAAATTAAGCACCTGGCTCCACTGAATACATCTGAAACTGTTTAATGGAGATTTAAAGCAGGATGGTTTAGAACCCCCTCCATCAGTTTGAAGAGAAACCAATCCAATTAATTCTCAGCTGTTCTTCTACTAGCGAAAATACAGGGAATAATCTTAGTTCCACTTAATTTATAATTTAAATGATTATTTGACTGTTTAAATAAAGCTTTATTTTATTTTTGATAGGGCTTTATTGTCAAGTTAATTGACATTTCAGTATCTGCAGCAAATCCTGGGGAAAATGCTATAAAATAAATGGTTTATTAAAATTTAAATAAATCTTTTTTCATAGGAAATTCAACCAGACCATGTATGTCAGGGGAAAAATTCAAACCTGAGTAGTTTCAGACATGAAATAGGGATGGATGGAGATCTTTAGCCAGATCACAAGGTCTGACAGGTCTAGAAAGATCATTTACAAAATCCAGGAACCTGCAGAACCCTGTTGCTGAAATACACCTATCTGCAGATGTTCAGGCACCTGGACAGCCTGTGAGGTTTATGGTCAGACTGCAGCCTCAGACACAGGCAGACTCAGTGTAGGTCACAGCTTAGGTCAACAGGCAGCAAGAGACAGCAGACTTTGTATTTCTCCTGTCTTTTGGTCTGAAGAGCTCATCCCAAGCTCCTGGCTGCCCGGCCCTTGCCTCTTGTTATTGCTTTTGCAGACATATAATAGCACATAAAGACCTAGGGATGCAGGAGGGGATATTCTTTTTGAAGTATTAGCAATGAGCTTTGCTGACTGCATTTTTTTTCCTGCCTTTTCTTACCTGTTAGGCTCGAGCAAGATTAGAAATGCACAGACTAGGAAGAGGGGGATAAAAGGGAGGTTGGAGAATCTGTAGAACCTAGGGTAATAATTTCAGGGAGGTTTCAGGGAGAGGCAGAGAAATGACCCCAGGAAAGGGGAGAAAAGGAAAGCAGACTAAGAGAAAAGAAAGTGAAAAGGGTGCTGCTACAGCAAATGCAAGTCAGAAATTATGAGATGTCTATGACTTTACTGCTAGCCTGGTTCCCTACTCAAAATCCACTAGACGCTCTCACAACAACTACTACATGTCACAGACACATTTTATGAAAAATCCTTTCTTTAAGATTTTTTTTTTCTCCTGAGAAGCCTCAAGAATAAAATGTAAACAATTATTACCTGCTGCTGTGGAATGCAACAGGTGGATCTGTGATTGCTCTCATGTGGTTGTTTCTAATCAATGGCCAATCACAGTCCAGCTGTCTGGACTGTCTCGGTCAGTTGCAAGCCTTTGTTATCATTCTTCTTCTATTCTTAGCTAGCTTTCTGATGAAATCTTTTCTTCTATTCTTTTAGTATTGTTTTAATACAATATATATTATAAAATAATAAATCGAGCCTTCTGAAACATGGAGACAACATTCTTGTCTCTCCTCTCATCCTAAGACCCCTATGAACACCGTCACATACTATATACTCGTACAATCTAAGAAAAAGCTGTGCTCCCCATTTTGATCACACAGAAGGTGAAACACACCAAGATGTTCACACTGATGCTGCTGATCATGCTCACAATATTGCCATGTCTCACACAGTCTTGTAGAGAAAGCTGCAAAATAACAACAGTCTTACACCTCTAAGGAACATGGATTCCCTCCTTACGTGTCATAAAAAGGAAAAGGAAAATTTTTACCAACTCAAGGAAGCTGTACATCACCAAATCTTGTGAGATCTTATTTCTAGGGAGCCGCCACTGTGGGAGGATGGGAAGTAAGAGAATAGAGATAGTGCTGAAGGTAAACTCGCCCCTGATAAATTGCAGCTGTGCTAATTACCAACGAGTGGGAACAGCCTTGCCTTCAATAGGTCACAGCTGCATCCAATACGGATGGGTGTTATAAAAGAGCGAGTGGCTGCTTGAGGCTTGTTTGGAGTCTGCTGGCTGCACTGAGGATGGGTGTGGTGGTGTGCTAAAGGAAGATGGCTGTGCTGTGTGGTGCTGCCTATAGGAAACTCAGAGTGAAGGTATGGAATATTTTAAGATAGTAAGGGATGCTTGTGTCAGTCATGAGTCCACTGTCCATTAGTGCTCTGTGTGAGGGACAGGTAGCAATACCCCATCTCTTATGAATTTAAACCTCATGTCCTAGCCTATTCTGTTCCCCTGTTGGAAAATATCATTGCTTCACTTCTTGTCTCTCTTCTGCCCTTCTTGTTTATTCTGTTAGCCAGTCACCAAGGCTGTCCTTCTTTAAACCCTTTCAGCACCTAAATGTAATGTGAAGTGCAGGGCAAAGGAACTGCTAGTGCTGATTAAGTGACTGATGTGTCTGAGGAGCAGGAAAGTCACAGAGGAAACTTGACAGCCTTTATTACCCCATGATTCTTGATGAAGGCAATGGTCAGAAGTGTGTGCTTTCCTAGGTGCTGAGAACTACAGTCTGAGTTTCTCTAGATTAAAGCATGGCTCTGCTGTCTCATGGATGAAGTTAAGACTTTCTGGGACAGTTGAAAGAAGTCCATTTGATATTTTCTTAAAAAACTCAAGACACAGAAATATTAGGATCATGTGGCTAAATTGTTTCTGGGTAGTATCGTATAGCAATAACTAAATTTTTTTTCATGTATGTAGGCATGATCTGAGACTAAAAACATCTGTTTTCAGAAATGGAGATTGTTTTATTTTATTAAGCTGCAGTAATTACCCGGTATAAGTCCACTGGTTCAAAGCTCATGATGTAACCTCTGAGAGATAATAAAGGTAAGGTGTTGTTAATTTTCTTGTAATGAACTGCATCATCTTATGTCTAAAAACCTTGACAAAACCTTATGCTTATCACATGAAAAATAAAAAGTAGACTTCAGGAACAACCTTGTAACACATACTTTTGAAGAGGTACAGAACTTGTTTTGTAAAGCCTGGGAAGAGGAGTAGTCAACCTGTCCTTAAGAATACATGGCTTCATCCAGGATTTTGTAAAGTGCCTGCCAGTTTGGAAAAAGATCAATTATCAAGCAGCAGACCAGACATAATTTTAGAAGATAGTTTTCAATACAACATTGAGCATCCATCTTACTTATAGAAGGTCTTTTTAGGGAATTTAAAGTGAGATGTACAAGAACTATTTTTTTTATTTCTTGTAGACAATAAATAGAGCTTTTCAAAGCAGCAAATTATGACCTGAATGCGACCTGTATGTGGCCCACTAAAATAGTTTGGCTACTGAATGCAGACTGCGTTCTCAGATGCTTCATGGGACTAAAACTTGCTTTTATTTTTTTAACTTCACAATTACTTCTGTTCCATACAAATACCATGACAAAAGGTAAATGTTGGGTTACCAGACATACCCTGCCAGGGATGTTGTGTATGTGCCTCTGCACAGCCACTCACCTCCATGTGCACATTTGCTGCAGACCTGCAGCTGATGAGGGGCCACAGGGCAGCCTCTGGCAGCACTGGGACAATGCAGTTTCTACCTCATTCAGCAGGCCAGGATGTGCATTTGTCCTTAGCTCCTTATCTTTAAGGGCTGAAGTGAGATTGCAGCACCTTGTGTGTTGCCTGCTTAAGACAGCTTTGAGCTCTGGGCCAGTGTGGGGAATATGCACTTAGATTAGTCAGAAAAGTTGATAATAAAGGCATGGGTTTATCAATAGGGAATAGGTGGCTTTCTTGCTTTCCTTTACAGTAAGATGAAAGACCCCCTCCCCTAATTCAGTCCAGCCAAGACTCTGTTCCTCTTACTTCCCAGTCCTTCACGTCCATTGTTTAAGAAACTAAGCCACTTCTTGGCATCCATCTGTTTAACACATCTGTCTCACTTTGTCTGGCTAAATTCCTTGAGGCACTCTTGTGGTGCTCTGCAGAGAAAATAACTTTTTCTGTTAGACAATACTCTACAAAAAAGTCAAATGAAGGGGAGAAAAGGTAAAAAATATCCTTATGAGACATGAAATCATTGGAGTCTTAATCTTCACCTAAAAACTTTTTTTAATGTTTTATTTTATACTCAGTGCTTGCACTAGTAATGAGAAGTTTTGTAACACCTTCCATCTCTTTAAATCAAATGGTTATTTTAAGGGCTATGAAATTGAGGTAACCATTTTTACGGCCTATAGAGTTATACTGTGCTGTATATTTTTTTTTTAATCACACAGATAATTGCATTCCTACTACTTCCAAAAGGTTGGACAGTTTCAGATCTGCATGTTATATTGCTTTTCTTTGTTTTTCAATATTTATCTGATTGTGCCAACTTCTATTATTTTTCTGAATTATTTCTTTCACTTTACTTTTTTTCATTTATAGCAATAATCTACCTGATGAATATGAAAAAAGCTACGCCCATGTCTGAGGTGGGACCACAGCTGTCTGTGTATTTAAAGTATATGTGATTGCAGTTGGATCCATTCTGCCATGAACAAGCACAATGGGGTTATCAGAGAGCAAGAAGTTGCCCAGCTGTGGCTCAGTGACTCTCAAGAGCTGGGATAAAATGTTCCAGACCAGGTAAGGTGGAGGGACTGCCAGAGAGGTTAGGACTTAACCTCAAGGTGACTCTTTAGCTACAGTTCAGTAAAGTGCTTTGGGGATTTTCTGAGAAAAGCCTTAGGTGTGCTGGCTGGGAAAAAGCTGAAGAATATAATTTTTTTAAGGCTGCTAGTGTTTGTCACTGAAGGATATTTGATGTGGGCAGCAGGCCAGGAAGCTGGAGTCTTTGAAGGCTGAATATCCTTTCTTATTTCTGGAGAAGATTCAGGGTTTCAAACATTTGGGTACTGCCTAGATTATTTTGTGGCTTAAAAAGGAAAGTACCAGACAGAGTAAAAATTTTAAGTAACTAGCAAACTACATAGGCTACATATCATTAGCAAGTAAGGGAGTTGTAATCAAGGAGTGTGAACTGATCTGAACTAAATAGGAAGGAATAAGCAGCATCTAAGCAAACAGAATAATGCTAACTATATCAAATGTGGTTCACAGAAGATGGATGTGGCAAATTGAGCTGACTTGGAAAACTAGAAGATATTTTTATGGATGGAATGAAGAGCTTCTGCATAACTTCAGCAAAGCAGGTGATGCAGAGGTTGATGAAGCAACTGAAAGATGGATAAAGTGTGATTCAAGGAGAAAACTGTACTGATAGGAAATCATTGGTGTTCTGCAGTGTTCATCTTATTTACTTTTGTCATTCAACAGTCTTGGCACACTGAAGTATGCTATGTTACAAGGTTAGGAGGCAATGCTAACATGACAGAGGTGCAGGTTGTTGTACAACAGACTGGAGCATCTGAAACAGGATCACTTTTTATACACTCCCAGTGCAAGGCTATAGTTAAGGGAATCTGTTCTGCTGAGGGCATTGGAAGAGAAATCAGGGGGAGCTGATCACCAGAAAATGAGCATGAAGACAATTGATTATATAATCTCAGTGTTGTCATGGGGCACCTGACATCCACTTGTGGAATATGTGTATGCTTCTGGTGAAATCTTCCCAGCAAAAGGTGTGGAAATATTTCTGCTGTTTAAAGGATGTGAATTACACCTTGTCTTGAATACCATCTATAGTTCTGATTGTCCGGCTTCAAAATAAATTAAACCAATAAAAGGATTGCAGTACACTGCCAGTACCTGCAAGAGAGCTGGAGGACTTTGTAGAAGGACCTGTAATGACAGGACAAAAAGTAATAGTTTTGAAGTGAAAGAGGGTAGATGTAGATTAGATATAAGGAAGGAATTCTTCACTGTGAGGGTGGTGAGACACTGGCACAGGAAGTTGTGGATGCCCCATCACTGGAAGTGTTCAAGGCCAGGTTGGATGGGGTTTTGATCAACCTGGTGTAAAGAAAGGTGTCCCTGCCTGTGTCAGAGGGGCTGAAACTAGATGATCTTTCAGGTCTCTTCCAACCCAAACCACTCTGTTTTGTTATTATTGGGATGATTGTGGAAATTGAAAGCATTCTTATCAGAAAATATTTAGGAAAACTGTGTTCATTCTAGCAAAGTAAGTCTGATTTGAGAAGGGATGTAATTGTTGTTATGAATCACGGAGGTTCAAGAACTCTTTCAGGTGAAGTACAGTGCTGGTGCAAGAGGAAATGGATATAAAGTAGCCTTGAATAAATTTACATGGGAATCAATCAGATGCTTAAAATGTCAGAGAAAAGAGCTTCAGTAACTGAATTTCTGAAGGAGTTTTGGGAGTTAAATTTAGTCGATTTACAAAAGAAAGGAGTTCATTCAAAGAAGAGATTATACTATGTAACACTTATGGTTGCTCAGGATTGGGTTTCCTTTGATAGCCAAGAAGATGCCTTGCAGTGTCATATGCTCCCTCCTGGTGTATGACTACATTCCCATATTGTGATTCTGACATATCTAACATATTCTGACATATCAATAATTCTGATGGGGAGGAAGGGAGGAGAAGAGTGATCACTAGCACAAGTTTCTATTAGTACCAGCCTCCAAACTGGGGTGTCAATAAGTAATAACAGATTCTGGTTTGGGGGGAAATCTTGAACTATGCCTTTGCCGGCATGTCCCAGAACTCTGATTTTAATGGTTGACATACCTTATATAGCATTAGCATTTGCTAACATTGTTCAGTTATCTGGAATCACACTCAATTCCAGGTTAAACACTAATAAAAATAATATAAAAACCTTGTAAAATCTCAGATAGCTGAGAAGGTCACAAAAGTTTCTGCACATCTGCTTTACAGTAGAAGTATCAAATACCTGGCTACCAAATTTTTCCTTCCTTCTACAGTGACAACTACCCAGCTGACACAACTTTAGAAGTTCTGTTTTGAAGTTCCAGCACACCCATAGGTGATGAGTGCAAATTCCACATTTTCTCTCTATTGCACTCTTATCTTTCCAGCCACATTTCTTAGGGTCTTCAGCCAAAGCAGACTTTTCCTTTGCCATTACTGAAAATGTCTTGTTTGTGGTCTTTACCCCTTTGGTTGTGAAAAAACCAAATGTCCTTTAGAACAGCTAAACACAGTTTTCTACCTGCTTGGGAAACTCCAGGTTTCCCAATCTCCTCCTATGCTGGAGATTGCTAAGCTGGAAGTGACTTGTTAGCATATAATAGGAAATAAAGCTATCTGATACCACAGGAGATTACATTAATGCTTTGGCCCCAAAATACACAGAAAACTATTTTTTTTTGCATAAATACCTTCACTGCCACCAATTTCTTGAACATGCAACTGGATGGGATTTGAACACTGCTATTTTGATCAAGACAACATGACAACACCTTTGAGCTAATGATGAATTTGCTCAAAGGGGGAACTCTCAGACCCTGAGATTTTTAATGAGAAATAGTTAAAATATTATAACCTTCTTTCACATTTAAGTGATTAATATATGTTAAGGATGTATTTGATTATTACAGTCTCTGTCAGATAGAAATTAATGGATATTTGTTATTTGTTAAAGGAAAACTTTGTTTTCTGTGTGTCTACAGAGCTTGAGAGTTATTACAAAGTTCACTGTAAAAAAACGTAAGCCTCCTTTGGATTGAGTACTGGTTTAATGCTACTTTTTCTACCTAAAATGTAACTTATCTATTCAAAACTGTAAAGAACTGGATCTACTTACAAGTTACTGCATATAGAAACTTTAAGAAATGAATATTTTCAGGATGCAGGAAACTAGAACCTTAAGGAGGGAGTTTGATTTTGTGCTATTTGCTTTCTACCTTATGCTCTGAAGAGTCCAACTGGAGTTATCCTGTGTATCCATCCATCCGTCTGTCCATCAGGTACTTTCAAACTGCTTTGCTCCAGAGAAGCCTGGTTTCATTTGGCATTTGTTTTACTTTCAAATTTGACTTGTTTGATGGTTGATAAAGTGCCAGAAATGCACTGATTTACTGTTTTTATAAGCCTTTTAGATCAAATAAAGCTACAGACTTTGTAAACCATGAAAATGTTTGGCCATCCTCCCCATGGGGGTATGTATGAATTTCTCATATACTGCTTGACAAACACCTGAATTCATTATACACCTTACTGCTGAGAGAAGAGTGTGGTTGGTCCTGCTTCCTCAGCCCTCTGCCAAACTTACCGATGGCCAGGACTGTACAGAATATTCTGCCACTAGCACCTGATCCCACATATTTTGTGGAAAATAAGGATTCGAATTGCACTACAGCACAGCCCTATCCTACCAGCAAAAGATGCTTCTGGTATTGAAAGTAGGGCAGGTGAGGCAGACTCTTCCTCAGGGCCTGTCCTCCTCCTCCAGTTTTCTCAAGGACTCAGAACAAGGTCTTTAAAATCCCTCTGTTTACATCCCTGCTGGAAGCCTTAAGCATGGTATATACAAAGATAAGTGACATTAAATTACTGGGCCAGAAGTGTCTCTGTAGTGTCTGGGGTTAGCATGATTACTTTACAACTCATATTCCCCTTTGTGGTTTGTGTTTCTGGTGAATCAGGTTGTGTATTTCCCTTAGCTATTTCTTGCTCCTCATAAAACATGTTCTTCTGATCTCTTTGGGATCATTAATAATGTAGATTGATGCAGACAGCCTATAGTGCAAATGGAAGAGGCTTGATTAAGTTATCATATGATGCTTCTGTTAAGCAAGGATTATCCTCTTGAGCTATTCTAGAGCATTTTGTAATGACATACCTTTAAATAGATACAGGACCATAAAACTCACATGAGGATCCAAAGCTTTTCTGCCTGAAGGTTGTAGCATTCAGATCCAGGTTTTCTTCAGGGTCACATTATTGTAACCAAGGTCACTCATGACACCAGGGCATGAGGGCTTGATTAGGAGTCTTTTTATACAACTGTGCCCTTGCCTGATAAGGATCCTTCTTCTGCTACTAGGGAGAAAAATGGAGCAGTATAGTGATGGAAGGAAAAAAAGAGCTCAGAAAGAAATATTATGCCCACTTCCCAGCAGCAGTGCCCATAGCAATTTCCACCACTTAATTTGGAAAGATAAATGTTATTTTTAAAACATAAATGAATTTTCATTAGTACACATTATTGACTGGACATGGCTTCTTTCTGGTATGATTTAGTTGATATGGTGGTGTTCAGTCAAAGGTTGGACTTGATCTTGGAATTATTTTTTAACTTTAATGATTCATTGTTTCTACATTCCATATTATTTTTTCTGTATGTACTGTTTTATTTGGGATGTTTTTCAGGCTATTCTCATGTATTAATTCTAACCCCTCCCAGCCTGAACTTCTCAACCCAGTCTAAAACACTGTAAAGGTACTTAAAATGTAAGCATGTTGTCATAATAATAACTCTTATTAGTACAAGAAAAATTTGTTCCTTCCATAAATAAAATGGCTGTGAAAGGAACAAATTGTAGAGTATTAACAGAATAAAGGACATGATAAACAGCATTGTTAATTAGTTTGCTTAGTCATACTTTTATATATTTGGTAAGAGTTAATCATATTACATTATTATAAAACCATAACAGTTGTAATGTCATTACAGATTTTTATTTCAGATGGGAGCTTCATGTCTTCCAACTGCCTAATGCAAAATAATTTCTAATTAATAATTCCTTTGGAGTAATTATAGCTAACAATGTGAATGTGGGGAAATTAATGAATTAGGAAGAAAGCTTACATTTTGTGTTTGGATCTGTATGCTAGAATGATTTACAGTTTTTCTGCCTCCTCTGGTAATGGCTGTAATTTAATTATGAAAACTTCAAGAAATGTCCCCTTTCCACCTCACTGATTCTACTTTTTCTGCAGCTGTCATTGCATTTACTCTCAGAGAGTGAATTAAATGGAATAACTGCAAGAGTTTATGAAAGAAAGGCAGCTCGTTGTTTCACCTTTTGCAGTGGAGCCTACACTGAAAACTAACTTCACTGGTCTGGCCTCTGCAAGGCAAACTGTGAGCTGCCACTAATGAAAGTTGCCTCTCTGCCACTTTGTGCTGTTTTGGTCTGGTGACCTGCGCAGTGCAGAACATCATTCACTGAGCAATGGTGACCTGTGCAGTGCAGAACATCATTTGCTGAGCAATGGTGACCTGTGCAGTGCAGAACTTCATTAATTGAGCAATGTTTCCCACAAGGACAGACAGAGGAGCTCAGCATCATCTCTTCAAGGCTCCAGTTCTCTGCACTGGGATATAGAGGACAAGCTCTTTCCAAATCCACCATCCTGGGATAACTTTCCCTCACTCTGCCATTATTTTCAATGTCCTCAGGTGCATCTTAGAATTCCTTCACTGGCATAGAGTAATATGAACCCAAATACTTCACATCTTTTCTTTTAGCACATGCAAAAATTTGTTTTGAATCTTACTGAAATTGCTTTTGGATGATGGTCATACATATGCAGTTACCTGGCTATAAATTGGATGTGTCTTAATTCAGGTACATTTGTATCTGAACTATAAACCTGAATTTAAACAATTTAGTCAGTTGTGGAGATCTATTTCAGGGAATATGCAGTCACTGCTCAAAACTACTACTCTCCAAACAAAACCAGAAAGAATAGTCAGGATGGGAATCCTGGGTAGATCAACTTATAAAGCTTTGTTTAAGTGAAAGGCAGACAAAGTTATAGCTGCTACCATGCTGCTTTCAGAGACAGGTCTTAAACACAGTAAAATGTCATATTACCTCAATGCCTGTTCTGCTAAATACTGATGTGGTTTTGTTTCTTTTTGGTTTTTTTTTTTTTTTTTTGTTTTGTTTTTGTTTTTTTTTAATGCTCTCTGGCTTTTTAATAATGTGTGTGTAGGTAATATCTTCTACTTTGCAAAGTCTCTGGTTTATAGTAAGGATGGAAAAACTAATGAAAATGGATGTTGGCACTGTAATGTCTCCTGTCATCTGGAAAGACAAAATACTGAGTGAGATGCAAGGTTGGATGCCAGTTTTGCTGTGCTAGGTCCTAGAGTTAGTATGCAATTGCTGAAAGGCAGAAATAGTTAATGATGTCAGCCAGGTGCTGTGACCTGAATTAGGCATACAAAAAAGGATCTGAACACATTATGGTCTTTAATGCCGACAATGAAATACACCACACTACAAAGGCCTAGCAGACAAGTAGCTCCATCATATTAAAGAACTCCTGTGTCACAATGACCACTCTCAGCTACCACATCAGCTGGTCTTTACTGGCATTTTTAATCTCAGGCAGGATGCTGTCTGAGTGGTGCTTGGTGCAGCATGGCAGGAGATGTAGGGCAGGGCAAGGTGAAGCCAAGAGCACTCAGTGTGATTGTGTTTGTCATCTTGTTCCTGGGGCTGCAAACTGATTTGGCCCCTCAGGCTGCCTCAGAGTTGCTCTGTGTGGCACCTAGATGCCCATGTCTGCAAGGAATCTTTCAACACGCTGCTAGTTGTCAGGATCCCTGAATGTAAAGTGAGTTTGAAAATCATTAGTATTTTTTGTGTAAGCTATATGCTGTGTATTTGAGAATACTAATAATGCATTTTATTTTCTGACTGCTGAAATATTCCATGTTGGCATCAATGGATTTCAAAAAAATTCTCTTGTGTTCATTTCACTGTTTTTAAATCTGCATTTCCTTTCAGCATGGCTGTTCTCATATGTAAATATATTATTTCTGCTGAGACATCAGTTTTGATTAGAGTTGGCTTTCTAGCTGAAGGCTCTTGAAAAAGCTGTCTGGACTTCTGTTGAGGCTGTGATCAGATGTTGTTCTGTCCTACTAGCTACCTTACAGTGTGTCTTTTTGTATCCATCAGAAGCTTCTAAATCCCAAAGAACACATTTTTCCACATATATATCTCTTTTATAAATGCAGAGATGGCATAAGCCTAAAGTGCATTCACTTTGGTCATCCTATCATATTTCCAAACTAGAATTAGAACAGAACACAGTAGTAATATTGGCAGAGTGTTATTCAGTTGTCTTTTTCCCCTATGGACCCTTACTTATCTACCCTGACTCTGAGACAAGATGGACAATTAAAGCTTTTTTAATCCCTGGGGACTTTAAATTCCCCCTCCCTTTTAAAATCAGAATAATGCTACTTTCTTGTAGGTGTGGGAGGTTTCTTCTCCAGTCCTTACTGTGGGACTGGAGATCTTCACCTGAGAACAGCAGGGAGGCAGCCCTGGGCATAACTGGTAGCTCTGGGGAGGCAGAACCTGCAGAGTCCTGTTTGGCAGAGGGTATGAGATAGGCTGTGGTGGTTACAGCCAGGTCCTGGCAGCTTCCACACCAAGGGTGAGCCCCTCCTCATCACAGCAGGTAGAAAATGTCCCACAACCCCAGCTTGCAGCACCTCCCATCACCTCACTAAAGGATTTGGGAAGGGTGAGTGTAATAGCAAAGGCAAGGAAAATTGAGACTGGAAAGTGGGAAGAAGTATTTGATGGAAATAGAGAGTGGTTTGATTTTGACAGAAATGAGACTTTTCACCAGTCTTAGTGGGAATGGAAAGATACAATCATCTCTCCTTAGCACTATTCTTGTTTTCATTTATTCCCCAATAAGAATCCTTCAAGAGCAAAAAACTAAAAAAATCCCAAGGAATCCCTCAGAAATATTAGCAAATGTGACATATTTTGGTCAAGAAATCAAGCTCATGGAACAGAATGGGGGCACAAGGCACAAAAATCCTGTATATTTTGGGAAAACTATTATTTCATTAGCAAAAACTTATGTGGATTTTCTTCTATTCTGTGAAAACCAGATAAGTAATTTCACTGAAAAATTAAGTTTTCACAATGTATTCACTTCCAAGTGGGAAATGGTGGATCAGTCTTGGAATTTTACTCCAGTTCTTTTTATGTAGGATATTAATTAAGAGACTTTTGCCAAAGATAGCTCTATGGGAAACCCGGCAGAGTCCTGTAAGAAATGAAGATGTGGTGCTAAGAAAGACGTCTAAGATAGATACCCCCTCTCTTCTCCAGATGGAAGGCATAGAGGGAAGAGGAAACCACTTTCATAGATGGTCTGATTTTGTGTTTACACTTGGAGCAAGATGAGAGATTGGATAAAAGGCTAAGATAATGTATCTCAATGGATACAGAATTTGATACCAGTTTTGAATGAATAAAATTGATCCTTTTTAAGCAAGTGAAATCACTCCAGACACTCCTTGGGCTTTTTACTATTCTGTATAGTTTTGGTGGGATACCCTGAAAGATAATGTTTTGAAAAAAAGAAAAATTAATATTTGACATATTACACATGCAAGAGAAGTTTCTCACTAGAGTGGCTTAATTTCTGTCATTTCTCTCAGAACCCTGAGTTAGGGTTCTGAGGCATAGAAGTAACAAAACACATTTAAATTCAAGTCCAGATTCTTATAAAGAGTTGCAGAAAGTCACTTTCTGTTTCAGGAAGGTCTCCAGATCTTGAAAACTACTTGAGATCCAGTAGTATGTGTCAAGATGCACTGGAACATCTCAAAGCTGAGTGTTTTCCACTTCGAAATTTACCTGTCTAGGAGCTTTAGAAAATGTAGTTGCTGTTTAAGGGAACAAACTGGGAAATGTTGTTGTTACAGTTCTGAGAACCTGGTTTATATGCTGTAACTTGCCCATCTCTCAAACTCCCAAGTGTTTTGGTAGTGGTGTAGTCTGAAAACTAAATGGAATGTCTAAGTAGACATTTCTTCAGACTCTTACCAATATATTATATCTCAAACACATCATAATGCAGCGTGCCATGTCCCATAATGTTTCACAGTAATTCAGTTACTGCAAAATTAACTTCATGACTAAAGTACTGAATGCCCCTCTGGTCTCATTCTAATGTACACAATTTTCACAAGCTAAAATACTGTCACAAGTGAAGCTTACATTGTAGTTTGAGGTCTTCATACTGAAATCTGGCTGTTATAAATAAATACCTAATTGGAATTGTTTTTTCTTCCCCAGAAGATTTGGTAATAGATCCAGGTATTTTTAGAAGCAAAGCATACTCAAATATATTTTAGTCTCCCGTTCCAAAGCACGAGTACTCCTCACATGATTATGCACCTTCTGCAATGTCAACTTTCCTTTACTTGGCAGCTTCAGCATATTGCCATGAAGTAGAACTTTATAAATAGCTGTTTAAAAGAGACTCTCCACCCCCTCTGATTTCTAGGGTTTTCTCTCTCATTTCTTTTTGAAAAGACTGGTTTAAAGTCAGATTTAAAGAGACTGCTGGGATCAGCAAATTTGTGCTGCCCAGACAGAATTTTAGGTATTTTGATAAGAAAGGGAACTTTAAGAAGTCATATAAATTACAATTTAAAAGTAGCTGGTATCCAGTGCTGTGCTTTCCTAATGTCCTCAAGAGACGACACATAAATTTTAGTGAAGTAGAATGTGTTTTAAAATGATGCTTAACTAAGCACAGAAGCTTACTGCAGTTGTATGCTATTAAAGTAAAAAAAAAAAAAAAAAAGCCATTCCCCAGTTCAGGCTGACAAGATGTCAGTATTTTGTTCTGCCTGAACTTCTTAGGAAGAAAGGCTCAGTACTTTTCTGAGAAAGGATCCACAGTAGCTCAGGTTGGCTTTCCCATGGCTGTAGAAGCTTAGTGGTTTAGAATATGAGTCCAAGTTCAGCAAGAGTAAGGAGATGATGATGCCAACTTGGCCTATTAAAATTCTCTTTCAAAGGTTTTGGCATAAATTTAAAATGGTAATAAGCCTAATGAACTAGTACAAAAGCCTATGATAAAAGTGCTGGAAGACTGTCTTAGGGATACAAGAAAATTTTACTTTAACATTGCAATATTTAGTGTTCTTCTGTAACATGTATTTCCAATGAAGTGGTGAGTAATATCACTTAATCTAAGTCAATTAGCCAAATGGTCTGTATTCCATATTTCTAAAATTTATTTCCCATTAGGGATACAATTTGCTTATCATCATTATTTTTCATCCTGTACTTTTGATTTCTACAGAATTTTAATTTTCTATTACCTTAGGGAGCGAGCTGAAGTCTGCATTGGGGGAAACTTACACAGAAGCAATTTTGCTTTCAGCAAGACCTGAAAAATTAACCTTCCGCTCAAAAAACACGGGGAAAATATGAGTTCTGCATTTGCAGTCTTTATGAAAGAAAATTACTGATCTATTCCTCCAGACAGAGCCTATAAATGGAGCTAAAGAGAGGAAAAGAACACACTAAAGAACATAATGAGATCCCAAATTTTAATCTAGTTCAGGGACTTTAGCTAAATCTCTCATGCATCTGACTTCAGTGGGATTCAGGCTTAAATTAAGAATATTCTTAATTGCTTATGTTAACATTCTCTTTAATCAAAGCCTAAGGAACAGGGGGGAAAAGTAAGACAGTGTCAGGGTGAGCTGGCATCTGTGTTTGCCATACAAAGGGTGGATTATCAATCCAAAAGCTGTTTTGGAGAGTGAAGGGCAAAATTAATGACAGAAGAGGGGTGGGCAAAGCTCTGAGAAGAAACTCATAATAGAAAAGCAAGATAGGTGACAACAAAGACTGATGGTGGCAAGAGGACATGGTTTCTGTCTGCACACCAGCTAGTCCAGGTGTTTAAAAAAAGACTGATTGTGGCACTTAGTGCCATGTTGTAGTTGAAAAGGTGGTCTTAGGTTGCACTTTTGATGATCTCAAAGGTCTTTTCCAACCCAGTTGATTCTGTGATTCTGTCCTGCTGGAAGACCTCTTGAAAACTCACAGAGACCTGTCATTTGCTGTGTGCTTTTCCAATTAATCCAGTGCTGACCTCGTGCTGCACAGGGAACTGGCCCAGGCAGGCATTTTGTATTGGCACAGCCTGTTGCTTCAACATGCTAATTTGCCAGTCACTGTCTGGGAAACAGACTCTGGCAGGAATGACAGGTGGAGCTGGGCCTTTACTCTTTGATACCTAAATTTGAAGAGTCTCTTCTCTTCAGCAAGTGTCTTATAGTATTTAGAAAAGTCACATATTAATATAAACACTAAATAACTAGTGTTTATTAGCAATTTACAGGCATAACACATGTCCTTTTCTAAAATGTAAAAATAATTTGTTTAAATAAGCACTTGGCACTGTTTCCTGAACCTTGCAAAATGGTTTGAGCAAGAAATAGAAGAAAGGGGGAAAAAATATCTTTTTTTTCTCCAATATCTGCTCTTAATAGCATGTTTTTTACAGAAAATGAATGTGGAGTGCTCTCACCAGGTCTCAGCTATGGTGGTACAGGATACAAACCTCCTTGGCAGAAGAGGCAACTCCAACTGGAGTGGGATTTGGCTTAGTCTAGCTTCTGTGTGTCTGTTTGCAGGCAGTGTCCATACAGCCTTTATAGTGAGTGGATATCAAGAGCTTGATGCAGCAGCCTACTCCTTGGCATCATCTGGTATGAACTGAGTTTCTATAGGTGTTTTCTATGGTTTACAGATGTCCCCTCCTAAGAACAAGACTGTCCATAGTTCCTGTGTCATGTCTGTAGGCTTTAGGTGCCAGCCACATTATGGCATTTAAAATGGCATTAAGGTGCCTGTGTGTAGAGAACAAAACTGGGGCCCTGCTCCATAGGGTCTAAATGTGTCCTAAAGATGCCCAATTCAAGATAGCAGAGAGAACTTCTCACTACACTAACCATAATGGAATCTTAAGAGTTATTTAACATGAATGTCTGCAATATAACTGGCTAAAGTCAGAGGAGCTCAATCCCAGCCTGGGCATCCAGTGTGTTATTGGGGGATCTCATCATCTCTGGCCACCACTTGAAAATAAGCCTTTAGTACTCTTATCACATGTTGAGGCTGACTGATAGCGTTCCCTGACTACACTCACAGGATCCAGCTGTCACGTGCAAAGGGAAAGAACAATGCTTTACCTGCAGAGCTTTATGAGTGGTCTGTGGCTGTCTCTGCTCAGCTGTGACTGCAGTCCTTTGGCATTCCAGGGAAAAATTAAAATTCTTGAAGAGATTGTTACCAAAAACTTGAGTATTTGTAAATTTTGTGTATCACCAGACTTAGAACATACTTTTTTGATCAATTGTTTGCACTCACTTGCCAAAATTACATTTACATTATACTTCAGGTGAACATTGAACATTATCTCTTGTGAATCTGTAAGTTATTTAGAGAAGATTTAGTGTCACTGGTGCAGAGTGGTAAAAGCACCTCACTGCTTGGGAGGGCAGAAGAGGCTGTTCAGGAGGGATGGGCAGAGCAGGAAAGGTAGAAAAGTTGCACCGTATATATGGGGAAAGTTCAGCTTTACAGCCCTTTCAGGCATTGTTAATGTGGTTGAGAGCCTGTGGGTAAGGGTTGGGGGATGTAAAACAAAGAAGATGTCATTGTGGGTGTCTGTTCTTAATTACCCAGCCAGGATGATTGCACTGATGAGTTATTCTACAGGCAATTAAGAGAAGTCTCTGGATTGATAGCCTTTGCCCTTATGGGAGACTTTAATTTCCCACACACATCAGCTGGCAATACCATACTGACACTGTTGGGATGAGTAAGGCTGGGAAATGCCTTACATTTCTTGAAGAAAATTTCTTTGCACAAAGATGCAGTGAGCCAGGAAAGGTGCCCTCCTAGACTTGCTGTTTGTGAATAAAGAAGGATTCGTGGGAGACGTGATTGTAGAAGGCTCTCTTGGTCACCATGATAACAAAGGCTGAGTTTCAAATGTTTGGTGTAATAGGAAAAAAGGCCCATCTCTGCCTGCTGGGCAGCAGTGGGCACTCAGGCTGTTTCTCCTCTCTTTCTGCAGCTTCCAGGAGGAGAGGGAGCTCTGGATGAGCACAATTCTGCTCAGGCCCTTGGTGTCCTTGCTGCTAAACTTCAGCAGGAACATGTCCCCAGCAGGATGACCTCCACCAACTTGGCTATTTCCATGGGGCCAAATATTTGAGCCCACCTGAGGACAGGATTCCCGTGGCGCAGGTGATGGGGAAGATGATAATTACCAGCTGACTACAGCCTGCCAAGCGCAGCTGAGCTGTGTCGTTCTGAGGTGTCTGGCTCATTCTCAGCCATTTTATTCTATAGTGTATAGGACTGCTGTGGGGTCTTCAGAAGATTTTTTGAGAATTTGGATCATTGGGGTGATTTTGATTGTAGTAGACAGACATTGTGCTGTCAGTTGGAGAGTGAATAGAAGCTGCATTTCTCCAAGAGGTTTTACTTTTCCTTTCAAACAACATGTAAATACACAGTCTGTAGGAACCTTAGATACTTTTCCCCAAAAGCTTAGCTTCAATTTAATGTTAACAAGTTACTGTACTGACAAGTGCTGGTTGAGATGACCTAAGATGTATTGTATAAATCTTTTCAAACACAGTTGTTGTATATTCTGGGTATCTTTCAATACTCCTGCCTCATTTGACATGAAAAATACTTTAGAGAGCATATCAGTTTTGAGCTGCAGATCAGGGACTTGTGATCCACCTGGAAGAAGTGGTGCTGCTGTACTTACATTCACTACCATTGGCAAGAATTATACCAACTGCATTATGTGACACTCTGCAGAAACACCTTTTCCCAAGCTGTCATCGAGCTGCAGTTTCTTTATTCCAAACCCCGTTGTGTTGTCACTACCAAGAGCATAGCATTAATTTAAAAGGCTCCTGTCACTGCTTTTTAGTATTGCCCAGTAACACAGTATTTATTTGCAAGAATTTTCTCTAAGAGTGTAGGTAGTAAAATGGACTGCATTGACTTGAAGTAATTTTTTCCAGGTCAGAGAAAACTGGTAGCAAACACTAAAATTATTTCCATACTGCATTAAACATAAAAACATATGAATGGGGGCATATACCACTGTTGAAATGCTGGTCCTTTGTGTCTCTCCCATGGTATTAGAAAGAATGTGTCTGTGTAGCTACATCATGCAGGCAAGCTGTGTGTTTTTCCCTGTTTGACTGGACAGATATTCTGGAATGATGATAAGCCTATTAGGTGTATTAACTATATTGTGATATCACTCTGTATCCTGACAGTGCTGAAAAGCAGTTTGCTTTGAGCCCTATAAAAACCAAAACCAATAACACAATAAAAATCATAAAAGCTGAAGTCCTGAAGAGCCTCCAAGGTAAACTTACACAGGTTTTAGTGGAAGATAAGAATAAGTGAAATGGAGGCAGTGAACGTTCTGTAATACAGTTTACATAAATGTGACAGCTACACAGAAAAACCTCGTATTACATTGGCAGGTTTTCTGTAAAAATATGCATGTAAAACAGAGATAGATGCTTTAATATAGAATTAATATATGTAATATAAAAGATTGTTTATGTGCAAGAGTGAGATTCTTCGTATTAAACTGTTGGTTTCTATTTTCAATGTGTCAGAATAACTGGAGGAAATTTGTGGTATGCCTTTTAATAACCGAGAGCACAGCAATGCAGCCTTCTATGGGGAAAGTTATGGAATACATGGTCGGGCCATCTGATACAAAATAAGGCAGCAGAGAACTACAAAGAGTTGTTTTCCTATTAGAGGTGCTGTCAGGAGTTTGTTATGGACAACACTAACATTCTGAATGGAGACTTGGGCATCAGTGATACTCCATTGCTGCCTGAGTTCACTTGATCAAGGGAAAGTAGGTCTTCCTTGTCTGTCTGTCTGTCTGTCTGTCTCTCTTTTAAAATAATTATATATGTACCATCAAATGTAATATTCTATATGGAAGGCTAAGCATATAGCTGATAAGTAATGCAGCTAATTGTTCACATGATTCCCAACATAAGACAATCCAGTCCAGTTTCCTCCTGCATCACAGAATGGGGATCACCTGGCTTACCCTACCAAAATATGAATTGTTCCCTTCTCAGTCTGTCATCCACACTCTTTATGACCAGTGGGAAGAGACAGTCACACCAAAGGCAGTCCAGCTGTCCTACACTGCTAGTCTAGGATGAGATAAAATATCATTTGAAGGCACTGATCTGTCTTTAGAGTCTGAACAGAGAGGATATTTATGTCTCTGATTTACAAGATTTATTTACAATGATTTATTAAGATTTACAATCATTAAAGTTAATTAATATAAAATTATACTCTTAGTCATTTTATTACAGATCACACAATTGAATAATACCTCACAAGTGTTTATGTTACCTGTTTTTGTTACAGCATTTTAAGCAAAACCATCTGATATAAATTAAACAATCCCACCATTAGAACAATGCAAATGCCTTTTATTTAGTGTGCAACGTCTTCCTTTTTCTCCTAGGATTCAATCTGCTAAAAGTGAAGCTTTTAGTTGTATTTTCAACTGGAACAGAGAAGAGCATAACCTAAAATGTTGGAAGAGTAGAAGTTAATATTTGGAGGGAGATATACTCTGTATTACATTATTGGTATGTATTCCTCAAGACATCCAGCTGCAAGGTGAATGAAAAGCAGTGGTGCATGCTGTTGGAGATTTTGAATACATTTATTCTTTTATGCCTTTATGATATATAAGAATTATATCATTTATACATTTTGAGGGTGCATTTTCAGCTCTTAATGTCTCAGAAAGGCCAATATTTGTATAAAAACAATAAATGGACAGACTAATAACTGGGCCTCCCAGATGAGCTGGGCTCTCAGCCTGCTTTATCCCTCTAACCTGCTGCTCTAAAGGGGTCTGGAGGACACAACTCTTACACATGGAAGCTGCAGAGATTCCATGTGAGTACTTTAAAAAACTATCTGCTTCTTCAGATAGTTGGTTCCTGCTTTGACTTACCCTCTGGAGGAACAAAAGGCTTTAATTAACTGCAGAGACAACCCAGTGCCCCTAAACTGAACTTTATCTCCTATTGATGCCTTTTCTTGGTCTTAAAAAACTGAGAGCCAGACAAAATTAAAGGGTAAGGTGTTTTTACCTTGGTATTTTAAAAAGGATCTCTTAACCATGTGTAGCTCTCAATTTTCTAAGACCAAGAAAAGGCATCACTATGAGATAACTTTATATATGCTTGTGTCATGCTTAACATGGAACAATGCTTAACCAGAGGAAGCTGTGTTAGAGCAGATTTGTGCCACCAGAAGAGACATACTGATGTAATTAAAGTTTAAATTCATCATCTTATGGTCAGTGCTGTGGAGTAATTCCATTTCTTGCAGTTAAATCCTTTAACCTGTGTGTTTGTCTTCAGAATAATGTATACAGTATGGACTGGGAAGCATACTTGTCAAAACTATGAGTGACATAGACCAATTTTAAATCACTAAGGTTCTATTTTGATATTGAAGTGTCATGCACAAGCAATCAGAGCGAAACCCAAAGGAATGCAGGGAAAAGGTAAGCATTTTTGTCTCAAACTGGGAATGCATTTGTTGATATAAGCAACATTTTATTTTAAGCATTTCCTTCTGCTGGTCAATGATGCAACCTGTTTAGAGGTAGTCAGTGAAAAGCAGAAGTATTTAAAGGATAGAATGGCCTTTGCACTATTTGCACATCCCAAGCTATTAGCACATCTGCACATCTGCAGAGTAACTCAACTCAACTCTGGCCATTCACAGAGACTGTCATTTCGACCTTTAGTATCCCAAGTACATTATCCCATGAGTCCTTCAATCCGTGAAAGAAAAGTGGAGAAGAACAAAAAGGATCAGAGAAAGGGCTCACTGAGGTCTTGCTGGAGATCAGGATCAATAAATCTTTAGTACAAGCCTCATGAACCTTGTTGAAACTTCAAAGTGCAGAGGATCATTGTTTTATTTATGTTCACAAACAGCCTTTTGCCAGTGTGAGTCAGTCAATACACCAATTACTAAGATAAACCTGGGTGGCCTTCACCTAGCACCAGCTGTTCTTGTGTTGCATTGATACCTCAAGCCCTTACAAGATAGCAGGTCTTCCTCCATTCTTCCTGGAGTGGATCTGCCATTGGTTTATCCAAGGGGCTGCCCATGTGCTTTTGATAAAGTGGACATGTTATGGGCAGTATTATGAAACAAAGCTGGTCCTTAACTGGCATTCTTAGACATTGTTTCACCAAAAGCAGCTGGTAGTTATTAGTTTGGCTCTCTACCTAGCATTGTAGTAAGGTGGGAATCTTATTTCCTTGATTTTTGAAAATTTCAGTGTGTCAGTGGAGGGTTTGAATTTCCTTACAAACACTTGTGTTCTAATTAGCAAGTTGCAACTGATCACATTTAGGATTCCCAATTTCCTTTTGTTTCTCATTTTTTTGTTTGTCAGAAAACCAATAAAGTGGGAAGCAAGTTCAGAGGAAGAGGATACAGAGCAGAAATCATACCATACCATTCTCCTTCAGTCTCAGCTAGGCAGAGAGTTAAATCAAGCTACTTGAAGAGTCCAAGGCCTTTATTACTCAAGTACAATTAAAAACCAAAAAAAAAAAAAAAAAAAAAAAACCCCAAAAAACCCTTTTTGTTCTTGCTTAACATTGCCAGCGTTCATATTCTGCTTCCCTCACAAGCTTGTGTGGTGGAAGCACATGATGGCAAGGGTGCCATTCATTGCTGTAGCCTTCTGACAGCAGACACAGGACACTCACGGCCTTCAGCCTCTGAGCTTCTCAGAGGGCAGCGGCTGCAGGGGGAT
Source organism: Melospiza georgiana (assembly GCF_028018845.1). Taxonomy (NCBI): domain Eukaryota; kingdom Metazoa; phylum Chordata; class Aves; order Passeriformes; family Passerellidae; genus Melospiza; species Melospiza georgiana. Next base: position 41,930,693 of record NC_080431.1, read on the forward strand.
CAGTGCCATGGCTGCAAAGGTCAGTAGGGCACAGCAACAGAGCTGGTGAGGACAGTGGAAAGATGAGTACCAATGACTGCAGGAGGAGAATGCAGGGCACACATGCTGCTTCCTCAGGCTGACTGGAGCACAGGGTAAATTCTTGGCTCTAGAAGATGCAGGAGTACATCCGAATCTCACTCTGGTTCTTCAAAAGACCCCCATGTGGCCACTGGGGAATGCTTTGACAATGGGATTCAGGTTTGTTCAGTGTTAATCATAGTCCGCAAAAATCATAGTTATGACAGCTAAAATTACCTCTATTCATTTTAATTCTGCTAAATGTTCAACTAGGGAAGCTCAGGATTGCCACCTCAGACTGCAGTATGGTCTGTAACTCCCATGTCATTAAAGGTTCACTGAAGCTGTAGTGTTTAACAGATGATGCTCCTTTAATTTCTGGCCAGGTTTCTGAAGAGATTTTGCTTTCCTTACAAACTCCCACACAAGGGACAAGGCAAGTATATTGAGAGGTAGAACCATTCCTTTCAAAAAGAAAAAAAAAAAAGATCTTACCATCAGTGTAGCAGAAAGCTGGTACATATACTGCATGCTCATTTTCCTGTCACCTCAAGGATGGAGAGACCCACAGTATGCTGAGCGCCACAGATATAATAATCCAAATATGATGCTTCTTTTTTTGCCAATTATTGAGATGTTTTGCTGTGGTAAGGTTGGTGAAGTTTTGAATTGTACCCCCAGCCATAAACACTGCACTTAGACCTGTCACAAATGCAGTGGCAATATCTATGAGTGTTTTTTAATCCATTTAACAAGTACCAAAAGCCTCACTTGTTGTTCATGGGGCTTTATGAGTAGCACATTGACCTCAGTCTTTCTTGGTGGACCATTCAGCTTAATAGCACTTCTCAAGCTGACCTACTTTGAAGATGAGCCCCCAGGGGTAAGACCCATTGGACTTAATTGTAGAAGTCTGCTAACTCAGTGTCAAAGTCCAAACCAGCCACCCTAAGCTTCCTAGCAGAGAAATGGGTAGTTCCAGAGGATGATTTATCTGGCCTATTTCAGGATTAAATGAATCACTACTGAGAGTTGCCTGTTTTTCTATTTTTTAGTGTAAAGGGAGCCTGCAATGACAGGTTTTAGACAAAAATGTTAGACTTCTAAATACCTGAAATAGGAACTTAAACTCTGTCTTGGATACCGGCATGATCACTGAAATATAGAAGCTTAGAGAATGTGGAAGTAATAAAGTAGGATTTGCAGGATAAATTTTATTTTTTAAATTAACAAATAGTGGAAACTCTTTGTGTTTAAAAACCCTTTAAGGTAAACTTGATCCCTTTTTATAAAAAAGGCAGATTTTCAGTGGCTTTTCCCTGTTAATGAATTACTAATCTCTGCTCCAACAGAGCCATAAACAAATCACTTTTTACTAATTATTTTTTGCAGAAAGGTGATTAGGTTTCTTAAAAACTTCTAAAAATTTCTAGTGCTTATCTAAATTGTCCAACCATAAATTTCTGTGCAGGATATCTAAGTACTGATTTGACATTCTGTAAAATGTAAAGTGGCAGAAACCTCCAGATATGATTAATCAAAACATTTTGGAGGAGAAGATGTTAGAGGGAATAGATCTGTCACTGATACATGAAAAGGTTTTAATAATCAAAGGTAGTTTTAGATCCTTTGCTTTCTGCTGGATGTTTCCATACCCTCACCTTCTCTAAATGCTAGTAAGCTGTTCATGTCACTGAGCTACACAGGGTGAAATTTTCATGTGGGTAGAGGGAGAGAAGGATGATCAATTCTTTCCAGCTTTCTTTTTTCAGACTGATTTTTTGGCTGTACTAACCTGGCAAAGTCAACAACACAAGGCTTTGAATATCCAGCTGCACCCTATAAAGGTTAGGATATCTCCTTGCTTCCTGGGTTTAACAAATAGTTGCCAGGGACCAGACACCAAAAAGTAAGATGGTGTATTGGTTCAGCTTTTAGTAATACTTGGGTTCTAAATTAAAACTCACTGGAATCAAAGAAAGAACTAGTGTTTCATAAATACTACCAGAATTTTCTTATATTTATTTGGATCATTTGCTATATTGCTTTCAAATAAAATTTTACATAAAAGTAAAATAGCTGAGCATTTTTAAATCTCCCTATTTTTCCACTTAAAATAATTTGAGGTATCTCAATTTCCTTTCCAGTTTCCTTTTAATACCCTGTTTATAACTGGTGAGAAAGAGGCACAGTTAGCAACATTCTGCCCATAAGCAGAAAATGTAATGATTCACACACAGTGGTTTAGGAAATTCTCCTCTATAACATAGTTACTAAAGTTTTAGTTCAGGTAGTAAGGATCTGTATTTTGCTGGAGAATGCCAGGGGATTTTTTGTGATATTTCCTCTTACCCCTCTTACCTCTTACTCCAAATAAGACATTAAGAAACACAGAAAAGCAGTAGCGAGAATTTTGTTAAGGTGTTATAGGCAGCCGTATTATTCTTTTAGTGCCTTACAGTACATTATCAAAACATCTTTGGTGCTTTACAATACAAAGGTAAAAAGAAGGAATAAAGGAGTAAAATATTTTTAATGACTTCTTCTGTATGCATAGTCATCTTCTAGCCCTTTTGGACAGAACTAACTTAGAGAAAAGCAGATTAATTAATGCTTGTGCACCATTTTGAAGAGTCAAAATACCTTACAACATACAAGTTCTGTTAACAAGAGATTTCAACACTTGCAATAATATGGGGATCCTCTGAGTTGAAAACAGCACTGAAAATTATATGACCTGAGAGAAAGAAATCAAAACCTGAATATGAAAACATTGGAGGTCCCCAGGTGGTGCAGGTATTTTGCTGTTCTCAGTGTTGCAGGCTGAGCACACATTCCCGCCTAAATTTTTCACAAGACGTAGTTACAAACAGTTAAGCTTTTCCTCCAGACCTAGGGTGATATTTGAGTATCCATGATGGAAAAACACAAATAATTTAATATTTTTTCTCTCCCCTCACGTCCCTAGAGAAATGTCGTCATTGAGCTGCTTGATTACTTCTTGTGTTCTTTTGCACTTACATGGCCCTCTGTCTCGGTACCGCCTGCACTGCTGAACCTCAGCTTATAAGGAGTTACAAACACACCAGCTTGACACAACCATTAAGTAACCACACTTTCATGCTCTCAGAAAAGCAGAAATAGAGCTTAGTCATAGAATAAGCCTTGCCAGAGGATTACATTTCTACAAGACATCCAAGCCTTAAGAATGGGCTTGTTGCTCTTTCTCAGCACTGGGGACATCTCTTTATGAATTTCCAGAACTCATCCTGGCCATCATGAAACAATTGATTATCTTTGTCCAAAGGTGGTTAGAATTCCTTTTTGTAATAAAACAAATAGGATTTTAACAAAATGTTTTCAATTAAATTTTGGGTGAAAATAATTTTTTAAATTTTGTTTTTTTGTTTTTGAGATTCTTTCAGTAGAAATCCAGGCATAGCTGCATTCCTAGAATAGTTGTTTATTGTGTGATGCAATCTGGGAAAAATAATTCAGTGGAAATTAAATTATGCAGTATTCATCCACTACTCCCTTCCTTGATCAAGGTTTTCCATAGAGTATAACAGATTATATCTTCCTAGTGATTGTATTTTTATTTGACAGATTTTACTATCAAACTTTGAGACTTCAAGAGAATAAATGGGAATAAACCACTTCATTGCACTTGCAGAAAGTGAATGGTCATTCCTGCACACCTTTACTGGGCATTTCTAGCTCCCCACAGTATGAGCTGTCCAATGCACTGAACTGTTCCATAGGGGCTGCCTCGTCAGTCCCAAAGAGGACACAAAAAGGAAGAAACAGTTTTCCAAGACAAGCCACAGAGATGACAAACTTACTGCAGAGAGTTCCCAGGGGAACTCTCCAACATATCTTATGGCTTTTTTTAAGCTCTTTCCTAGCTTACTGTTATGCTGACAGTATCTGAAATGCACTTGCACCTCTCTCCCACACAAAGTGCCTTCAGTGCCTACCAGCAGTCAAATGGCTACCAATATATATTGGTCTGTGCTAGGTGTGCTGCAAATGAATCCATAAAAAGGTTTCCTAAAGTAGCTGTGCTTCCTTTTGTCTAGGTCTGGTGTCCTGTAAGTGAATCCATAAAAAGGTTTCCTAAAGCAGCTGTGCTTCCCTTTGTCTAGGTCTGGCTACCCACAGAGTACATGTGCTTTTTCTCCCCTCCTGAGAGAGCAGTGGTGGTGGTGGGGTGACCAGGGGGATGTGGAACAGGATGGTGGTTTCCTTGAGCAGCTTTGTAACTCTGGTGACTGTGGGGTGCTCCTTCAGCTAAGTCGGGGAGGAAAAGGCCTGGTTGCACTGTCAGGCTGTCAGAGATTTCCAAGCAATGGTAGTGGTGACAGAGGGTATAAGTAGCTATTTTTGTCTTAGGACTGATTCAGCTGCAGTAGCTGCACTGTGACACACTGACTCTATATCCAGCCATCTTCTCCTCCTCTGGGCACTGAAGGGTTGGTTACAGTTGTCAGCCCTATCTTCCTCTTTTCCCCTTTCCCTTGCCTCCTCCCTTTGACTCTGTAGGCAGCTCAGCCTCCGTAGTGTCACCTGCCGCACGCCGATAGTGACAGGAGCAGATAGCACTGCAGGCAGTGACATCCCTCTGTGCCAGGCACAATCTCCTAATCAGAGCACACAGCCCTGTGCAGTGCAGCCATCTAATTGTTTACCTTCCAATTTTTTTCTGCCCTAGGGAGACAGTGTTCCAAAGAACAGACCATCAGTTGAAGCCCTCAAGACCTGGAATCTTGCCATTTATATCCAACCTGACTGCTGGTCCCGGGGCTGAGGCACAGCTGCTGAGAGAAGCAGGTTCTACATGTCTGAGCTCTTAATCTCCCTTCCCTTTGTTCTCTAGTTTGTGGTTACTCTCTGACATAGCCTTAAAGTGCAGCACTTAGTCTGAAAGGCTGACATTAGGAACAGCAACAACAATGCTTAGCAATAATCCATTGCATTTCTAGAGCGTTTTCTGCCTACAGACTTAAAATGCCTTGAGAAAAACTTGTATTGTCAGTATCCTTGTTGTAGAGGTCAGATCCCTGCAAAAGAGATTAGATAATAGTTTCTCATCTCCTTTCTGTTCCTTTAAAATATTCTAAAAGCAAGAAAAGAGTGTGTGTGAGAGAGGGAAGGAAGGAAGGAAGGAAGGAAGGAAGGAAGGAAGGAAGGAAGGAAGGAAGGAAGGAAGGAAGGAAGGAAGGAAGGAAGGAAGGAAGGAAGGAAGGAAGGAAGGAAGGAAGGAAGGAAGGAAGGAAGGAAGGAAGGAAGGAAGGAAGGAAGGAAGGAAGGAAGGAAGGAAGGAAGGAAGGAAGGAAGGAAGGAAGGAAGGAAGGAAGGAAGGAAGGAAGGAAGGAAGGAAGGAAGGAAGGAAGGAAGGAAGGAAGGAAGGAAGGAAGGACTCAGCCTTGTCCTTAGGACTTCAGTCACAGGCAAAAGAAATGGAATTACATTGAGCCAATTAAATCAAGATTTAAGTAATGCAATTAATGTTGGATTACATAGATTGATGGTAAGGAATTCTTGTCGAACAAACAGAATACATACTTTTTTTTGTGATGCTAGAACTTTGTCTGCTGGAGGTAATTATATTTGCATTGGCTCCTCTGAGGCATTTGATTTGATGGTATACAACCTTATAATTAAAAATTAAAACAAGAGAAAATCAGCACAATGGATGTTAAATGGAGTAAATGCTGGGTAATTATCATTTAAATATGTGAGTGAGAAGTTGTCACTGAGCAAGTGGCATGCACAGGATTCTGAGTGGATCTGTTCCCAGGCTTTAAAGTGCTTTTTATCAGTGCAACATTTTAACTCTTGTGAGATGAGCATTACCTCCTGCTAATTACTCTGATAGATGATCTGAAGATCGTGGAGCAGCATGAAAGAGATGGATAGGTGAGATGGGGCTGTCTTAACTTACTGGCAAATTAGCTGGAAGAAAAACATTCTGTTTTTAATAGATATGATTGTGATAACTTATACGTAAGAAAACAGAAAGTAGACCACAATTATCAGATGGTACGAGGACAGTATACAGCTATCAGTTGGGAGATGGAGGTGAAGACTAACTTGAATATTTAGGGCTTGACTGCTGTGGCCCAAAAGAATAAAAGTGGGGAAAGGTACTTAAATAAGAATATAGTCCATGAGATTCCTAGAAAATCTGAAAATTATCTGCATTTATTTTATAAGTATATATAAAAGCTTATATATACACATTTCCAGACACAGGTGGATATGAGAAAATCAACAAAGTGAGGAAATGAAGGAAAAGGTCAAACATATATTTCAAAGCTTGTTTTACATTCTATTTAAATTCTTAGTTAAACTCCTGAAATCATGAAGATTTTCCCCAGCTCCCCAGATATCTTTGACAGTCACTGGTTTTAAAGATGTTGGGATGCTCTAGTTAATATCTCTTTGGTTCTTCAATCACTATTAGAATACTCAGACCAGTTCATTTTCAAACTCCTTAAAAAGTGAGAAATCAAAAACACACACAAGAGAATAACACAAGGACTAGAAAACAGATCTTATAGTGAAAGACTCAAGGGCCTTAGTGAATTTAAGTTATGGAAGGAAAATTAAGTTTTTATTTGATCAGCCCATGTGTTACCAATGGAAATGTTGATCAACCAGAGTTGTTAATATAACTGTCTTTAATACAGCAATGGAACATTTAGCTTATATCAATTCAAACTAGAAAAGAGAAAAAAAAGTTTATGGTGGAGGAGAAATGGTGGAACATATTACCAAGGGTTATGGGTGAATTTCCCAACTATGCGGATTTTTCAGTCAGTATGGGATGGCTTTCTAAACATGGTTCTCTGGTTGATCTGTAAGTCAGATCTGAAATGGCAGTCATTTTAATTGAAACTCTGTGAACTGAAGGTTTAAGGAACACCTTGTGTAATGAGATCTGAATACCACAAAAGCTGCCTAGGCCTCTCTTGAGCAAGTGGTTCTAAACCTGAGTGAACATAAGTGAAGGTCAGTGCCTTCAAGAGACACAACCAGAGCCACCACAGGACAGGCAGAGCTGGAGCCTTGGCATCCAGAACTGCAGTGTCCTTTCTTTGGTCCATTATATCTCAGCTATACTTTTACTGACAGTGTTTCCTAACCTAGGACCTAAGGCAGCCGTATTTCAAATATCACTGCCAACTACTGCAGTGGGAACTGAGCTGGATATTGAAGCAACAAAAGGCAACTCCCATATATGCCACATTTCTTCTTTTCTAATAAATGTTATGTCTCTTTATTGCACCTAGATTTTCTAACACCTGTCTCTCTCAGCTTTCCTAAGACTATACCAAACTATGTATAAAAATAATAACCTCATAAAACAAACACAAGATGAAGAAGTAGTAAAGAATTACAAAAATGAATGTCATAAAAAGTTAAACTAATCCCTTGAGCAGAAGAGGACTTCATTTTTCAAAAGTATGTCTGACTACACTAAGGAATTTGCAGTTTTAAATCCCTTCATGGCAGTCACTTTGCCAACAGACAATAAAGCTGCAATTTAAAACTGCATTAATCTTCTGCAAAAGGCAGCAGAGAGCTTTCAGTGTGCTTTTAAAATCATATTTTTTCTTGTAGTACCAGCTACTCCGTGAGGGGTAGGGGGGAAAACCTGCAATTAAAACTTTCAATTATCAGGATGAGGCCAATAAAACTTTTTTTCTCCCTCCCACCCCATCACATCTTCCTTTTTACCTTGGTGTCTGAAGGCATGCCTGCATGCTTGCTCATCCTTCTCATTGCTTGAGCTATGTAATGCATCTGACTGTCTCCCAGGCCCAACATTGCTCTTCCCAGTCATGTCCCAGCTCAAGATAAGTAATGTCTGTCCATGCAGTAGATGCATCTTTGTTCAGTTTGTTTGTACCTTGTCTTCTGTGCTCCTATGTCCTGAGTAGTCTGGTCTAGTGAAAGGTGTCCCTGCCCAAGGCATGGAGGTTGGAACTGGATGATCTTTGAGGTGTCCTCCAACCTAAACCATTCTCTGATTCTATGATTCTATCTTTTTAGATGCTGAAGTGACTGAAAAAAGGGCTTATGTTGCTTTTGCATATGAGCAAAAAGCTCCTTGTATCTCTCCCCATATATCCTATCAGAAACTTGTAACTGTCCTGCAATTACCTGAATATAACAGTAGGGAGGTGTTCAAAAAGGGTGGGGGAAGAAAAAGAAACTAAACTAAGAAGGTGTAAATGTACCAGGGGAAATATTCAAGACAGGAAAGAACATCTCTGACTGGATGGTATTAAGGTTAAGGAGCCTGTATGTTCCCCCCTGTGGTGTCCTACATGTGACTGAGGTGTGGGACTGTCACATAGTTTAAGGATTCAGAAGCCAATCTAGAGGTCTCTATCCTCTGCTTGTCCTTATCACACTGCTGAGTGCCTTACAGGCTGTAATGTACCTATCCTCACTCACAATAGCTCTGTGAGTTTGATAGGACTCCTGCCACTCATTTTTCCCCCTACAGAGCCGAAATCAGTCTTGTAGAGTTAAAAAAAGTTTGCAGATGAAGAGAAGCTCATTTCACCTTTCAGTAATCACATTTTTGGTACCTTCTCCCTGTTACTTGCTATATGCTCCATCATTTCCAACAGCCCCTTGATCTAAAACACAAGGAAGAGGCCATCTTGCCTGGGGTCAGTAAAAATCCTGCTTCACTAAGCTGAATATTTGGATTACATTAAAAAACCCCAAGGTGATTAATCAAGATGTCTGATTCTCTTAAGCCTCCTGGAGGTGGTGTACTGGCAAGGCAGCATTAATACATCCTTGACAAGCCCCTCTCAAGTATGATTTTTAATTTTTCTGTGGAAAAAGCAAGAGCAACAAACCCAGTGTTTTTCTAATGTAATTATCTGACAATACCTAACCCTGTTTTGTCCTATCCATTACTGGTTTCCCCTTATGTATGCACTGAGGACATGTAAAGTAACAGTTAGATGGAAAACTACAGAACAAAAAAAAAAAAGAGTATCCAAAATTTATCCCTGACATTCTGAAAATTGTTGCGTTGTGATGCGTCATAGTAGGTGTGACCAAAATTCATGAACACCTGTTAAAATTCAGTATCATGATAAATTTCTTGGAAAATCACCAGCTCAGATTTCTAGCTTTCAGAGTATGAGGGCCTAGTCACCTCAGTGTAGCAGTGTCTTTGCAAAAGTCTCACTCTGTTGCCACTAAAATATGCTAAGTCATTAGTTTGTTGTGAAAATTCAAGCAATGATGGCGACTGTTTCCTTTGGGTGTTTATAGTAAATTAGACAAGTGATGGCAGCATATGGAGCCTTAGAGATGGCAAAGAAAAGAGGCCAAGACAATTCCTATTATTTGTTTTATCAGGCCATGAAGGAGATATGTCTTTGCCTGTTGCTTGGCAGGAAGGGAGGAAGACATGCTGATTCTTTAGTAAAAATAGACTTTTGAATTTTTGTATGTTAGGGCATTTGCTCCTTTAAAGGTAATTCACCAAAATAATTTTAATATTTTTTCCATGCATAAGGGAAAAAACACAGGGTCTACAGATTTTCTTCTTTAGCATGATCTTTTACCACAACGCTCTTACTGTTATGCTTTATTAGTAGATTAGTGGCCAGGGGAGCTCATTTATACAGCTTATACAGGCAGATCTGCACTTCCATCTGTGCTGATTGAAAAAGCAGAAATGTGGTACAGTTATGTGCTTTGGTATGAATTCCCTTGACTGTATTCATGGATCAATGAGCCCTGCAGAGACACAGAGCTCAGCACTGAGATGATCTGGGCCAGGCTATCAAACTAAATTTCATCCAGAGGTGAGCTGAAAGGTGATGCTGTGTGGATGTGTCACTATCTAGGCAAGCTTCTTCACTATGTACATGGTTTTCCATTAGAAACATCTATTTCCAGTGTAATCCCAAAAGCCTAGAAATCTGAAAAATGAAATTGGGCTTAAGAAAATGCCTGGCCTTTTTTCAGTGAGATTGTTTAAACCCCTGGTATGTATATTCCATTTAATAAAAATTTATTTGGAATATAAAACAGGCATCCAGAAAGAAATAAATAATTTACACATTGCCATTCTGAGGGAGGGAGGGGGAGACTGCTGTACTTTTGGAAGAGAAGATAACATATTAGTATCTCAATAGGTGTCTAAAGTCCAAAGGAGGTAGGAAAAAAGGAGGGCAGTAGTATAACTTATTTTTTCATGTCTAATAAATTACTTCTGTGCTAAATGCACTTGTTAGACAGAGTCAGATAAAGTATGTTTTGCAATTACATTTGGGAAATCAAAATAAGCTGTGAAGTTTTGCCTGGTTTGCAAAGAAAACAGTAAATCCCTGAATATTCCTTCACCCCTTAGGTTAGCTTAACAGAGAAGGCTTAGGAACTAGAGCTGTATCTCAAGCTTGCAAAGTAGCCAGAGAGGAGAAACAAGTAGTGTCTGATAAGGCTTTTCATCAAAGCTGTTTAACATGCTTGTAGTTATGTTGTTCTAAAACACTGGTGAGAGAGGCTGAATGCTCAGCAGTGGTGGATGAGCATCCCAACTTCTACATATGCAACACTTGCCAAGAAAATCAGGAGTCTGATAAATAAAGTGCATGTTTTAGTGCAATCCTATAAAGCAGCTGTATGTTATTTTTAATGGGTAGAAACATTCTGGAGAATAATCAAGATGCTTGCTTAATGGTCAATAATTTAGTATTGGGAGATTGTGATTTCTGAGGCTGAAAAAGCATTTTGGTATAAACAGGCAAATTGGCCACTTCAGGGAAGTTCTGCCCTTTCCCCAAAACAGCCTCTGGGCAAGGCTCTAAAGGACCCAATAACAAGTTTTATCTTTGCTTTAGTATTTGCATAGCTTCAGTGTAGTCTTACCTGAGCAGCTGATTTGTCTTTACAACTCTCTCTGAGATGGTGAAATAATATTAGTTCAGATATACACGTGAAGATGAGATGCAAACGCACCAGAGATCCCAAAAAAAGAACTTCATTGTTACAGTCCCACAGAGCACACTGCCTACAATATTGGTACCTGGAAGGGTCAAATATGTAACTTTACACTGGGAACCTGGGGAGAACTGCAGACATCAGATGGGGTAACTAAAATATTCAGAATGCAACCATCAGATGAGAGGACATGAGACACTAAAGCTGGCCCCTGGAAAAATGCTGAGCAGGAAGGAGTACTATAAATCATATAACTACACGGGATTAAAAAACCTATTTAATTTGTGGCTATCAATTGTATTTTCTTAAAATGGTGTAGTCCTGCTCTAATTCAAAATATCCAGATGTTGGGTCTGAGTTTGTTTCATCTCATGGTGTAAATGTCCTGCTTACCATCCTGTGCCAAGAAGAACATAAAATATAGTAGGATAGTGACAGTAAAGACAGTAAAGAGAGTAATACATAACTAAGACTTTGGAGAAATCAGTTTGCCAGGGTGAAATTCCAAGTCTTCAAGGAGTACTTATTCTATCAAAAGATTACTCAATTAGGTGTGGGAAGCAAAATCTGATTTTGTGCAGATTTGTCTGAAAACTTAGGCTGAAAGAGAAATACATGCACTGGTTTTGTAGAAGTTCACAGAAATGCAGTGCTGAATAAACACAAGGAAATCTTCATTGTAATGATGAATTTATGGTCCTGGAAATCCAGATTAAGATAGGAACATAAAACATGCCAGTGAATATTGGGGCTAGCACTACAGTGATGACTAAATATTACAGGTTTTCAGCTTAATCCAGCATATGCCTAGGCACATTTTTGGCCCTATACAGCATCTCAGCTACACATCACCTTACTTACACATCATTCCACTCTGCTGAACTGATGATTTTGGAATAAGTTTAGGAACAAGGCTATTAATATATGTAAGTATTAGCAGGATTGGGCTGAGAACTGTCCAAGTAAAAACTGAACTAATACTCTAAATTGGACAGATGGATATGATATGCTTTTGGCAGACTTTTGCATTTCCTCCTCAAACAGGTCTCAACTGCTTATAAAACAAGGGTTTATTTCGGTATTCATTTATATGATTTATTTTTCCTATGGCTAGAGTTTATAACTCATTTGCTTCATTTCCAGTCAGTATTTTCTTCCCTCTGTTTATTCCCAAGTTGTTTATATATATACATATATTCCTTTACATAAATAAATATAAATGTTCTATCCCAAATACTTATGTTTTCCCATGAACAGTTTATGTTCTTTTTCTTCTATCAAAATCTTTAGATAAAAATTAGAAGGATATGAAATCTTAGCTGACCTGCTTACATTCTGTCATAAGATTGCATTCTGTCATATTACACTATGTTGAATATTGTCACCACAGAATCATGAGAGCAGGTAAAGACAGAATGTGTAGTATTTACTACATATTTACATTATAAATCTGTGAAGAAATATGGACACAGTAGATAAAAACAGGTCAAAGATTTGTTCTTCTTCTCATTTTTCTTTTTTTTTCTTTTTTTTTTTTTTTTCTTTTTACTTCATATAAAGGAGGATTATGGCATGGGGCCATTCCTTGATTATAATTACCTTTTCCTGATTATAGATCTGGGGTGGTCCCACATGACTTAGGGTACTTGCTCCACTGCTTCATACTATATCAGTGTGGGAGCTGATCCAGAAGTGCTGATGCAAATTTAGAAATTTTTTGGATGTCATCTTCTCACTTGCTAGTCACCTGAATAAATCCTATGGAATTTGCAGTAAATGATCTTGATTTTGTTGAATTATGCAGCTGTAAGTTATTATTCATTTGCAGACAACTCCACTGAATTGCTACAGGAAATAATGGTTTCACCATTTTGACTTTGGTTGTACTCATCTACAAGTGGATGGAGATACCAGCCAGAATTTGTCTCTGGTGATCAGCAGTAGCAGAACTAGTCAAGGCCTTTAAGGAAGGATTTTTAAAACATGTTTTAGTAGATTTGGTTAGAGGAGAGAACTGTGAGCCAGGTATCTTTATTGCTGTCCTCAGTCTCAGCTGAAGTCATTAAAAGGCTTCCCATTAATCTCCCAGGGAAATGGATCTGGCCCTACATATCTTCCTGTGCATTTGGAAAAGCTGTTTCTTGCACAGTGATTTCTGCCTTTCAGATGAGATGAAACTAAGGGATGTGAAGGTACTTTCCCCCACTTTGGAATCTGCAGTAAGCTGAGCACCTGCAAGTTTTGCCTCAATGCAAACACTTTTCTGTAAGGATTGATGAAAATAGCCATGCAGGCAACTGAATGCCATTCCTATTGAATGTCAACTTTAAAAGATCACCTGTAAAATTTCCTACCATTTGCGTGTGGTTCTGAAGTAAAGAAAATGAGACTGGCCCATGGAAGCAGCTGTAGTTTTTGGCAGTACTGTTTTTCATTAAAAAACAGTTCCACATCTCTTCTGTATTTTAAAGCACTGGATGACTTAGCTTCTTGCCTCTGCTCTTAAAGACACATCAATATATTTAAAATAACTGGGTATACCCAAAAAGATCAATTCTTTCCAATTCAGCAATAATAGCTAACATGCTCCTTCCTCTTCAGAGAAATCTGTGAGTATGGAGATGTGCCAGTGACCCCATTTCCTTTGCACTGGTGACCCCAGACAAAAACAGGATGCTCTGGAAAAACTTGAATTGCCATATTCTACCTCTCCTAAAGACAAAGAACCAGAGCTTTCAAAACTCTCTTTATTGCACAGCAAAAGCAGAACAATAGATGAAGTACTAACCCCACAGTACTGCCATGTGAATAACCAATTTTTCAATTTTCTGGCAGTTCTGAATTTATTTTATGTTAACCTGTAAAGTAATTTGTCATACAGAGTACTCAGCTAGCTAAAAGCAAGAGGAAAACCAATTCCAGTACTGAATAATGCATTTATTCAAAACAGATGGTATTTATTTGTATAGCTTAAATAAATGTTTTAAAGAAATGTTTATTTTTAAAAGTTAATTTTGGAAATTTTTAAACCAGAATGATTTGGAGTTTTTTCAGGCTAGTTAAAATTTTGAACCAATTGGTTTATACCATGTTTGTCCATCAAAATGTAGAATAAAATAATAAGATTTTACTGGGAAAAAATTCTTATACCATCCACAAGGTAATCAAGCAGTTTTAGTTACAGGACTGAATCTTCATCAGAGCTGATCACATAAGTGCCCCTCTCAAAACATCAGTGATTACAAAGCTCATAACATATCCAGTGTCCTTTTCAATATTCCATAATTTTTGCCATATAATATTCCCATAACTACAAGAATTGCTAACATCAGAACAGACCAGGTCTCCAGTGCAGGCTGTCTTTATACATCTGGGATCTTCTTATATGTTTGAAAAAAGGAATGAAAAGAAGAAGGAATCAGTGTCAAGAGATCTTCCAGCTTTGCATGATTCACTAAGAGAACTAGATATTCCCACTGCAAATGGCTCAAAGGCTGTATATGGGGAATTGTGCTATTTCCAGCTTTGTGGCATTAAACAGAAAACCATCTTTGTGGTTCAGCTTATTTGGTAATCCTTTCTTAATTATGGGAATATATATGAATCTAAAAAGAAGGGCTGTGCTCTTTTAACTTCCTGGTTTTCTGTCTACACGTTCCTCTTTAGCCAAGGAAACATGAAGAGTGGGACACATCTCACCTGATCTCACAAGAGTGAAAAAGAGGAACCTGTTCAAAGCTAGTCTCTGTGGGCTTCCTTTATAATTAATAGAAAGACATAGGTGCCTTCACAGAAGGGTTCATTTCAGATGAATTGTTCTGATGCCTGCATTAGGATGAGATGAATAGCCTTCTGAAGGGGCCTGTATTTTTCCATTGACTTAAAAGGAATCCTAGTGTGACTTAGATGCCTGAGGTAAGTGAGATTAATCCTGCCTTGAACCAAAAGGGACAATATGCTTTGGTTTCTATAAATGCACTTAGACTTAAACATCACTAGGGAAATTTCCATTACAGATCAATAATTTCCAACACTACATATTTTCTGAAGAATGCATTTATAAACATGTGCCTAAAGTTTTTCTTAGTAACTATTATAGATGAGAAGATAAGAGAACAGAACCTTTCCCACCCTGTCCTCAACGAGATGCTTTTGAACATCTACATTTACATTTTGCTTGACTGACTGAGCCAATTACTAGTATGCAGAAAAGCAGTGCTGAACTCCAAGGGGGGAGGGGGGTGGGTAGGATGATCCAAAAAGAATGTCCTTAAATTCTATAAAAGGAAAAATCATTATTTTATTAATATACTTTTGTAGTCAGACTAGGGTGCCAGGGTGAATGAATGAATACCATTTTTGAAATGCTATCCATGTATCCTGACCTGGGAAGTACCTAACAATGGATGCAATTACCTTTTCTGTGATGCCATATCATTAGTTTTCCCTTAATTGTCACCTGAGTCACTTGACAAAGATTTATTTGATGTTTGATACTACAAGCCAAGCTCTGAAATACTTGTGAATTAGAAAGAACTCTACCTTTCCAGGGACAAGAACTGCTGCATCTCAATGCCAAAGTTTAATCACACATAGATTTACAGTGTACTGCTATTTCTAAGAGATGGTGAAGTAGCTAAGTGTGCCCTTCTGAGCAGAAATGGAAAACAAAGAATGAATCCCTGAGCTGTCTTTTTTCAGAGACAGTGGGAGAGGGGAAAGAGTGTGTATATATGCTGCCAGAAGAGCTAAAATAAATGCAAACTGATAATTATACTGTATGCAGATTGACATTTTTTATATTCACAGTGTATATACTAGCAAAATATAAATGCAATGCTGTTGATGCAGTTGAGCTCTCCCTCATTGTTCCAGCCTCTCCCAGCAGCTGGGGTCAGCAGTAAGGACACAGAGCACATGAAGTATGGCTGGCCACAGCAAGACCCAGATGCTAAGCTAGGGATGATATCTTTTCAGTAGCTGCATCTGGCTCATTGGCAGGCTCTACAGGCAGATCTGCTGGCAGGCCTGCATTTGCCTCTGGGTCTGTCATCTGTCATGTTGTTACGCTGTTGATGGGCTGTCTCTGCTGCCTTGCCCTCCCAGGCTGCATTTGCCTTTCAACCACTCCTGCTGCCGAGGATTATGTGCTGTTCCAACATTTGGGGACAAGGGGACAGCAGTACATCCCTAAGACATGTAGTTCAGAGAGCAAGATCAGGACAGTCTTGGAGTCAGAAATATGCTCGGCACATGCTCATTAATGCATGTTGTAAAAAACAGCCTTGCAGGTTTGCAATTCACTTGCAGCCTATTTGTTATGCTTTGCTGCTAGTTAGTAATTCAGGGCTCTGGTGACTCATGCACCTTTGTTTTTAATTATGACACTTTCATTTCAGCATATACCTGATGATGACATATACAATTGTTGATTAGCAAAGCAGAAGCCCTAATGAGCAGGGGTAGCTTAGTGTGCTGGCTGTAAAAATAATATGAAATGTATCATTGATTTCTCCATTCTCTGCTGCACGGTGCATAATAACTTGGAGAAAACCAGTTAAAATAAAATATTAATGGGCTAGCAGTACTGGGAAAACAGCTCACTGTTAACATGCTCAGTAGTGAGAGAAAATTACAGGTTTCATTGTGTATGCTGCACCATCTGCCTACGCAGAGAGCTGAAGCTCTAGGCTCTCCCGGGGGAAATAGCTGTGGATAAGTTATTCAATTAGAACAGTATTATTGGCCAGCTACCTTGGAGAATTGGGTTGATGATGTTGTGATTATCCTGCTCCACATTCCTTCATGTCCCAGACAGGCTGCATCACTTTGCAACTTCCTTAAGTGCTCACTCAACTGTACAGTAGGTGAGCAATTGAAACAGGGAATATCAGGAACGCCTGAAAGAAAATCAATTTTGAATGAACTTTCTCTGCCTAGCCACAGCCTACATATTCTGAGTCATATTGTATTTTTTGTGGACTTCAGTGTAGTAAGTGACATAACTGGCAGTGGGAGGAAAGAGAATTTCATTGTGTGCATTTAACCTGTGGCTGGGCACCAGATTTCATGTGCTAGGTTACAAAATAGTACAATGCTCCTTCAAGTGTGACATTCTTATTAGTGACACAGGAGCTTTGAGAGAGTACTGCCAAGACATGTTTTAAGAAACTGCTCTGACCCTTTGTCAACAAAGCTCTAAAATGTTTTTTTCTCTTCTTTGAATGTTGGGTTTTTTATTCTTGTGCAAAACAGATCATGGTCTGATCTCTGTCTTGCAAATCCATTTTTTTGCTGACCTACGGTTCAAGTTAATGACATCTGAGAAGCATTGTATTGTCAAAATAGAACTCTATCTTACTGTGCTACATGCATAGGAGCATAAACAGAGCAGCTTCTATTATTTTTAAGAAGCAATGCTGCACCTAAAGCTTAGATTTTTAAAATAATTTTTACTATAAATCTTCATCCTTTTTCATCACCTAGTCTTATTTTAGCTATTCCTGATCTACTTTCATCAACAATGGGATTTTGAGAGAGTCAGGACTTGCTGTATCATTTGTGTGATGTCTTGTATCACATAGGCTGTAGAAATCTTTAATATCATTAAATGAATTGGTGTGCCCTTTAACTAAGCAGCAAAGGTTTATGATCTTACCACTAAAACTCAAAAAATAATTCTTTTTAAGAATTGTTTCTATGTTCAAAATTGTAGTCATATTTCTTTCCTAGTCTGTCATGCACTGATGTAATCTGGAAAATCTAACAGGGAATGCTACAAGGGGAATTCTTGGGAGCGGCACATTTTTCAACTGTGCCTTAATCAGAGCTGAGCTCTCCTGGAAAGGTGACTTATGCCTGCTCTGAGTTCACATCACTATCAGTAATCTTTGCCTCGTTCCTCAGAGCCGAATGTCCTGTTAAACAAAGATGCACATCGTCCACAAGGCTCACAGGAGGAGGCATTTGCGAGGTGACAAATGAGGTCATTGGCTTTGCAGTGAAGAGTCCCCAGACAAGCCCAGAAAGGTGCAATCTCTGAAAACAGCAGTGCTGCTGCATGACTGATAACACCAAGCTGGTTCATTTCCTTGCCATTTATTTTTCACTGAATATAGTGGGGGCAGGATGGCAGCAGGGAGATGCCCTGCTTGATCACCTTGTCCTTGTTGCAGTGCTTTGGGCAGGGACAGAGAAAACATAGGCAGCCATCCCAAATGCCCAGAGCAAGGCTGGCCTGGAAGGGAGAAAAGGGAGAACTCTCAAGCCGTGGGAGCTCTTGTGCTTTAGGAAAATTTGGATCATGGTAGTGACTTCTTTGTAAAGTGCCTTGAAGGGACAGGACAAAAACCAATGTCAAGGGATGAAGCAATAATAGTTATTCATATCTGCTTCCACCAACCATTTTGAACCATTTTCTGCAAATCCTCTTCATGCTGCACCTTACATGACTTATCTCCCATCTCCCATCCTCCCTTTTGTCTGAACATCTGGTACCTCCAGAGGGCATCTGCAGACCAGGGTGACTGGCACCAGTACATCTGTGTGACTTGTAGACAGTGGGACAGTGGTTTTGAGCTTCATGCTTGCAGGGCAGCAGCACATAAAGCATGAATATGGATGAAGTGCTGCTGTGCCATGTGCGCTCACGCTGCTAATGATAAATATGATAATAACGGCAGGCCCACACTCAGAGAGAAAATCCAGCTCCCCCCATGTGCACCCTCACTGATTGAGTCTGGAAAAGGCAGAATTCATCTATCAGCACCTTGCAGGGCCATAAAATACATTGACTTTTTAACTTCTTCCACTCCTTAGAACCACATTTTTGCATGTAGACTATGACAGGGAAATTATTATGGGACTCCTGGGATATGCAAACCACTGACTGAATGGAGTGCCATTTCCTTTTATACTACCAGTGGAGAAAATTGTGCCATCTGAACCCACATGCTCACCAGCTGATGAATGTGAGGCTACTAGCTTGCTCTCTCTTCATTCAGAGCTTTCCTGTCCATTTTCACACCTGTGGTCTATTTAGCTGTGGCATATGTGAGCTGCTGGAGCAGAGAAACCTGGAAGCACAGCTCTGGATCTGGCTAGAGGCTGTGGCTGGAGCAAAATGGGTGGCTGCACACCGTATAGTGTTCATGTACATGTTCATGTAGTGCCTGTTAGTGTGACACTGTCATTCAGACACAGCTGGACCTTCCTGGACAGGCTGTCCTTCAGGAAGATGGTTGCTGTCTGCAGGCTGCCCATGGAACCTGTGAGGTGAGCAGACCCACAGGCACCCTGCCCTGCCTGCTCTGCCACTTGCTCCTGGGGCTATGCTTCCCTCACACCAAGGGGTTGTGCCATCCAGTCACAACCAGTGACCATACAAGTGACACAAGACACAACCAGGCCCTAGGCAGTGGAGTTGACATCTTCAGAGTTGATTGAAATGTTTCAGCTGACTTCAGTGGGTGCCTGATTATGCTGTCTCCTGGAGATGGCCTCCAAAAGTATGGGACTTCCTTTGGATCAGAAATGGGAAAGACAAGATTGGTCTGCAAGACAAATCATTGAAAGCTGTTGAGTTAATTTTAGTTTGCTGAATACTTATTTAAGTGTCAAGTACTGACTGTGAGAATTTATTATCTTTACTGTCTAAAGAAGAACTTAGGGGTTCAGCAAGAGATCATAATGAGGGGACAAAAAATAAAGGAAGCATGAACTACAAATCTTGGGCTCAGTCAAGTGAAGAAAGAGGAAAGTGCTTGGTTATAGAGATGTTTAATTTTTTTTTGCTCTGGCTGTTCTCATCCAGGCATGAAAAACTGAACTTCCCCGTTAGTCTGGCTACATAGACTTCTTGAAGAGGCCTGATCCTAGGAGGACTTACAGAAGAAAAATCATGTTCCTAGCACAAACACCCTGCATAGCAGTGACAAATAGCTGGTTGTACTAATTCCAGAGATTTTCCATGACACAGTCAGGCAAACAAAGCCAATCTGCTGGCATGGTCCTGAACTTGCCAGTTCTGGAGTGAGCTGTGTCAAAAAGCTTGGGCAGGCCACCTGTGTCTAAGGAAAAGGTAAGGCTGGAAAGTCCTGAACGGATCTGTGGCTGACCTCCTCAAGTGACCCTGATGGTAAATGTGGGCACACGTGGTTAAAGCTCAGTCTGCCCCTTGTCACACTTCTAGCTTTGTTCAAACTGACAGCTAAAATGACCAAGCTCCTTGAACACATATTACTTTTTTATTTTTTAATCAGATTCTTTACTGTGGTCATTCCCAGAGTAGGAAAAATTCCAAACTAAACATAAGAGATTTTGGGGCGTTTTTGTAGATTCACTTCCTGAAAGATTGCTTTGCACCTGAGGTTCAGATAAAAAACAATGATATCAACTAGTTTAAAAGAAGCAGTGTTCAACAAAGGACATATTATTACTTAGACCTCTGCAACCACTTATTTATGTTACAGTCAAAAAGACATCTTCAAAGTTACTGAAACAATTCTTTACAGGCTCTGGGAAGAAGCTAGATGTCCCTACTGGACAATATCTTCAGCAGCCTGTCATCTGGGATGTGTATTTATTTTTCTAACAGAAGCAGGCAAGGGGGTATGAAGTGCAAAGCAAATGGTACCTCTCCAAAGTATGTCTTTTATTTAATTGTTTTAAAATCCTATTTTAAAATGTTCTATTCATCTAAATGTTGTGCTTGGACAGACTCCAGGGCTAATACTCATGGAGAACAAGGAGAGTTTTTGTACACATCTGCCTTTGAGAATTTTACAATAGTGGATATTTGTGTTGTTTCATTTTTGTACATACTTCCCCCTCAGGGAGAATTCTGTATCTGGAAGCACATGTTAATTTAACCCTTGAGTAGAGCTGCAGCAAGAAATGGTTTGTGTTTCCCTTTGGGAAACCAGTGGTGACGGTGAAGAAACAAGCTGTCAAAGACGGAGAGTTTACTGTTGTTTCTGTCACCTGCTTATTTGAATTGTGAGCATTGGTGCATATACAATTTACCAACAGCAGCAGGTTCTAATATATAAGTTAAAAAATCCAGTTGGTATTGTGTGAATGAGATAACCAGGATGATGGAGAGACGGGTACCAACACTGCCATGTAAATTTGTCTTGTCACAAATGTCAGAAGTGTTCTGTTTTTAAAGATCCTCCATTTTTTAAATAGAGTCTAAGACTGATACAAAAGGAAGAAAAAGGGAGCATGCCAGAAGACTGTTGAGAAATTACATTGGTTTTCCAGGTAAAAATACTGAATAGGTTTGTTTAAAGGGAGAAAAAGGAAAAAATAAGAATCAGAACACGAGTTATTTTCAATTTGCAATGTCGACTCAGCACGGGAGAGAAAGGATAAGATTTGGCAATGAAAAAACAATTCTCTTGTCACTTCCTACTGGCCAAATGTCTTCCTAGTAGTTTTTACAAACACAGCTAATTGTGTGAGCAATGGGAACCTACATTTGAAGAATAAACCTTGATCTTTAAATGCTGGCAAGATGAATAGGGAGAGGACTAATGGTAGATACACTTTTCATGGTTGTGTTTGCTGTAACATGTTTGATGCAACAATCCACATGCAGCAGGAGGCAATGTCTTTGCACCCAGTTCCAAGCCCACTTCAGCTGACACTTCCTCCCAAAGCCATTCTCTCTTCCTTTCTCATCATGGTCAGGTTACCAACACTTACAGGTCTCTGCATCCTTGGTATCTTATCAGCATCTTCCTGGGCAAAGCTTTTCTGCTAAACAGTTCACATTCCCAACCAGCTTTCCATGCTAATTTCTTGGGTGACGGCATGAGCCAGTGTTCAGAGAATCACCTATTCCTTAGGTTTCCTGTGTAGTTTTGAATATTCAAAAAAATAACCTTTCTAAAGGGAAACTATTGGTTACCAAAACCAACCAGCACCAGCTCTGACTTTTGAGCTTTTTCCTCAATCTGCCATTCTGTGGGTCGCCAATGTAAACAAAATGTTTTGCAAAGAAAATTATTCACTTACAGCAGAAAGCAGGACTGTATCTGTACATGATAAAAATGTTTCACACCTGAGCAGAAAGCATGCACGACAGCAAATTAACTTCAGTTGTTTTTCACACCATAGGTCATTTATTCTGCTTGAAAATGAGAAATTGTTATTGTCTGTATCAAACGAGACGTTTCCCATTCTAAGTCACCTAAAAAGTTTATTCCTGCTGTTCTAATAATTTAGTGTCAGTATGAGATATAGCGTATCTACCTTAAATATTAAAATAACAATGGCTTTTAGTATGTCAAAATAAGGAAAATAGGGTGATACTCAGCATCTGGATCTTAGTTGTAACAGTGACAAGAAATATATTTTCATTTCCACAATAATCAGTTCATCTAAGATAATTTAGGAGATTATAGGACCTGCAATTGCTAGGATCATATTTTCTTAATCAACTTTGCAGTTTTCTGTCATACAAGCTTTGTTCTTTTCTTAATCAAAACTACTGTAGCAGTTTTTGTGGTGGTCACTGCAGAAACTGCAAGGGAGGATTAGGGAGCAGGAAAACATATGTGCTTATCAGTTCTTAAAGCTGACAAGCAGAAGTCAAGTTTGCACTTTGTGGATTTATTGTCTTGGGAGCAAAAGCTCACCTATGGAGCACAACCTGTGATTAATTACGTACTAGTAAAACACTTCCCTGAATATTTAGATGCTATTTCTCTGCTATTTGACACCTTTTTTTTTTTTAATTTTAGTGCCCACTGACTCTCTTTAAGAGCTAAAGCAGAACTGCACAAATGATCTTCCAAAGGACAGATGTGAAAAATCCCACAAACTTTAATAGGACCAGCATGCAATCTCTCACCAATCTTGCTCTTGGCTGATTTCTTGTCCTTTCTAAGCAAAGGTGTGCATCCACTGCTGCACGTAGGGATTCTGCATAAGGCCATATGTACAGAAAGAGAGAGAGAAAAAATGAAACTGATTTGGGGATATTGGTTCAAATGGTGCCTGCACATTGGGGATCTCTGAGGCCAAGAGTACTGAGTGTGCAGGCTAAGGTCCAAATTTCCAAATACACACACACACACATATCATGATATTCATAAATTTAAAATCTTACATTTGATAGAAAATAAAATCAATCACTTCACCATCAAGTGAACAAGCACGCCTATTTTGATAGACATTTCCTTTAAAATAGTTGCCAGTAAAACAGGATTTCTACCACAAACAGAGTCAAATCCATCAAGTCTTTTGCTAATTTAGTTATAATTTTTTCATTCAAATAGACGCTCTGTTCCCATCTGACAAAGGGGTCCCCCTGCATCTGGAAGATGATCCAATTACAGTTTAAAGAAATTTACTGAAAGGACAACTGGCTGAAGATAGACATCTCTGAGAATGGGGAAGTAGAAGTGAGGGTGGGTACATTCTCATATGAGTAAAGTGAGGACAATTAAACTTGTCCTGAAGTTTTGCAGGGACTGCAGACAGGCCCTTGGGATCAGGTTTGGACCTGCTTTCTATCCTTCTACTTCTCCCCCTCTATTTCACTATGTTCAGGTCCCATAATTATATGAAAATAAAGCCTTGCTCTGGTTCTTTTTTCACTCTTACACACATTAACTAAAAGGGTCACCTAAATTAAAAGCTCTGTTTGAGGCAGTACTGGCAGTACAGATAGTGAAAGACTGCTGTCAGATGCCTTCTTCTGGCAAATAAAAAGGAGACTGCAGGCAGGCTTTACCTTGGGAATCCCACCCAGGGCAAGATCACAAAGAGCTAACACCACTTCCTAGTTCTCTCCATCTACTGGGAGTTGTCAACATAACCAAGGGACTTCATTATCAAGCTACAACAATGCCTGAAAGGAGAATTGCATGATGATGCATTCCCATGCTATCCCATGCTTGTCACAGGTGTTGAGATCCCTGAGCTGTCGTGGGAATGTCCAACTGATGAGGAAGCATTTGAAGTCAACTAACTGCTGCAAAAGCCTATGTGCTCCTATTTATTGCAAATAGGCTCTGCCTGACTCCCTTTAGGCATGGCTGGGCAAATCTTAACCCTTGCAGCTTCAGGTCTCCAGACCTTCTGCTCCAGCCAGCAGGGCTGTGAGCCATTGGATTGCCTGGAAACAAGCAGGGGGCTTTACACTACAAGCCTCACGGCATAAGAATTTTAACATCTGGGCAGCTGGCCAGAACTTGAAGTCTTGTAAAACTTGTTTCCATGAAAGAAAGAGATTGATTACGGAGTTAAGATTTCCTTGATGAAAGTATAAATCTGTAAGGGACATATACACAGTCTTGTTTCCTTGACTACAAGAGGAATCAAACAAGAAATTAATTCTTCAGTCCCAATTCCAAACCTGTTTTGGCAAAACACCCAACTGAAAACTATTGGTTTTTTGCTTTTCACTCTGCATTTCCTCTGTCACTCTACCATAATAGCTGGTATTTCTTTCAGCTGATTTCTTTCAGCTTTCTTAGTGTTTTTCTGTGTTGCGTGAGAAAAGCTCTTCAAACAATGCCTTTCCTACTCCTGAGCAATTTTAGTGTAAAAAAAAAGCAGAAGCCTGGTAATACTGCTGTTTCCTCTCTCTTTCTCTCTCTCTCTTTTTTTTTTTTAATTTTGAATAATGGCATTTAAATTGCAAAGTATCACAGGTTTTAGTCAGTTCTTCTATCCTATACATTGTTTTACAGAATTTAATCCAGGACTTCCATACGATCCCGTTTCTATGCAGAGAGAATTGTCACTGCTATGAGCAGTAAGACTGATCAGCTTTGCTTTTCAGCAGTACTGAGCATCAAACTATCAAAAGAGGGTTTCTTAACATCAACATTCTTGTCAAGATTAGTATTTCACAGCTCCCCACAACCTCTAACAATATCACCCTCCATGCTCCTCATACCATTGTGCATTTCCACTTCAGTACAACAACTAGCTTGGACAAAATTTCACCTTAGGTTGCTTTCTTACCACACAGCTGGAAAAGCAAATGGCTTTGCTGATAAGGGTGGCTTGGTTTTTTTTGTACTTTACTGCTGTACTTACTATTGGACACAGCTTAAAAACGAGCCACACCATTATGGGGAAGTTTCTCATCCTGATAATTTTGTGCATCTGTGCTGGCATGGCCATAACCTTTGGCTTTCATCATTCAAAGCAGAAACTTCATTCTAACAGAGTTTGAGATAATAACTTAACAAAAATCTATTGACTCTGTTCCAGTATATCCTGCCCCATTCCTGGAAGGGATTGAAGGCTAGGTTGAATGGGGCTTGGAGCAATCTGGTCTGCTGAAAGTTGCCCCTGCCCATCGTGGGGCAGAGCAGTGGAACTAGGTGATCTTTAAGGTTCCTTCCAACACAAACCATTAAATAATTCTAATATTATTTGGAACAAAATATCCTTAAATACAAATGTTGACACAATTTTAGCTTCAGACATTTATACCTTGTGTAAGGGGAAGATATCACTGAATAAAAAACCGCCATTATTTATCCATTAAGGTTGTATATTATTACACACTAGAAAGTTTTCTCCTTCAGCTGCCCTCTTTGACACACACTTTATAAGGTCTTCTTCCCTGCTAGCTCATCTTTAGGCACATGGAGACAACCTGTTCCTGTGCCTTTAAATTTCCTCCGAGAGGAATGCCCAGCTTTCCTGGTGTCTTCTGCCCTTTGAGAGTGCCTCCAAAGACACTGTCTCAATCAGGCCCCAAAATAGGGGTTAGAAAAAAATGGGAGAAAGGAGCAGAAAAAGGGGAATGGAAAAAGAAGGACATATAGAAGGAAGGAGATGGATCAAGAACGGAAATTCTCTAAATACCAGTGCAAAACAGCAAGGTTCCTGGTAGGTAGCATGGAAACCTTGGCTATATGCATATTGCCACGCTGCACTTCCCCCAATTTGGCCACATGTCCCATTGCTCAAGGAGCCTGAGCAGCAGAGAAAATAAATGAACAAAAGAGGTGTTCCTCTTTCCCCAAAGTTTATTTCTGATGTTAATGAGAGTTTTACTAAATATGCATATGCAACACATTTAAACTTGTAAATCAGTAAGAAAATGGGAAAGGAGGGAAAGGATCTGCATTCTTTTTCACTGAAAATGTTAAAAAGAAAATGTGTGCTTGTTGGTGTGCTTGTTAGTGAGGGAAAACAATCTTAAGAATTAAAAGTGCTTCATCTCTTCACTGATTTCTGCCCTGTTTCATTTTTTTTTTCCAAATCCTTGGCAGAGAATCAGGGAACCCAGAGCAGCCTCTTGCTGATCTCACCCAGCTATTTAATGTTGAATGTGCTGATCTAACAACCCTCAGGTGCATGGTTGGGAAAATTGTGATTATTGTTCTGAGAACTTGCCATGGGGCAGCTGACCATTGATTCCTAATGTGTACCAGATGGGACCATGGCTCTTACTGTTTACAGAGAAGTATTTAGGTGCACTCCGAAAATAACTGTGATAGTCTGCAGATTAGTGGTAACATGAATTTTGAGTGAATTAAAACTGTTTACCACTGCCAGGGAAAACACAAATGGGAATGCCATGAGTTTCTAGAACCACACCTAAGAGTTTTTTTAGATGTTGGATAAAATGTGGATTTAACCTTTTGTGAGTTTTTCTTACTTAGTATATTGCTTATGTAAAGCCCCAGAATATTGGTTCAGACACTGAGTGGTAAAGGATCCATCTCAGCTGCCCTCATATTCTGTCTGCAGCCAAGATGCTCGATTTCAATCCTCTCATCTCACTCTAGAGTCAGTGGAGAGAGGCACACATCTATTTGATGCTTCTCTGAAGTACTCTGAGGTGATCTCTGCCTAATTCTCTCCACTGCCCATGAGGGGAGCCCTGGGCAGCTAGGCAGATGTAAGTGCCTTAATCCAGAGAAAAGTCTCATTCCAATTCCTCTGTTTGCTGTTGCAGGTGCAGATGAAGAATTAATGTGATGGTCGTTCCTCCTCTGCTTTGTCTGCTGAGCACGTGGATGGGTTTTGCAATAGTGATGTTGGCCTCCAGATGAAAATTATGAATTTTGTCAAATCAAGTCACTACCAATTAGAAATAATCATTCCTGATCAAAAGCTGTGGAGGCAGGCACCAAACCAAGGTACCCCTTAAGCATGTACTTAACTTTAAACATGCAATTAATAGCACTGACAAGTACTTGTTTAAGTGCTCTGCTGGATCTAAGCCCTCTTCTTTTAACCAATATTCACCTTCCTCTTGCCAGTAGAGCTCTGACAGGAATGAATTACACAGCTGGGATGTTCTACAAAAGAAAAGCATGTCTTCTGTGACGTGCACAAAGACACCATTTGGGTTTTA
This sequence comes from Melospiza georgiana, assembly GCF_028018845.1. NCBI lineage: Eukaryota > Metazoa > Chordata > Aves > Passeriformes > Passerellidae > Melospiza > Melospiza georgiana. The sequence goes on from NC_080431.1 coordinate 41,958,072, forward strand.
ATGAGAAACTGTGTTTTTAAAATAATAGGAAGGAAAGAAAGATCAGAGAAAATGTCCCTTTCAACTTTGTTCTGAAAAGCCATGAGTCAATATTTTTATTAAAACAAGCTGTTTCCTTCATTCTTTTGCCCTTAACTTGTGAAATTAAAAGTAGTTTTACAAGGAAAATCTACAATTCTATTTGGCATGCAGAATGCTAGAGAATAGTCCTAAATTGGCAACAAAGGGAAATATTTTTACTTGTTGACTTTACTGATTGAAAAACAGAATTTAGAGCAAGTCATAGAATTTTTTTCAATAAAGTAATCACCTGACAAAAATGTTTTGCCTCTAGCAAAACTGATTTCTGATGGATGCAACCCTTCCAAATATTTTTAAAATATATTTTCAAACTTTTTTGCTAGATATTTAGCAATGTTTTTACCTCTTCTTTATTTTTAGAGTTGTACACATTGCATTTGGTCTAAGATTGCACCACTCAGTATTCAAATTGATGCTTACCATGCACAAATTCAGGAAATCTATATTTAATGTTCCTAGATTAACTGAATCTCCTATTGGAGATATCTCCAAACTCTGAACTCAGTTTTTAATTATTTACCTCAATCTATTGAAAGTTAAAAGATCAGTCAGTTGCTGAAGATGTTCTTGGCTTAATCTAAAATACCAATGATGTCAAAATGCTCCCATTGCAATTCCAGTATTTCTGCAATGCCCAGATAGGAAAGGACCCAGACAATAACTGGAATGCTCTTATCTCACCTAAAAATCTACCTGAGCCTAAAATTGCTCCTATCTTTTATAAAACAACAAAAAACTCTGGTGGAAACAAAATAGTTTTACAATAAGACTAAAGATTAACTCAGGCAATTCCAAACAGGGAAGGACATCAAGGTGACTGTGTGAAATTTCCAAAATTAAAAAGATGAGGTGGAAAACACTGCAAAGTAGTCATTTTTCTATTTGTCATGTAAAGAGTTCAGTTTCAATCCAATTCCTGACTAAAGCTGTGTCACAGCATAATATAACATCCTTATGTGTGTGAGAAAGCAAGTTACCACTAATATGAGAATTTTGAGAGAATTTCCTGCCTTGTTTAACAAAAACCCCTCATCCACTGTAGTGCAAAGTCAGTGTTTCATAGACAGGAGAAGTATGGAGTTTTGAAATTGCTAGCAGAATGCACATAAAGCAATTAATTGCCTGGTAACCTAAAGCAGCTGCAGCTTTCTGCATGAGTCTGGAGTCCATGGGCATAGGGATGTGCAGAGGTTTTTCCCATGGCTGTATGGAATTCTGGAAACTTTGTAGGGAGTCCAGATTTCCACCTCAGTTTGAGACACCAAACAGCTTTGTTCTTAGAGGTAAATGTATTGCACTCATTTTTACAGAGGACATTGTCCAATTCTTAACTCTCAGATTTGTATCTCTCTAGAGCATTCATCCATTTCAATGAGATTTTATACAAATACACTGAAACTAGCACATTCAAACTCCTCCTGTTGACCACTTCTGCTATGCAGTTGTTGCTGCTTTTATTGGCTCTTTCCTCCTGAGGAACTTATGAAACAAGATCCAGATGTTAATGTCAAGTATACTTTTCTTACTTCTCTTTATAAACTAAGACTCTGTTTCTTAGGACTCTTCATCTGTAAATACCTCCAGAGTACTGCTTGACTTTAATTTCTTAGTTAATTGATGTCTGGATGCAGTTCTGTGCTCTAGGATAACCCTGCTTGAGCAGGGAGGTTGGATCAAATGATCCATTCTATGATTCTTCTCATTCAAATTCATGTTATTCTCAGGATGAGCTCATCATATTAAAACACCATCTCTACTTCAGTGGCTCAAAATGCAACATTATTCAGCAGACACCTAATTCTTCTCAAAGTAATTGGGAAAACTGGGGACTATTTGTTTTCTCTGCTTGTTACTGCTCCCAAACACCATTTAAATATCAATTTACATGCTTTATAAAATAATAAGTACATTTCCTTTAAATAAAAATAATTCTGCTTAATGCTTTAATACTTAATGCTGAAGGACTCATTATTTTCGAGTTCCAATAGAGGTAGCTGTCAGAATCAACTGTTGCATAAATTGCAGGTTTAAAATAGAGATTTTAAATGTGTTAATTATGGATCATGTTTTGAAAAACTGCTACTTGGGGATTTGTAGTTACTTTCCTTTTTGGGAAGCTGCCAGACTTGATTTGGACCCTACCAAGTATTGTAGCGTCCATTTCTTTATGGGCAACTTGTTGTCCAACTCCAATACCTGCTCTGCCTGTCAAGTAAGGTATTCAAAGAGGAAGGCTTTGAGGGGCCCAGGAAGTAGGACTCTTGGTCTGCTAAGAGAAGCCTTTAAATTGTAGAGATTTACCACAACACTGGCACCACAAAGGTGTTTATTCCCTATGAGACACTGGATTTTGGAAGAGGATGGTGGAGGAATAAGTTGAGCACTTAAAGCATCTTGCAGATGCTTTTGGAAAAAAATAATATTTGAATGAAGTGTATTTTTTGCCAAAAACTATATTCATTGTTACTTAAAACTTATGGGTGGTGATTCCAACTTTTTTGCTGATGAAAATTTTGGGAGAAAAAAGCTATCATTACCTGATCTTGGAGAAAGAAAGGTTACCTTTCATCTCTTTAAATGGTGTGGTTTATTTGGTGAAATTTATTCTTGATATTTCCAAGGTACTTCAATAAACCAGGACTGTGTAAATTAGTACCACAGAGGTGCCTCAGAATGACCTTCTGTTTCTATATAACTATGTCCACAGATCTGTGTTCCTAACCAAGCTATACTTTTTTATATTTAAAGAAATACAATTCTTGGGCCTCCCTTCAAACTTGACAGAGTATAAACTTCCAGTTTAGAAAATTATTGATCAAAATTCAGAAATTCTACTGCCAGAGTCATTATTCTTACTATTGGTCTATTAGGAATGCTAGAAGGAAGAAGCAGCATGGAGCAGTGTTTATAATTGCTGGAATGTGGTTTTCCTAAATCTCAGTTATTCTTGTCCTACTCTTCATCTTGTTGCCTATCTGATGGTAAAGAGACTTTCCTCATACAAGTCCTAGCAAAAATTACAGGCCTCATACACCCTTAGCTTTGCCCATTGCAGAGATTCTGTAAGTTTCAGTTTCACAGAGCTATACCAAGATCTCAGGATCCTGGATGCTCAGGATCCACAGCATTCCTGAATGGTGCAGGCATTTCTGCTCCCCTGGAAACCTCTGTGAAGAACTGCCAAGACAATTATCAGGCTTATATGTCTGTCTCATGACAACATTTTTTCTCAAAGAGTAGTGCAGCAGAATCCTCTGACAGGAGACCAAAGTAGGAATTGCAGAATCTGTAAATATTTATTATAGCATCTTTTACTGCTCAAATTCATAGAATCATAGAATGGTTAGGGCTGGAAGGGAGCATGTCATCTATTTCCAACCTCCCTGACATAGCCAAGGACACCCTTCACTGGACAAGGTTGCTCAAACCCCCACACAGTGGCCTTGAACACTGCCAGGGATGGGACATCACAGCCTCTGTGGGCAGCCTGTTCCAGTACAAAGTTCCTTATTGTCAATAGAAATGTGAATGAGCTACACAGCCCATTGCTGATGCCAGTGGGTGTTACTGGCCCTGGGCACTTGTGGAGGCTCTTGGTGTCTTGAGCTCATCAGTTCTTGTGGATCCAACAGGACCATCCGTCTCTGGAACTCCAGTTTTGTGACACTTTAACATTTGGCCTCTCAGCACCAGTTTTTGCCTATCCTTTAGCCTGCTTTGTGGGAAATCTTTCTCCATCCATACCAGTAGTTATGCACACAGTCCATTCACACAAATTCATACCAAAGGGGTATTTATCACTGGCTTACCTGTTAAGTGAAGGTAGCAATGTAAGGTGGATCATAGAGTACACAAAATGAGAAATTAACAAGAAATTAATGTAATTTTTTCCTGTTTTCTCTCGGGTATTAATAAAAATCCCATTGTGAAATCTAATAATCTTCATTATTTGACCTACAGAGTTTGCTATCTCCATTGTTCTTTTCAAGCATACACTTAAAATGTATGTATTGTTAGTGATTTGATCCTGAAAGGCTTACTTGCAGATGTCAGAGGGGATAGCTGCCTATGTGTTAGCTGTTCTGAACAGAATTTACAGGACTGGGCACTATTTTTTGAAACGCATACTGTGAAATATATGGATACAAAACCTAGGCACATTAATATACAATTATGTTGTAACTGTGAAACCTTAACACCCTGTTAATATTGCGTCTTGCATCTAGTGTGTGATACATTTGAGAAAACATATGGTACATAATCCTTTCCAAATGGTTTTAGAAATGAAAAGGTGTCCTCTATGAGCCTATGTCACCAAGGAAGGAAATGTTTCCTCATTTCTCTGGGTGCTGGAACCCCATGATGAGCAGATTTGCATAACAATTAACCTCTAAAAATAATTTATAACCTCTCAGATGAGAAATCAGCTTCAGGGTAGTTAAAAGGGGACACATTCTTTATTAACATGACTGTTTGTATAAAGGAGACATCAAAGCAGCTTAGACAGTCCCTCATAATTCCTATGCATTATAGAGAGTGTACAGTGGTACTTTGCTTCCATTATTTCCTGCAGAAATGTTAGGGGAGGGGGAGAGAGAGGGATGCTTCCTTTATTAACAGAGACTCATCTAGCCTAATAAAGTATTTAAGAGATTAAACACTCCATTGTTTTTGTGCTCATACAAAAGTGCAAGAATCCCCTTATTTCTTACAGCTGTCCTGCCAGGCTGACAGTGGGGATGTTCTGTTTTCACTTACTGTGTCCCTGGCTCTGGGGTGTGGACAAGGAAAACGCAAGGGCAGGGAGCAGCCATGAATAGGACAACTTGTAATTTAGAAGTGCTTGTGGTTTCACACAGCCAGGGCTAGTCCTAGGATGACACACTGCATCTGAAGTTGAATCCTCTCTCCCACAGAAGGAAACCAGTTTATTTTGACCATTTGCTCTGTCTTGTACTCTACTGTAGGGCTTTCTCTCAAACATTTCTCTTTGTTACTCACAAGTCAACATTTGGTGTTCCTTGAAGGCTAAAGCCTTTCAGCCTATTGGAGTGTGTGCTTGCTTACTTGTTTTGGTAGGTATCAATAGACTCTGCTTTGCAAAGCTTGCCCCAAACAACTCACACACTAATGGAACTATTCTATCCAGAGATACTCCCAGTACTGTTTCCCTCTGCTGCGACCATCTATCTCCCTTACTCAGCCTGGTGTGAGAAGACATAGCTCTGTTTTCATTGGCTTGGTGCTTGCCTCCTGCACAACTTCCCGCAGAGGGCTCCAAGTAGAAACAGCAAAGGGAGCTGCTTCTGAAGCACAAATGCACATCACAAACTGACAGATGTTGGTCTTATCTTCTGTTTCCTGAACATTGCAAAATTTTTGGCTTTGGCAGTAGAAACATTACGTCTTAACAGTAAATTACAAGAATAAAAACCACCAGCGAATCAGTGGCTCATTATTTTCAGCCTCAATTTTAGACTGGAAATCTCACAAGAGAGCCTGCTATGGGATTTCATTCCCCACTTTTGCAATCCCAAGTGGCTAGAAGAGTTTTGACCAATCAGCCAATACGTGACTTACTTAGCTAGGCTAAAACATTCGTGATGCCAGTTTCTATCCATTGGGCAGGATGTGAGTAATGGGATGGAGTTCATCCAGCACTTGGTCTGTTCACCCAGTCTGTATGCTGCTCTCAGGAAAGGGACTACTGCAGTCCCCAGATGCTTACCGAAGTGTTTTGTACTATTTTGAGAACATATTCAGTTTGGCATTTATGATTTTACCTATCCGTGTTAGTTTTTATATAGTGTATATGTATATACTTTACATAGATAAATACCCATAAATTGAACCTTCTTTTTGGAAGTCTGGCCTTTTGAGCACCACTTAACATCTTTGGGGAGAGCTCAACACACAGAAAAATAGAATCATATGGTTTTGGTTGGAAGGGATTTTTAAATATTGCCTGGTCCAATTCTGTTGCCATGGGCAAGGACCATTTCCACTAGACAAGGTTGCTCAGTGCTCCATCCAACCTGGCCTTGAATACTTCCAGGGCTGGGGCATCCACAGCATCTCTTTCACCACTCTTACAATGAAAAAAACATTCTTATGTCCAATCTAATTCTACCCTCACTCAGTATAAGACTGTTTTCTCTTATACAGTCACTACAGGCTTTAGTAAAAAGCCTCTCTGCCTTTTATACTGAAAGGCTGCAAAAAGGTTTCCACAGAGCCTTCTCTTCTCCAGGCTGAACAACTCCAGCTCTCTGGGGCTGTTCACTGGACTTCTACAACTGAAATGCAGTGTCGTGGTTTATAAGTGTGTATTTGATGTTCTTCTTATTGGGGAGGTATTTGACAAAATCAGGTAACTTTTTAACTAGAACGACTTAGTTATGAGCCAAATGAAAACCAAATCTGTTATTCATGGCATCCTTGTCTTGGTCTTACAATAGAGATATGTTCGTCCCTCTCAGTATTTCAGCTGCTGTAGAACAAGAAAACACACAGGTATTTTCCACCTCATGTTTCATTTTCATCTTGTAAGTCAACCTTGTAAATTAGACTAAGTTGTATTTTATTTAGGTGAATAACATCACAGTCCCAATACTACTCATTCCTTTCATGTGACATGAAAAGTCCTTTCCATTGCCTTCTAATTCAGCACTCTGATTTCTGCTGATTTTGAATTCTTTCTTGAAATTGTTACTAGACTTCTGGTTTGGCTGAGGAAGAAAAAATCTCTTTCTGTTCTCTCATTGTTTCAATCATTACCATAAATCTATTTACATTGTTATGAAGGTTTATCACCAAAAGATAGTGCACTAACCAAGTCCTTTATAAGATCACCTTTCTTCTGTCAAGGAGACAGAAAGAAACCTTTTTTGCCCATTATTTCTACCTTCAATTTTTCATTACCTACTGCAGTAATTTAGCTGAACAGTGCTAAGTTTATCAGTTTTGCTGTTTGGAAGAAATTTGTTTGGGTAGCAAAGAACTACACATAGACTGCTCAGGGAAATGGTGGAGTCATATCCTTGGAATTCTTAAAAAAACATGTGGATGTGGCACTTGAGGGAACGGTTTAACGTTGAACATGCTGATAGAGCTGGGATCACAGTTGAATGCGATGATTTTAAAGGTCTTTTCCAACCATAATGATTCTATGTTTCTGTGAAAACAAATCACCACATTCTCACATGGATGGGTTTTGCATCTCCCTCTGCGTACACACCTTGGGTGTTACTGGATTTCAGGGATAGCTGCCCCAAATCCTAGGCCAGAGTAAGTTAATTGCTCAGGTTTTATGTGGGAGATGGGAGCTGTTCTTTTCAGAGAATATATGGCAATAGATATGAACTTGAAGTATTTGAAATGTCCTTAGAGACTCTGACAAATAGTTTCTCATCTCTGAGAGCTGTATAAAGGTGGCAGCCTGAGAACAAGATCTGACCATGTAGCCAGATCTCCTACCAAATGACCTACCACTCCCAAGAGTGAACCTCCTATTCAAAGTCACAGAATGCAGTTGTGGCTTTGAATCATCCAGAGCTCATAGAATTTGTGTTTGGATCAAATAATTTTTCTCAGAAGTGCCATTTTGGCTTACACTGTTTCAAACTTGGAGAAGACAGAGAGAAATGTACACTTGATATTAATTAGACCAGTGTCAAACTGTTATTTCTGGTTTCCTATTAGACATATATTATTATGCTGTTCTCTGTTTCAGTGACTCAATCTTTTTTGCTACTGATTGAATCCTGATTGATAGTGGCTCTGAAATCTCAGCTCCACTGCAGCAATGAGGAGTTGTGCCAGTGCTTTAACTCTTGCCAAGGTATTATGCACTGAGTGTTGTTCTTCTTACTTATCTTTACAGTGACACTGCTGAATGTCTTCTTATTTCATCAGAATTCCTTACTATCTGGGTACTACTTAGAGTATTAGGTTTCTGGTTTCTTTCTATGAAATATTATTCTTTCCAATTGCATAAATAAGTTTTTCAATATGAAAATAATTGAAAAATTGAAGTGAGTGCACTTAAATAGTTAGTAATACAGTTGTGATGAAGGGACATCTGAGTGGGAGACCAGAACACAAGATTGCAGACCACCCTGTTCACCCCCTATTTTTCAGATTCAAAACACACTCTAACACTGTAGATAACTGAAGAGAATGAAAATAATTAAATCTCATGCTTCTAATCTTAACTATTTGCCAGGAGAGATAATGAAAGACCTGCAATCACCACCACGACTCAGTTTGGGGGTTTTGCTCTCTGTAGAACTGAGGCTTGGATTGGGATCAAGGCAAAGGTATTGGACCAGAGCTAAAATGCTCCTAAGCATCTGGAAAGTGTCTTGGTCAATGTGGCCTAAGACTCATCATTGTTTCTGGAAAAGGAGGGGACCTTAGCTTTCCTTTCATTTCTTTCACCAATTTTTCTGAAGCAATGACCACTAAATTTTAAAAACATAATCTCTGCCCCACATTCTAGAGTCTGTTTAAAATGTTAAAATGTGTTTCATATTGGAGGGATTGAATAATGCTAGGTGTAAATTGGAAGATTCATAAAGTTTAGGCTGATCAGAAAAGGGCACTCACTCTCCAATCCCATTAATCCTTTTTCTTACTGTATGTAATTAATTTAAAAGATGAATTCCATCCTTCCTAACAGCCTCAGTTATTTGAGAAAATTGTTGCTTCTACAACCTTATGATCCATTTATTCTCCCCTCTCCCCACTTTCTTAGTGACCTTAGATTAGGTCTTACTGGACTCTCAGTACAAGAAAGGAAGGAGAGAAAAACTATTAATTAAAAGAGAGAAAGATAATGAAAATTAATTCAAAGCTGGTAACACAATTAGACCTCTCATCGCACTATCTATTAAAATCTAGATTAGGAAATCAGCTCTATAATTTTTAATCACAGCATACTGGGGTTGCAGATGACTTTAAATTTGGCGTCCAATCTGCTGTTTTCCTTAATCCAGGATGCACGAAATATGTAAAAAGAAACAAGCCAAGGACAGGTTGTAGAGTTTTCTTGTGGGAAGAAAGCACTTCTTTAGAAGTGCTTATAAGACTTAACAAAAAAAAAAAAAAAAAAGGAGTTGTAACATCCTGATGGCCTCTTAGCACTGAAAAATTCACTATCATACTCTACTTGAAGCACTATGGATTCTATGGATTTATGCTTAATGAACGTGACCAACACTTTAAACACTGATTAGACCATCCTGGCCACAGGATTAGACTTGTCTGCCATCAACTAATGTGAGAAAAGAGGGATCAGAGAGTCTTGAAATTTTGCTTATGGCCATACTAACTGGGATACAAGTTTAGATTCTGAGGAACCGTGATTTTAGCACCTCTCTTACCAGCAAGAGCATCCATCAAGTGCAGAACAATTGTGAACTCAATCTTTTGTTCTGCAAACAAGGTAACAGTGCTCTACCTTGTGACACAGTAAAACACAGATCTGATTTTGGTCTCTAATTTTTAGGTCAGCAGAGGCTGTGAGTGATACCAAGGTTAATACCTCCCTGTGTACTATTTACTATTGTAATACCACTGTCAAAAGAAATTTCAATTCTAAGCCTTCTATACTGTATTTCATTACACAGAGAGAGGCTTAGAAAGTATTAGAATGAGGTTTGTATCTTGGTTTCCATTGCCATACAAATTGTGACTGTTAATAGCTATCTGAAATTGATTTTATTAAGAACATTTCTATGCTTTTCCTCAAGAGTGTTATTAGAGAGGTTTCAGGTCAGCCTCCCTGGAAGAGAAACCATAAACTTGGCTCAAGCACTCAAAATGAAATGTTTGTGTTAACTCAGCTAATAAACAGCTGAAATGAGAGTCTTTAAACCACTCTTCCTTTTTAGCGTGGACACAAGGAAGAGTAATGACACACACTTGAAGAAATGTAGCACAGGAGACTTGAAATCATGTACATTTAGTGCTGGTGATCTCTCTGGGGTCACTGGGCAGCCATTACACTGGCTGGAGGCTGCCAGTCCAGGCTTCTTGAAGTGACAGGCAGGTTGTAACTAAACAGAGATTCAAAAGCCTGAGAACTTTGTAGGAAACCCTCCCTGGAAGAGTATTTTGGAAGGCATCTAATCTGTGCCGTGTGTGAGCTCAGCTTTGTCTGCAGCAGGAAAGGTGAGAATGCTCAGGTGGCGGCAGACTGTTGAGTTTGGGAGGTCCCCAGGACGAGGTGAAACATGAGGAATCTGACTCCATGTTCTCAGAAGGCTGAATTATTATTTTATTTTATTATATTATATTATAGAATGCTATAGTAAAACTATACTAAAGAAAGAGAAGGATACAGACAGAAGGCTTAACAAGAATGAATAATAAAACTCATGACTGACTCCTCAGAGTCTGACACAGCTGATGTTGATTGGTCATTAAGTAAAAACAATTCACATGAAACCAATCAAACATGCACCTGTTGGCAAACAATGTGCAAACCACGTTCCAAAGCAGCGAGCACAGGAGCAAACACAGTGAATCACATAATTATTATTTACATTTTTCTCTGAGGCTTCTCAACTTCCCTGGAGAAGAAATCCTGGTGAAGAGATTTTTCAGAAAATATGACAGTGACAGCAGACACCTGAGCCTGAGCCAGACCTGGTGCCTCAGTCCCTGCTCAGGTGTTCTTGCTACAGCCAGCAAATCCAGAGAAAACAGGCTGCTCCCATCTTTGCCTTGCTACATCTCTGCTGGATGCACACAGATGGAGCAAGCACATGGCTTTCCAGCCATAGCCCTCTGAGATCATCCTCAGCCTCCTCCAGCCTCCCACTGAGCTGGGTGCGTGCAGATGCACCAGGAACCCTTTGGCAGCTCCTAGGGAGAGGCACTGCCCTTTCCCATGTGTTTTACGTAAACCTAAGAAAAAACAGCAAGGTCTGGCCCTGGATAGCACTGCCTGCATTGTGTGCTGGGTCAGACTGGAGAGTAAGGAAAGCAGCTGGGTGAACTGTGGGTTTGTAAGCAGCAATAGTTCCTTCCTGCCTCGCGCGCTTCCACGGGGGTTTCAAAGGGAAGCGCATTTAGTACCGGCTCACACAGCAGTGCTGGTGTCATACTCAGCTAAAGCACTGAGCCAATGCAAAAATTACATGCTGTTACTCAATCTTTATAGGGAGATTGGTGCTTGTAAGGCAGCTGGGTCATGTGGCAAAATTATGCTTTAACTTGAAATTTGGATGGTTGGCTTATTACTCTGCAAGCTATATAGATCTCCCAGACTCTTCCCAAATGTCTACCCAAACTACACACTATTTACTGTTATTTAGTAGAAGAGATTAGCTATCTGCTATTGTAAAGAAGAAATCCCAGGTTTTCTGTGGTTTTTTGCAAGGGTCTTAAAATCCTTGAGAGGTTTTCAGGGCTTTACTCCTCATACCCTTTCACAAAGGGAAGAGCAAGTGCAAGTTAATTCTTCTGAACTCAGCCAGTCAGATATTGTATAGAAAGCTTTCAAGCACCCGGCTGCAGCAGGAACAGGTTTTTCTGACCACAAGCTCAGCTAAATCAGACTGTTTCTGCAAATGCTGTCCTGCCAGTGCTGCTATCATGGAACAAACAGCGCTGGGTTTAACATTACAGATATGTTGAAGAAAATGACACGTTGTACTACTGAAAACATTGCCTCTTTGGAACATCCATAAAATCATAAAGATTAATGAGATTGCATTATATTTCACAAAGCTCTAGTCTGTGGGAATATCTGAACTTCTAAGCGGGATTTGTCTTATTAACCTCCTTTTTCTATAGCATGGCATACAAATCATGGGATAGCATACAGATCATCACATTCATGTGATGTAGAGGTTTTCATATTGTTCCACAGAGCTATATGGAAAAGAAAATCCCTTAACATCAAATGTACTGTCCTTAGTATTCAGGGTTTCCTAGTCCTGAACTGCTTGAAGATAAAATGCTGTTGGTGTATAAATTGGGAGCTGGATACCCACAAGAGTGCAGAAGACATTTTTCTGTTACCACACTAAACTGATAGACCTTGTTTCCTGCTGGTGGTGATGCAAGGAAACTCTGATTGCCTGAGGTCCTAAGTTGTTGTAGCTCCCTTACAACAAAGACAGGATAAGGTCTGTGCACTAAGAAATCAACAGCAATCTAAATTCTTATCAGGCAAAACCCTCTCACTTCAGAATCATCAAGTCCATTCACACTATGAATAATTTTGATCTCTTATGGTGTAATGAGCAGCAAGCCCAGCTTCATGTGGAAAAACTATCTAGGTTTTGGTTGGGTGCACGTACCTGCTGACCATGATAAAAGCAGAATTTAAGTCCTACAGCTTCAGAAGAAATGGAATCTGTACTGAGTGTGGGGAGGAAGCAAGGCTGAACTTTTAGCACACTGGAGGAATTCTTTCTCAAATTTGGTATCCCTGAAGCACTGTGTAAACAAAGCAGCCATGAGTAGAGCACAAAAGGATTTTAAGCTGACTTTAACTAATTTTCTTTTGGATTTTTTTAAAGTTTCATTGAATGATTGATTATATCACAAAAAAAAAAAATAAATCTGATATAACAACTAAATCATAAATTGTTGCAGCAGCCCTGTAATAGGGGAGTAGGCTTAAAACAGTGACATAGCAATAGCTGAATTCTGTATGTACCATTTAATTACATGAAGCATCCTTTTTTTTCAGCCTCTTTTGAAAGATTTTGACCTCTCTGTTTCCTGCCTGTATTATACTGTCTTCCAGAGCACAGTTTAAAATTTAATGCATTAATAAATGCCATCAAGAAAAATATCCAGATAATTCACATTAGGTACCATGAATAATTATAAAATCAATCATCAAAATGATCTTCCCTAAAATTATGCATTTTTCCTTTTCATTGCATCATTAATTTTGAGGTCTAATCCTGTGTACTCTGGCTTTCCAACACTCCTGCTGATGTCAAGCAAACCCTCATTAAACTCAGATGTTCTTCCCTGCTGGTTCAAAATCCAGCTTCAGAGCCTATTTTTACAGTTCCTCAGACTCTCTTTCTGTTTCTTAAGAAACTGAAAGTTTCTAGTGATACACATTTCTAGTGTATCACATCTAACCCAAAAAAAACACCCAAAAATCTTGCTGACATTTTATGTACAGAAAACTCAGCTGTGCTGATTTCAGAAAATGCCTCTTCACAGTAGTTCTGGGATGACAGGGAGTGGATGTGGTGCTTTTTTCACAAGTATTGAGAAAAATACTCCTTCTTTTATTAGTAGAAGTACCTGGTGAAGTGAGGGCCTTCTTTGCAGAAGCAAACTCTTATAAATAGGTGAATATTTTTCAGACCTTTCTTCACCTCGTTGTTGCATGCATAAATGTGTCTCTGTTCAAGGATCTTCACATTCAGCAAGGATCAACATAGCACGTATCATGTAAAAATTTGAATTCCCAATAATTTTCTCATTTAAAATGACTAGTCCAGGCCTTTTCCCCAGGGTGAAAGGGAACAGTTAATGAAACTCTTTCATTTTCTGCAGTGCACTTTCCCTCCCTGACAGAATGGAAAGCTGGTGCCATTCCAGGTTTCTCCTGGCAGTAAATAGACCTGTAGGACCCATTGTCCACTAGATTAAAGGATCCTCCTCAGTTTCTGTGATTGACTATTCTTCCTGCCCCTCAGTAGCCTCTGCAGAGCAACAAACTGTAGACTGCTTTGAAGTTGAAAGAAGAGCTACTGGCAATTCAAAGAAATGCCATGTAAGTTCATTTTTTTTAGGTAGATGGTTTCATTTATTTTTGTCAACAAGAACTTCCTAAGAATTCTTCTTCATTAGTGTATAGGCAGATCAGAGGGCTCTAACCCTACCATGATTTAGTGCCTATGGAACCCTCACCCAGCCTGTCCCTGAAGCATTATTAGCAGTGTTACCCGTCCTTACAAATAACTCACATGTTTTGCTTACCACTCCAGAGGGAAACACCAGCAGGTTTTTCACTTGCTTTATGTTCCAGATGACTTCATCTAACTTGAGAGCTACACTGAAGCCTTCACACATGAGCATCCATGCCAGAGACCAGAGGAGTACCTCAAAGAAATTAAGAAAAAAAGGATACAACTCCCTGTACTACCATATTGACTGCCTGTGTGACTTTATGTGACACTTGAATTATCATGGAAATTCTCACTCCTATCAATAAAAATTGTTCTTACCAGTAGTGGTGAATTAAAATGTAAGCCTATGCAAGAATAACAGTGTTGCTTTTTGCACAGAAAGAGTCCAACAAAAAAATCCATTCTTCATTTGCTTATGGGTGGGACTTGTAAGTAATGTGAATTTAGTAGCTGATTTAAGAGAGAAGTATTTCTCCCTATTAATATAAAAATGTCATTTTCCAGTTTTTGATATATGATGGTATATTCCAGCAAGAAAGACTGAGGCCATATTTCTTCAGTGATTTTCTAGATATTATTTCAATGATTGAACTGAGAACTCAATTACTGAATCCCCATTTTGGGCATAAATACAAGTGGTTTTGACTTCCACATATAAGTCTCAAGAATGGGGCTGTTTAACAAAATTCACGTCTTCAGAAATGCAGGAAAAATGCATTTTTATTACATTATCATAATAAAAATAGTTTCTCATCACGCTTATTCTGTGTTACAGAAGTATTAATTCTTATTCTGTGTTACGGAAGTATTAATTCTTCAATACTGATGTTGATTTTACCAGCTTACTATGCCACATTAAGTGTTTAGCTCATGCTTGCTCTGCCTGACTTGTAGCTGGACAGATTCACTGCTCTTACCTGCCCTTCCATCTGTCTGGACATTAATAAATGTTAATCACAACAATCCTGTGCTCAGCATCCTGCATGAATAAATGGAGGAATGTACCTGGCAGAGATATCAGACTGCTATACTCACACATACATTCTATGAAAATTTCCACACTTTCAGTGTTTTTAGTGCTTCTAGGGCACCACACAGGTAGTCAGACATATTTATGACTGGCCAATGTAAGATCCTTCATGGATATATTTCCTACGTTAGCTCTCTTCTCTCATTTTCTTCAGCTGTTCCTCTTGTAATTACAATAAAATGAACACCAGTGTGTTTTCCTTCTTTATTTCTCTTCAGCAATACCTGGATTTATTTTATTAAACAGTTCTCTTGATATCTTGAAAAGATATTCTGCAAAACTCAAGGTTGCCCTCCTTACATGCATATCATCAACGTAATATATTGTCTAGAAGTTATGTTTACGCGTGATCCTTTTACAACTGAAGCATATTTTCTCCTATATATAGAGGATAATAAAAATGGTAATTTAAAATCATCCTGTATTGAAGATGTTCCCTTTTTCAGTGTTCCCTGTCCATATTATCTGCATCCTTCTGCTCAATGTAAAAGAATGGGTCTCTAAGAGGCATCAGGCAACAGCCCTGGTAGAAATTCCTCTGTCAAGACAACATCAAGCTGATGTTTTTACAACTCTAACTCAATTGCCTCAATTTTGTGACAAGCTAATAACACTGATATACCCTTTAATTGTTGAGTAGAAGGCAGTAATTTCCACACTATGGAATATTTGTTTCTCCCCACCTCCAAATAATAAAAATGAGAGCCTCCTCTTGATTCCCTCTGCCTAGTGTTTTTGAGAATGAAGAATTCTCATCTTTCCATTTTGGCCCATTTCCCCATCACAGAATAGGCCAGGAAATTAATATTGTGCAAGGCTTATGATTCCTGTCTTTCTCTATTGGCAGTGCTTTCTTTTCAGTTGTCACTTGTGTCAGTCTGATCCTGTGGTGTTGTCCCAGTGGGGGACAGGCCAATACCATCTGAAAGCACTTCCCTTTATAGGGCTGGGAAAAATCAGATCCAGGCTGCCTTTGAAGCACAGAGGACACCAGTTGTCTGAACCAAGCTGAGAGCAAGATCACATCTACACCAGCCCAAAGGTGCATATTGACAAAAAGGTAATGAACATACACCAGTTGTGTCACTGAAAAATCCCAGGGGAAGCAGAGGCTTCCAGTTTCCATTGCAGCGTAATGAGCTGTGGGAAGGCTCACAGTGCTGACCCCAGCTAGACCTGCCATGTGAGAGGTGCCTGGGCCTTGCCTGATGGTAACTAGATTGTTAGCTGCTGCATTAAAAACCTCTGAAAGTAGGGAAAACACTCTCAAACTCAGCTGGAAGATAGTATATTTCCCATAAAAGCCAGGTTTCTGCAGAACACTAGCACTGCGTGTGGCTGCATTTCTCTTGTAACACATTCACAGTCCTTTCTCCTTTAACAAGACTGGTCTTTCCTGACTCTGAACTTTGGCTGGGTAGCCACACAGCTGGCATAGCTAATAGTTTTTATCCTGTACCTGGGATCTGTATCACATCTATTTCCCCTGATCTGAAGGCACTTTTCTGGGGCAAAAATTGCATGGTAGAGAAATTATATTCATATTTAAAGCGACTTCCTGTGTTGTGCTCCCAGACTGCATAGAAACAGAGGTAAAAGCAGCCTAAGCAATTAGTTGTTCTGGTAGAATTATTTATGTTTATCTTTTGCTTTTGTTGCAGGTATCCTTTGTGTGTGGGGAGGTGTGTGTATACATGCTTAAGTATATGCAGCCATATACATACAAGTATGTGCCAGTCTGATATTTTAGACTAGTTTGGGGGGACCAATATATGTTTTTAAAGGAGAGCCCACAGCTGTGCTTCTCTGGGACCTGAGCTGCAGTTTCCTTCTTTCTGTGTGCTATAATGTGCAGTGCTTCATAACCATACTTGAAATTCATTACCACCTCTTCTTGAAGGCATTTCTATCATGCAGAGATACCTTTAGTTCAAAAGATATTCAGAGATAGTTCTTAAACCTCAAATTCACATGAGACGAGCTCTTAGCAGAGTCTCTTCTTGTGTAATTCATATAGCACAGGAGATATAACAGCCAGCTGTGCACTGCTGCATTTTCAAGTAGATGCTTAACCCTATGAAATATCACATCCTTCTCTTTTTTCCACTTCATAAATTTTTTTTCTGACATTCCTTAAGGCCTGTTTTTCTAAAACAAAGAAAGAAAGAAATGGGTAGACCATAACTCTCCCTGTGTTATAAACTACCACACCCAACTCCTCTTTTTGCAAAATAAGAATTTGAAGAGACTGTTTCATTCTTCATTAACAAACCCACCAAATAAATATTTTAAGGCATTTCAACTAATTTCATTAGCACATTCTGAATTCTGAACATATTTTTACCAAGATTTCCTCCTGAGATGACTGTCTGAACTCGTTTTCTCTCCCTCCTTCCCTTAACTCCCCATGTTTCCTTCCCTAGGGAGGCTGAATGCTGCTGATTGTGCAAATTCAAGCCCATCAGCACTTGTCATCTCTCATGGAATTTACCCTTTGACATTCAGCTTCTAAAGCTTCTTTGCAGGCAAAAGTTTTATCTTTGCAAAGATGAAGCTTTTGCCTGCAAACAACAGAAGTTGTTTCCTTGGATAAAACCAAGAAATATATGTGTGTTTTTTATGGAAATATTTTTTTAATGTTCTCATAAACTGAATGGTCAATGATGGAATTTTGTCCAGTTTTCCTTGCCCCATAAAACAAATATTCAATCCAAACTTTCAAGACTTTGCCTTTTAACTCCGAAGTACAGACAGTCATCTCTACTTCCTGTAAGTATTGTGACAACATTATCTCACAAAACTAGCCACACTCCTGCTTTTAATAAAAGTCTTGTACACATACACTCTATAAAATTGACCAAGAGAATAAGATAGAAACTCCTAGGGGCTCTTCATTCTTGTTCTAGCTGACATGAGGAACTCTTAAGCAGGGGCAAGTCTGTCCTCATTTACACCTGTTAAGCCTCATTGAAATCAGTAGGGTTGAGCTAATGTAGCTGATTACAGTTTGGCTCATAATTTGTCTCCTGTTAACTCACAACACCACTTCCCGCAGGTGGAACAAGATGAGCTCTGCTGTCTGCAGTGCTCCATTTATAGAAATAGTAACATGCCCATTACTTCTCTGCAGATCATGGTGCTGGCTGCTTTGCCTGACAAGGAACACGTATCTCACGATACAAAAATTAGCAGAAATCTCCTTCCCCCTTGTAAATGAGTTTGTTTAGCAATACCCTCTACTAATGGATATGAGTAAATTAATTTTTCATTTGCAGTTTTTATTTCACTCAGCAGACAGCAGGACACACTTATACTATAAATCTGTGTTAGAGGTTAGATTTGTTACACTTTGTTTTCTGTATCAGATCTGTATTGCCTTCTAACTATAGTTTCACTATAGAGCTTATTATTTGTTGGAATTAATTCTTCAAGGGCATATTTGGGTCAAATTGTTAGTACAAGAGATTTATCCATGAACATGTAACAGGACTTCTTTTAGCATTCACTGATAGCTAGGCACTTCCTGAATTGTTACACAATCTGGATAAAACTTTGTTTCGGATCCTGATAGAATAAGTCAATTATCTCCTCCATGAGAAAAATGCTGAATTCTTATCATTTCTCATTCTCATTGTTGCACCAGAGAGCAGAACTATGAAGAGGAAAGGAAAGCGTTAAAGTGAGATTTCTTTTTGTTCTTCTGGTATAGGATGATAGCATTAGAATCATGGGACCCTGGAATCTTAAAAGCCATAACTGTTGGTGATTCCAGAGGCTTGTGGAGAGGTTAAAAGTATTCCCAGCTTTGGATTGCCATCAGCTTTTTTACCCTTCTTATATTAGCATTGTTAAGGATTGTTTAGCTCAGTGAATTAAAATAATGGGGTATGCCTGGTGCTTTGACCTTTGTAGCCCCATTTGCTAGTAAAATAAGGCTTCTGCATTCCATACAGAGAGAGAGAGATCATAGGTTCCTGTAGTCCTGACCCACAGGTTCCTGTCTCCCAAACCTGTGGGATACCACTGTCTGTGTGTGGTGATTGTGGTGAGCTGGGCAGGAGTGAGCTCAGGCCCCGATCCCTCAGCCTCAGTTGGGTCTCACGAGGCACAGAGCCATGGCAAGCCTGACCTCATCAGTCCATCAGTCACTAACCTATGTGCGATTTAGCGCACACCCCATGGAATGCATAATCAAACCTTTCCAGAGCTGTCTCTTCAGTCTTTGTCCCATTACCTGTGGTTGTCTGGCACAAGTACACACTGCCAGCAAGGGAGTTCAGTGTGGATGAGTCCTAGGAATGCCATGTTTCCTCTAGGAATACAGAGAAGAGGTTTCCCTCACTTTTCCAGATTTTAATTCAGTCATAGTGACTATCCAAACTGCCTTGAAGTTTTTCTTGGAAAATTGCAACTGTAATTGCCATGCTGTGCACAGCTTTTTGATCACTGTGTTCTTGAGCATAACTTGGAAGATAGATTACAGAGAGACTAAGCATTTTTTATGCTTACAACTCAAAGTGGCGCTAATAAATAACCATAAAATAGCAATCTTGCATCTATAATTTTTCATGGCAGATCCTTATGAAACCATTATGTAATTAACTTATTTTTCCGCCATGTGAAAGTCCAGGTAAGAAAATTGGATGATGAAGTATGAGACCAGCTAAAACTGTAATCAATCAAATCTTTTAGACATGAGTGCCTAAGTTTTTTTACTCTTAAAGTTTCCATGTCATTCTACCATTTTAGATGAGTTTTCCAAATATGGAAATGGGTCAAAAACCATTATATTGAACTTCAAGCACTCCAGAAGCTTTCTGGCAGAATATATGAGCAAGCAGCAAATCATATATAATAATACAATATAATAAAAAAGTAATATTATGAAGAATTTTAGAAGTACTAATAATCATTTAAAATATACTTTTCTTCATTTACTGTTTTCTATGAATGTAGTGCAAAACTTTGCATCTATACTATCAGACATCAAAATCAAGATTTACTGAATTTAATTTTGCCCATATAAATCCCAGGTACCCAGCCAAGACATGCTGTCTGCCTTTCACCTCACAGCAAATATAAAAAGGAGATAAATCAATGGCATTCTAGTGCCATCTCTCTCTTCCTCCTGACTGTTGAAGGAATATGGGAGTTTGCCTTGCAGTATCCAAATGCAGATGCCAGTGGCCATGAGGGGCTAGGACATGCAGAGATATGTTTGGGGCTTTTTAATATGCATTGAAGTATAGATGTCTAGATACATATCAAATACCCTAAATTCAGCCCAGGTATTACCTGGACCTTTTTTTTTAATTTTTGCATTTGTTTGTTCCCCTTAAAATTAGAATTACCACCAACCTTGGAATAGAATTGTTTTGTTATGGTCTCTGCAGAACATACATGTTTTCTTAGAGGCATAAATTTTACTGGGGAAAAATATATAAGGCAATAAAATATTGTGCATGATTAAAAGTTCATGCCAACTTTTAATAAAATTTCCTTCACTGTTTTTTATTTTGCCATAAATAGCTTTGAAGGTCCTGCAGTTTCCAGTAGGATTACTTTGATAAAAATAATTTGAACAGATATTTTCCTTCTAAATTTGACCCTGAACCATCTAAATAGATGAAGAAAAATATGCTTAGCATTGGAGAGGTAGAAGTAGGAACAAATTGCATTGGCAGAGCACAGTCCTCATGCTCTTCCATAGGAAAAGATCATGATGTAATACCAATGCTTGTTTAGGCATTTCAGCAATAGGCAAGTAAAATTACTTGTTGGATGGGGTTCTGAGCAACCTGGTCTAGTGAAATGAGACTCTGTCCACAACAGTGGATTTGGAATTCTTTTATGACTCTATGATATAATTCTGTGATCAGTCTCTAGTGTAATCTGGCACGAGGAGAAGCTTCTCCAATCCTGTTCTCCACAGGCAGAGAGAAAGTGCAGCAGGACCAGTTGAGGGACCACAAATCAGTTTGGAAATCTCAAGAGCTGGACTGATAGGAATTCTGTTTCTGTCTTTTCTAAACACTGATTTGTAACAAAATATTTAAAAAGATATTTTCATGACCATTTATAGCCATTTGCCATTATGTTCACTCATGAAACATACTGAAATCAGCTAAGGGCAGCACAGGACCTTTAGATATGTCCTGTCTTGAAATCTGTGTCAGTTGCAAATGATGTCTTCACCACTACTTGGAGGATCCTTGCTGTTCTCAGAATTAGAAATTACCTTGCTGGCATCCCCAGGGCTTTATCTGGCCCTTGCATTTCTTTTCCCAGATGTTACAGGCATCAGTACCATCCCTGTTGATTTTCTGCCTGCATTGCACTAGCCTGTTCTTATGTCAGTGACAATATTTCTCTATTGTTCACCTAGCATTGAGGTTAGAATTCTTTTCCTTTTCCCCCCTTCACTCTTTTGTAGCATGCAGTTCACCTTCTAGTGCCACCTTTGCTTATACCTTGCTATTGATGCATGACCTAACTGGCTACAAGAGTCATTTTTTCTGCTGATACTTTAATTCAAATCTACCCATGGGTGGTGGATAATTTTAATTGCTACCAGCAGGAAGCTGGGTATATTCTGATTCAGACACCTCTGTCAAGAAATGAGTGGTCATTTGTGACATCCAGGAAAATAAAAGTAGCTAAGGGCATTTTCTGACTTGAACTGAGCTGACAGATTTTTACAGTTATGTCTGGAGTCCAACACCCTATGTTTAGGAAAAAAATACATGGAATATTGTGCGTGAGAAGGGGGAAAGTAAGGAAAGTCACTCTATAGAATAAAATACAGCACATGACCTCCAAATCTGATGTGCAAAGGAATACAAAATACCCATTTTTCCTATGCTTTAGAGACATGGTATTTTCAACTCTAAGCAACACCTTTGTTGCATTTACACATTACTACTACAGTGCATAAACATTGCTGTATTTGTAGGCTTTAGCAAGTGGCTTGGAATATGAACTTCATTGTTGTTCACAAGAATATTTAGCTTTCTTAAAATGCCTATTTCCAACATAAATTAGCATATTCTATCAGTCTTTTGGAGTACTGGAAACAATGGACCATTCCAGTTTAAAGGCTAATTAGGATGAATAAAGACTATAGAACCTAGCCATAGCTAGATCATTATACATGTTTGTCATTGGTGTATACATACCAGTTAATACGAGTAAGTGCTTTCACTTCTGAAGAACTCTTCACCAAATCTCAGGTGAGGTAAACTCATCAATGAAGGATCTGATAGTTTTCCTAAGGTCAGGCAATATAGTGCTGTCAAAGAAGGGATATTAAATAAACCTCATGGTGTGACACAACTTGACAAACAAATAGCTCAAACACATGTGCTGTAAGCTTGTTCAAAATACTGTCTGCAAAACAAGCACACAGCTGTGTGACTTTATGTTGCTGTTGTTACAGGGAAGTATTAAAGAGAGACAAGGAAATCTGCAGAAGATCTATCCCAGAAAGACCAATGTGCTATGAATAGGCTTATCATCTCACACATGCAGAAATAACCAGTGGACTGTGTCTTGAGGAGTTACTAAAAAGCCACTCTGGCAATTGTATACTACCTAAATGAACTCAGTGCTCTATGCACTTGCTGGTAAATTAATGTCCCAATGATCTCTAATGTAGTGGTAGAGGTTTAGTGAAACAGTACAAAGGAAAAAAAAAAAAAAGTCCACTTTTCATCAGGGCTGCTTAGCTGGGGTCTGGCCCTAGTCTGAACAAGTGCTAAAGTGCTACATGGGCCCCAGTGCTAAGCGTTGGCCACTTTCACATTTCCCCAGCAAAGCCATGGTTTTTCCTGGGCCATCAGGACTGGCTTAGCAGCTGAGTTTCATCAATATGTTGCACAAGCCAGTTATTCTGTCTCTGAAGCATCCTGATTGAATATATATGCATTGTTTTATCCTGAGCCAGGCTTCCCTGACAGTTCTGGATGATGACAGTTTCATAAAATCTTCCCTCCAACCAGTGACAATGTAAAGCCATAATGAAAACAAATTCAAACGCTGATTGCAACCCACAGTGATATTGCAGAAGGATGATATTTTCTACACTTAATAAAAACATCCTTTCAATAGGCTTTTGTACATCTCAAACGGGTAACAACCGGAAGAATGTAGAGTGTGATATGTGTCAAAATCCTCACAGGTTGACATTTCTTGTCAGAATGGCAAGAACATCAATATAGAGAAATCTTTAGAACCAAGTGGGGCACTGTTTGCTCAGCTAAAAACCTGCTTTCATCTCTCATAAGCACTCAATGAAAAAAATATTCTATTGACATATCAAAGTTTATATGGGTTGCCAAAGGAAAATAAGGCTAGGAAGCCAGGGTGTTTGTCAGAGATAGGTAGAACGAGATCAAGACACTCTGCCAGCAGCTGACAAGGCAAAAGATTGTAGGTCAGCACTAATAGCATGTGATTTAGCTCTAAGAAGCCACTTGTCATATTGCTGCAGCCTGAACACTGTCTCTTAACTGCTCATTCTTTGCAAGAGGCCCACTTTAGCCTTGGTGATTCCAGCGGATACTCATGCATCAGGTCTGTTAACTGAACTACTGACAAAGCCTCTAACCTCTACCCAGTAAATCATCCAGTTAGCTGAAACACAATCAGGTTGCTGTTAACAGGGTTTCATTTTCCATTTTGTTGTTTACTGGTACAGCTGGAGGGGATTTCTCATGCCATTATGTTGCAATCTTCTCTAAAGTTAGCAGAGTTGATTTGGCAAAGAAGGGCATTGCCATTGCTTGCCGTGCTAGACCCTTACATGGACATACAAACAGCTTCACTGCTTAGCTGACCTAATACAACAATGCTGGATCTAGTTCCCCAGGGAAATGTTTGTCAGCAGCTATTCCCCCATACTCATACTGTGAAATCCTAAATACAAACAAGGAGAGTTTTTTATGCTGCTTGCTCAATTACTATTTACTTTTTTTGTTCTCAGCATGTCCTATCATTCATGAAGCAGGAACTATTTGTAGAAAGTTTCTCAAAAGATATGAATGGATTGCTAAATTTTTTTCCTGGCATATTTCCAGTTTTCTGCCTTGTTTTAATTAAAATGGGTGGAACACATATTGCACTTGCTTGCACTGAACTAAATCACTTTAATAAACTCACTGCAAAATTCAGTCAAATGTTGCAAAACTTAGTACTGACAATCTGTCAACACTCTAAGGCATTTTGCTCAACAGGATGTGTTACTAAGTAGTCTGCCCTTTCAGTTTAATTTCTGGATTCCTGAAAAAAAAATTCCCCTTGCTGTTCTCCTGAGAATCCTCACATATGTCAGTTTTACAAAAACTAAGTTGCAGAGTTATCAAGTGTATGTTTTCCACGTTTCCTCAAGGATCAGTATAGTTGCAGACCCATTCTGCTCCTTTACAGTACCACTTTGTTCTTAGAACAGAGGTCTACCATTCGACCCAAAAAGGAGAAGATATCTTCTGAAATAAAAACATGTGAAAGGGGAAGGGTATTTCAGAGAAGAATGGTCCTTACATTTAAATACTAAATATAAAACCTGGTTATCAGCTAAAAGGTCTTTACCTGAAGCTGTGTGGATGCAATGGGACAAATCTGTGTGAACACACACACATACAGTCACTGCGATGAGTTCCCTCTGTCACGCTGACATCATCTTTGTGCTGATTTTCAATGCCAGTTTATTCTAAAAAATTCATTCCCATCCATGTTTTTAAAATGCTCAAAGTTTTTCCCATGAGTGCTCAATGTAAGTTTAGTTTTAACTACAGCTCAATAAACTGGGGAGAGAGCTGCTGGGATCTGGATGTGAGCCTTGGGGAGCAGCAATCACATGGTGCTGCTCTCATCTTGTTGTACACAATTGATCAACACCACTCAGGTCGTGTCTGCTGGGCTGCATGCAGACAGTATACATGGTCATGTAGGTAACACACAATTACAATATCTCCACAAATATTAGGTGAGAAGAATAAGATGCCAAATTTGGTGAACTACAAGGCGTGAAATATTAAATCAGTTTAACTTAATACTTACGTACCATATATAAATTATTGCTGTCATTCAAGCCAAAAGAGGGTCCTGGCACACAGGCAGACTCCCACAAAAGTGGATGAGGCTATACCTGGGGGTGTACCTTGTGTAGGGTAAGGTATTTTCTATCATGCTGAATATCAGCATGGTGACTGGTTAGGTATTAGAAGAATAAAGCATTAAAAGAAAACGTTGTTCTGAATTATCATAGCTCTTTCAGAAGTCGATTGGTCTACTGAAATTAATATTATTAATCATTTGTCCAAAGCAGGAATATTCACTTCCTCATACCCTCCTCTAAGCACAATACCCCACCCTGCAAATTACCTCAAATAATATATTTCCTAGGAGGCTACTCCGGGCAAACACCCCAGAACTCTGTGTTTCTGTTTCATACAGACTTGCAGTTCAGCAGCTCTTATAAATTATAGGATCTAATTATGCTCATTAGAATTACTTGAGGACCTAAAAAGGGGCCATCAACTAGACCTCCAGTGACACCTGTTGCTGTAAAACACAAGGGTTCACTTTATACCCATTCCTGTCTCACAGCCGTTTGCAGAATATCACCTGACTATGTAAGAGATGCATACCTGAGAGAGGCCACTGACCTGTCGAGTGAAATGGCTGTGGAAAATGCAGTGTTTGCAGAAGGCAAAACAAGATCCATTAATTTCTCTTTCAGAGTCAGTGGGAGTCTCAAATCTAAAATCCCCAGCAGTGTGGAAAATGTGACTTGCACAGAGACAGTTACCATATGGTTACTTCTGAATTTACCTGCTGTTCCAGCATGCATGTAGCTGCCCTCTCAGCTGTGCATTTGATCTCTCCCATGGATTAAGAGGAGGGGCTGAGGCCATCCTAGGTGTCACATCCACATGTGACTGGGGTGGCTGGTGGGCATCCTGGTATTGCATTTGCATAGCTGGAACTGCTTAGAACCAGCATTGTACCTTCAGTGTTCACTGTTATGTCTGTGGGTCTATTTCTTTACAGCTTCCCCTGTGTAAGGTCCCTACAATCCTGACAGGATGGACACCATCCCCCAGCCCTGAGGAGCCCTGCTGACTGGCTCCCCTACAGCTGACCCTCCTGCCTCTGCTTCATCCCCAGGCTCCAGGGTGCTCAAGGAAACCTGGTCTCCAACTTCCTGCAAGTTGAGCTGGGTCTTGCTGCTTCTTAAACTCACAGGCACTAAATGTGCCCCTATCCACAATGTCTAGAGGGGTTCCTCCCATTGCACCTACAGTGCTCTTTTGGGTCTCTGCGTCCCAGGGTCTTTCTCCTGAATCCCAGAATTTCTCTTCAAAACTGCAAAACTCCTTAGGTCAGCTATTTCATCTAACTTTACCTCTCCTTAAATGTAAATCCAAGCTTCAGATTTCCCTGTGAAAGCATAACCACCTAATTCTTTCTCTGCCTCAGAGCTGACACTGTGTCTTTCCAGGTTTATATTTCACCTAACTCACATATGGCTTCATTTTGCTGTGTCTGGGAATTTGCCGCTCCCAAGCCACCACACCCTACAGAAAAGCTTTTCAAGAAATCTTTTTGTAGGCTTTAGCTTGCCTGATCTGTTTTTCTTCCGTTACTAAGGTTTTACAAATGAGTTTTAACCCAAAAGTTGTCAAGGAACAATGAATTCATATCCTTTAAGAAAGTTCATTATAATTTTTTTTGCATTTTTTGTAGTATCAGCTGAAATCCTGGATTATTAAAAGACAGATCTGCCAAATCATCACACAGGGAAAACTGTGAGAATCCTTCCAGGCACTTGGGGCTTTCTTGAGAACCAGCTTCTGAATTTTTGTGGTATTAAGATCTTATAAAGTTCAGAGCAAGAAAAGTGCCCTCCTTAATACTGATGGGGCATGTGAAGCTTTTGGCTACTGACTACACACTAGTTTCATAAGCAGTTTAAAAGACAGCTTAGGCAATGAATCAATGCTCACATAATTTTCTGCCTCATTATCAGTGTCTGTTCTCTGCTAAAGACAATGCTGTTCAGAGGGTTGTGCTTATGTGTAACAAATTGCATTCTATTAAACAAAAGTTGATTTATACAATGACAAAGATTTTTAAAAAAACAATTTAAAGAGAGTTGTTCATTTGAGTTTAATTTTCTCATGTTTTGGGGTTTTTTTCATTTTGTTTTCCAGCATCACATTACATGACTCAGATGCAGGACCCTGAGCTCCATTTTGGATCTGCCTTTCAGGCTCTGTTAGACATAAAGGGAATTAATTACAGTAGAGGACATTGCAGGGACTAGAAAAGGGATCAATACATGCATTCCCCTAAGTGTTCAGGCATTAAACCAATGCAGGAATTTTCTGAGAACTAATAAAGGCTTTCTGGTTTTACCCAATTCTTCTAATTTTCCTGAGTTTCATCCCTGCTCGCTAGCACAAATCTTTTTTCATCACTATGTTCAAAACTCTTAATATGAAAGGCATAATTTAGCTTCCATTTTGTTTTATTCGAGGTATTGTTTCTATGTCTGGTAGACCTTGTCTTTTTCCAAACAGAAAGAGTCTTATTTTATTAGTGTTCTGAAGTGCATTCACAACTTATTAATCACAGAAAGAAGCACAAGGCCACTCAAACCACTTTTAAATACAAATACATAAATATAGAGCTTGAGTCTTGAGTAGTCTCACTGTTGCTACCAACTAATTTTGCCAATTAAACTTGGAGTTCTTGGTCACTTGCTGTGTTTTGGAAATATGCAGACCTCAGACAAAGAGTTAGTTACCAAATCAGCAATTCTAGAGCAACAATTCTTTAACAGATTTCCTCTTTTTATGTACATAAACCAGCCCACATTTGAGTCAGTGAGTCCAATATAACCAGTTTCTACCCAACTATTTGGATGCTTAATCTGTGAGTTTCTATCATGGTATGCATGCCAAATAAAGCCCCTTGAAATATTTAATTCAGATGCAGACGTATCTGTTGTGGCTGCCAGCCCAATTGTGCTAACATTAGGTTTAGCCATGATTAGACACTGATTTACGCATTCTAATGTCTTTCTTTTACAATAACATCATGAACCAAGTGACTTGGGAGGAGTTTTTAGAGGGAAAATTGCACTGGGAATATCAGTTATTACTGAAAATATAATGAGGATGTCTAGCAAGAATGTCCTCTCAGCGCTGAGGCTACAACAGGCTCATTAAAAGTAAAAAATAATGTAGCATTTAACGATGTTTTGAAACTCTTACATTTAATCTTTAGTAGAACACACTCATGGAAAGAGTAATGTATTTCTGTCAGGGAGTCTGCTGAACATTGCCTGCACACAGCAGCTTCCCTAGTTTGGGTAGGAGACCTTTTATAATATTGCTCTATTTTTGAAGAGTTGTGTTCATGGAAAATTTATGTCTCCAGCGTTCAGTATCCCTGGTACACTCATTTTTTTCACCTTTTTTTGTTTATCCCAGCATTATTCTATCAAATCAAATTATGATTAAGGCAGTATATTTTAAAATAAATACCCCTTGTTATGTACTATTGTTTTACTTCTACACAGCTCTGTAGAGACCTGCTAGTCCAAGCAACTTGCTCCATATTGAGAAACTGTAAGCCTGGAGTGTAGGCTGAATGCTGATGGTGGCTTGCAGTCAACTGACATGAAGGGAGGTTATCTGGACATTGGGACTGGAAAGCGATAGATGGCCAAGCACAGTGCCAGGCATAAAAAATTTGGTGTATATATATATATATATATTAGGCACATTGAAAAACTCCATCAAAACAAGACTGCCTGTGAGAAAGAGACAGAAAAATTTTAAGACTAAATAATTTTACATAGTTTTAAATTATATGTTTGTAAAATACACATTCAAATAGTATGTCAAATATTAGTTTGATACCTAATTAGTAATGTTAAATTCAAAGTAGAACAATTTATTTTACTCAGAAAGGCATCCAGAAAGGTGCTGGAAATAGAAATTAAAAACAAAATTTAAAAGTTAAAAAAAGGGGGGAGAGGACGAAATAAAAACAAACAAACCCCAAGCAAACAGAACAAAAACCAAAAGGAAAAACCAATATAAAAAGTCCCTAAAGATTTTCTTTTAAAATGTAAAGCCTTGGTAGGTAGAAAGTTGGGAAGCATTGCATTAGGCTTAAGGGGCAGCAAAGATTTTATTGTTGTTGTTGTTGTTGTCATTATTTGTTATTATTATTATTATTAGTAGTAGTAGTAGTATTGTTATTATTATTATTTAGCTAAGAATAGACTGAGATACAGGAATGGGAAGGAGAAAAGTCATTGCTCAGTAGTGTTCCTATCTCGTACACTGTATTTTGTTCAGTTCAACCAAAATCTCAAGTACATGGCAAAAACCCAGGAGCCCACAGATGGGTGATGAGGAAGATGACGGTGACCACTGATCCACTCTATGGGATAAGAAACCACTTTCAAGAAAAACTCCAGAGACTGGGACCATTCCTTCCAGGGAAACACAAATAGCCAGGAAAAAGACAACCTTAGAGAAGGTGGCACGTGTGAGTGACAGAGACTATACTTAGTCAGCAGAGCACAATACAATACTCCCACTGAAGTGCAAAATAATAAAGGGAAAGCCAATAAAATCAAAAGAGAGCAACATTTAGTGGACATGCTTGAAGCTAAATATTGTTTTCCTGCTGTGAGGAGCCAATTAGCACAACATGTATTTGATTCTGAAGCACAGAGTGTGCTCTTATGGCTAATTAAAACATTCTGAGCTCTAGGTTCAAAATTTCAGGTATCAGTCTCTCGTGTAGATATTGAAGTGGCAAGAGAAAGCTATTTAGCCTCTGAGCAGAGCTGAATAGCTGTTTGATGATTGTTATTTGAAAATCTGCTTGTAAAATCCAGTACTTATTGGTGGGACAGTGCACCCTGGGTTTGCTGGGTTGCTGGCCTGATTTGGCACTGTGGTTTCCACACCCCTCAGCCCCACAAGGGCAATTGCTGGAGTATCTGCACCAATGCCAGGGGCAGGGCGACTTCCACCATTTCTAAACTGCTGAAAATATGATGAAGAGCTAAATTCTCTAGAATTAGGTCTCCTTAATCCACTTGCTTTATAGGCTCTAATGAATAATTTAAAACATGAAAGAAATTTTTTGAATGAGCACAATTGCCAACATATCCTTCCATGCAATGTGAACAACAACCTGGTAATCTTGAGATCCTATTCAGAAGCAAAACCCTAGTGCAATTGTTCAATTAAAAACAAATATTGCAGTACCATCAGCAAATCCTTACTTCATCCTTTGTACACAGTTGCTTAAATATTCTGCATCTACCTTTTACCCAGGGTAGTCAATAAAGTGTATTCTGCTTATGGGGTGACTTTTTTTCCACAATACAGTCAGCAAATTATTAACAAATGTTGTGACTATGCATGCAGACATGAATAGTTGTATTTAACATTGTCCACTGCCCTAGCAAATAATTCCAATGGACCCAGTTCTCATCTACTTTACATTGGTACAGTCCCACAAAAAGCCACAACAAAAGTGTCTAAGGAGATGAGAATAAAACACTTGTGTATGCAGAGATAGAGAAATGCACCTTATGTTGCAGAAATACATGTGTCTAGGAAAAATAAGTAGTATCAAACATGAAGAAAAAGTTGTTTAATTCGTGAACTGAGAGTTTAATAACAAACAGTATATTTTTGTCATGACTCAAGTTTTATTGCAACCCTTTTGAACTTCAGACAGCTGTAATTTCCTTTTGTCTATCAGCCAAAAGAAGTTTTACCTCAGTTTAGTATTTTGCAAGGAATGAAAGAAAGAATGACTCAGATAATTGTATTTGAAGCTGCTGGGGAAGGCTATTTTCACTCCCTAGAGGTAATGTTTTTTATGCAAAGCTTGAAGTTTTGAACTACAAAATAAAAAGTGTACTAAATACTGATTTTATTAGCCCTTTAAGCTTTTTGTTTTCAAATAATGGGAGGAAAGATCATAATATTTTTATATGTGTAATAAATCAGTCCTAGAAAGAGAGATGCAGTGCAATGCAATTATTTAATATTAGCAGTTCTCTTGGCCTTCTTGGAACTTGTCTCCATGGGAATAGTTTGTGTTGCTGCCATCCTATGTACTGTCAGATCACAGAAGTTCATTTCACTCCCATCACCACAGTTTTAGAAAAGTCAGCAGGCTGCAGAAGCAGAACCAAAGAACTGAGAGTCTCATTCAGAGATCTTCATATCAGGAGCATATTCCCACCCTATGATAAATGTTGTATATGCCATGAACCATAGGCAGCTCATTCATCTGCACACCCCAACAGGAGCAGCACAAAGAACAGGGAACATAAATGAAGGTGAGAGCTCCCTAAATCTTTCATAGACCCAAAAGATTTTGCCCTTCAATCTAAAGATGACCAAGGCTCCTGAGCAGCTCTTGCTTGACAGCTTGTTTGTCCATGCCTATTGGATACTGAAGATCAGGAAGGCCCCTTCAGTGCCCAGAATTATTTGAGAATACATTAGGCTGCCAAGAGATGTAGATGCAGCAACAAGCGGCAGAGCCTGGAAGTGATAAGCATCTAGGGACTCTCACAATGCTGGGTACATCTCCTAAAAGGGAAGGGATTAATCAGATGATTCTCCCTATCCAAAATTCCCGTTCACCACACCTCAGCTAGCATGGCACCCTTCCCAAAAAACTCTCCTCCCTACTCACTTCCATATGCTTCTTTAAAGCTCAATAGAATCACCAGGGCTAATTACCCCAGTGAAGCAAAACACCTGCACACTGTGTCTTTACAGTGCAGAAAACTAAGTTCTTCAGCTGAAGAGGGTTATGGACAAAATAAATACACTGTGCAATATCCATGTATTTGGTAAGTTTATATCTGCGTATTTGTTCACACACCCACATCCCTGGATCTCCACGCAAAATTTATTTACTCAGGGTCAATTCCAACCCTTTGGTTAACTACATTTGTATTGACTTCATGTCTGTTGTTGAGATTCCTGCAAAGCATGTTACTGCATTTTTGGGGGGTATTTTATGTGATGGGGTGACTTCAAAATGAAATTGTAGCACTGCTGTGTCTGCCAAGCCACCCACAACCTTTGCAGGTGCAGAGGTAGCTGTGGCTCATTTAGCTCACCTCCACCAGCCTCTTTGCTCTTACTTAGTAAAGAGTGGCACACCTCATTTCAGAAAGTCTGCTTAGCATACATCTGCCCTGCAGAATTAGCTCAAGTTACCTGCATGCAGGTTAATCCCTTGAGTCAAACCGGCCAAGTTGTAAAACACTGCTTAAAAAACACAGAACAGGGTGTAACTGGAACCTGACTACATGCTGGCACAGCTTCACCCTGCACTCATAGTCCCTGAGTAGCTGGCCAAGTTCAGACTTGAGTGCAAACAAGGGATCTGGAAAAGCTCAGGGAAATGAAAAAATTGTGCAAGGGCCATTGCTGAGAGATGATTGCATTTAGTGTTTGATCAAACACAGCAACAAGCTTTAAGAATACATCTAATAAATTATTTTTTCCCTCCACCATTGAGATGAGAGCTTTTAAGGGAGTTCAGGTGTAGAATTAAATAGTCATACTTTTTCACACACCTCTAATTTTCCTATCCTTGGCTGCCCCTCTGGGGAATAGCAGTTTCCTGCATTCTGTCTTTGATCCAGTGTCCCAGATCTGAAAGATTTTAGTCCAATTTGTCTCCCACCATTAGTTTGCTTTTCTTATGCTTTAAAAGTAGTTGATAGAGAATTTTCTGTGAAGTCTTGCTGCTAAAACTGCTGTAATGATAATATTAATAAGATGTAAGACAGCCAAATAATGCATCAGAGACTCGTGAAGCTTTCCTCTAAAAATACTGGAATGCAATATGTGGAAAGTATTACACATCAAATTGATTTTTCATGGAAAAGCTTAATGAGTCAATACCCTAGTCATAACAAGATGGGATAAAAGTTCTGAAATTCCTCCTAGAAAATCTAGAATTTTTCTTCAGTAGGTAATTGATACCGCAGCAATGCATCTGTTGGACAGATGCAACTGTCACTGTTAAAAAATGCAGCCCAAGATGATAATTCAGGAACCATTAATTTGTGATGGCCAAGTCATATCTATCCTTGAGCATGTTTGACAGCTCTCAAGAGTGCTTCACCTCCCAGACTGATCCAGGGGTCACAACTCCAGAAAAGCTCAATTTATCAAATACTTTCTTGGTGATATCAGGTCATTGAAGAGAAACATCAACAATGCCACGGAGAGGAAAGAAACTAAAAATCAAATTCCACACCTCAGAGCCTGGGACAGAAGGAACTTACCTAACCATGTAAGTAACTTGAATAAATATACAGATGATTTTAAATTCGGATTTTACTTGTTCCTTGGTATAGATATCTCTGATTTTAAACAATAATTTGTTTTAAATTTATTTGTTTCCAAGAAGGTAACATGAAGTTGTATTTTCTACTGGTTATAGTTGTATAATAACCCACCTGAACATACTTTTTATTTACATTTTCTGCACAATGTACTGGAAGCCCAAAGCTCAGGCTAAAGCAGAAAAATCTGCTATTTAACCCCAGTGCATTAAAGACTTTGGCCATATGAAATCCCATAACAGTTAAAGAAAGACTAAAATATCTAACTAAATATGCAACAGTGCAGAAACAATTTTAAAAGACCTCTGAATCAAGTAATTTGTGTGATTTTAAGGGAATGTTTCAAGCAGGTGTATCAATCTGTAAATTAAACAAAAGGAAATGAAGCAAAGTTGAGAAAGGAAGTAAAGCTAAATTTTAATTTTCATTTGTTCAGGTGGGATTAAGATTCTATCTGTAATTCAGGGGCTGTCAGTACTCTCCATTCTGTAACTCACAGCCTTATTTTATCTTTTTTTTTCATGCACATGTCCAGTGTAGAAGATGACATGTTTCAATTAATCATTCCCACTTTTTGGGAGATGCCATGCCACTCATCTGAAACACTACCTTCTTTGAACCTACATACTTTCCATGAGTTTCAGGATCCTAGCTAACCAATCACTGAATGTTATGTTTGGCATTTGCTCATTCCTATAAGCTTACAAGGTCTGTAATGCAGAAAAACCCTTCTGAGGAAACGTGGGGCAATAACTACAGGAAGGAGGGGGGAAATCCAGGCTGGTAAAACTAAAATATTTCAGTATTTAGAAATCCTAGTGTAAAAGGCTTCCACAGGGTCTGATACCAGTGTGTCTTCTAATATTTACCAGGGAAAGTATATATAATGATGCTGAGAGCAAGTAAACAGCCAATAAAGGGATTTACTGTTTACCATTGTTAGCAACTCCTGGGAAAACTTCAAAGATTTCTGTAGAGTAAAAACCTGCTGTTTATACATTAGACATGTACACTGACTGTACAAGAGAGATCACTTCATCCCTGAAAACTTGCTCTGTGCTTAGCAGCTCCATTGCTACTCTGCTTTTGCAGGAAAGTTCTGCCCACCATGCTCCATCCACTCCCCCTTCATCTCCCCCTGCACCCAGCCTACCCTACAGCTGTCTGAGATAAATGCACATTTGCCCTTGGTTTGGA
This sequence comes from Melospiza georgiana, assembly GCF_028018845.1. Classification (NCBI taxonomy): domain Eukaryota; kingdom Metazoa; phylum Chordata; class Aves; order Passeriformes; family Passerellidae; genus Melospiza; species Melospiza georgiana. Next base: position 41,992,690 of record NC_080431.1, read on the forward strand.
GAGAGTTTCTTTCTTTCCAACACACAGCTAAGGGAATGACTGGCAAAGCTGTCACTAACAGTATCTTCTCAAAAAGAAGATTTTGTGCAATTAGAATTCCCAGCTCCTTAGACGCACGTTCTCAATTCCTTTTGACTTCTTTTTTTTTTTTCCTGAACAAGTCGTGTTAACATCAATTGCACTACACCATGATCATATGAAATATCATCTGCCAGTAGACTCACAATTTAAGGGGCTCAATGAAAGGCATATTTATTTTAGTATTTTACATTCTTAGGCTTCCATTGTTATTGGGAAATATTAAAGTAGTTGCTTCAGAAGTCCCTCTTTGATAAATGCTCTAAAAATTTAGACTGATAACTAGAGACCTGCTAGAGCAATCAGGCAGTTGAATCTGTGACGGTAAAATTGCTCAGATAACTAGTGCAGATAGAAGGACTTTGAAAGACTATTTGAAATTTGACTTTTTTTCAGTGACACTTTTTTACGTATGAATATCTGATAAATTACATTGCTATTAACAAAATTACATTCTAGCCTTATTGTAGCCATGGTTAAACATAAAGTGAAAAGAGATGGAGAAGACCTCTGCATTTCCTTTTCAACAGCCAGTGGGAGCAATCTGCAGGAAAAAATCCGAAAACTTAACACAAAATCAATCTTTGAAATGGATATAAACAGAACTATTTTGTCTGAAAAAAACTGAAGAGTTTATTGCTCAGTGGCAACAGACTAGATACAGGGTGCCTGAAGTCTAGTACATGTTCTTTGGTTTATAGAAGGAAAGATTCAGCTTGTTTGAAGTGTGTTTCCAGATCAGCTCATTCCTGAGTTTGATTTGAGTCACAGGAAGATTTATATGTACATCATGACTTATAGACATGGAATTTAAAGCCATCTGTGTCATTAGGATTATTTATCGGTGTCGTTTGCATGTTCCTCAGAGGCTGCAAAACATTAGAAAAATCAAAATACACCAAAGCCACTTCCCTTTTTCCGAAGGTTAGAAGGGCATGGAGAACCCACTATAACTGTAGGATTAATTGAAACAGCTGCTAAATGCCTGTAATTGCTGAAAAATGTTACCTTCCCAGCAGGAACAGATATTGGTGTCTCCAACAAGATCTTGGTCTCCATTCCCAAAGTAGAGTTGCACTCTCCAAGGATTATAATGCGTTACAATAGACACTTTCAAAAGAGGTCAGGGAATAAATGCTGAACACTGGCAGGACAAAATCAATTCTGAATTTAGTCAGTAATTTTCTTTACATTTCCCTTGTATTTTTTTCAAAAACGCCCTCTTCTGAAAGAAGTATGAAGTGATGAAAATTTGCCATGTTCCAAATCTGAAAGCTCCTACATGAATCAGTGGCTTCTGGTGGGACAATCACTGGCCTGTGGTGGGTAAGATAAGCCTTGGAAAGTCACTTGAATGGAACAACAACTTATTGTTTACATATGCGTGACAGAAATGGTATTCTTTGCTATCTCATCACTGGTATACCTCTTAAACTACACTGAAACTTTATATTTACAGTAAATCAACTTACAAACTGATGTCAAATGGAAGTGAAGCCTATGTATTACTATTATTTATTCATTAGTCTTCTATGGGTTTAGAACCCAGAGACAGTAGATACTTTACACAGCAAGACAAATGCCTGTCAGAAGACAGTAGCAAATAAGTAGCAAAGAGAGAAAGGCAGTAATATTATATTCCTGCTTTCTACTTCTTACTATGCATAATAAGTTTGTATATTTTATTGCAAACCTAAAGCATAATAGGTTGGTGCATGACAGTAGGGTGCTAAAATGAAAATACAGCTTAATTATATACAAGGTTTGAAACAATTTGTTAAGGTGGAGCAGCCTAAGCTGACATAGCAGTCACAGGAGCTCTGCAGCAGTGTTATACAGTGTTATACTGCCAACAAAGGGTAACAGTGTATTCCAGCCTCTCCATGCTTTTCTGTGCATTTCTGAAGGTTCTCCCAGAAGCTGCTTTATAGCTCCATCCATGTTTCTAACATGTGATGTCTCTGGGTAAATATGTGGGGTCCTCAGAATCTCTCTTGCAGTTCCTCATGAAAATTTAAACCCAAGTCATGTTTTTCTGATATAATAATTCAATCTTGTTAAAACAAAGGTTTAAAAGTTTGATATAATGTATAAAAGATGTGACAAAGATGGTTTTGTTTTTATTTTCTGCTTGGGACAGAGGCTGGGCCTTAAGTTATTTTTAGGATATTGCATTTCCTTTTGCTTAAACTGCAGTTTTTCTCCTGCAATGGGAGAGGCCCCACATTTCAAGTGCGGGTGTTCACATAAGAAGCAGCTTGGGTTATTACTATCAGCAGACAGGAAGTCAGGAAACCTCTGCCCTGTACCCTGTTTATTCAAACAAGTTCATTTGTTCCTTGGAGGTCCAAAATGAATTTCATTCCATCCGCTTTTTCAGGCAACAGGTGTTTGGATGAGAAACTTACATCCAGCAGTTTTAGGTTCACAGCAGAATTATGCTTGATAAAACCTGATAAATGCAGGCACTGTATAAAGAAAAGCACTGTAGGGCTAGAACTGCAGCCAGACCTTGGTTAATTTATGTAGAGAGGAAGGGAGAATGGCTTTTTCCCATGCTTCAAGTTAATGCTAGAAGAATCCACTTCCTTTGAGAAAAGTGGCAACTGACCTTTTTCTGCACAGGACAGCTTATTGAAGTGAATCTTTAGCACTTCATGCAGAAGTGCTTCCAGTCCTTTAAGTGCTTTGTTAAAAGATAGATAAACTGTAGATAAACTTTCTGAAGAATTTTAGTAAGAGTTCACAATTCACTTACATAACAGTTATTCTAGAAAGCTGCGGAGTGTGAAATGTGATTTCCTTTCTGTGGGAAGAAAATTTAATGGTATGAAATATCTTACTGAGGATGCACTCATATAATTTTGCAAAATGTTGTACAAAAAATACAGCAAAATTCTAATTTCACATCTCACATTACATTTTACAGGCCTTCTGCTTCCAAAACAGCTATATTTTATAATGTCGGCTTCAAACACAGTGGAAAGCTTGCAGAATGGGAAAGTGATTTGCTTAGACTGAAGGAATGAAAACATTTCTAGATCAGTTGGTAGCATCTGCCACTAATAGAGAATTAGGGAGCTAATTTCCTCAAGGACAGATTACTTCCTAATTGTCCATTTTAAAGGTTCTTCTTTATGGTTGGCATTTATGGTGTGGTAGTTCCTACAGATCAAACTAATACTGCATGCTGAGCAGACACATGAGAAATAAATAGTGGCAAAACCAACAAATAATCAAAATAATAGGGTACTGGCTGACAAGGAAAAATATTCAGTTGTATGGCATAGTTTCCATCACAATTATTTTTGCTATTAAGTATGAATGGAGCCAGACAAATGACTGTTAGTAAACAGTGGCATTTTCTATAGCTTTTCATTAACTCCTACATTAGAGCCTTGGTCACGTGAGTTTTTAAGAGCTTCCAGCTTTCCTCAAAGCCTCAAATAATGTGTGTATTATTTTGGACTAAAATATCACTTTCTCCCTTTTAAGTCAAAATTTCCAAGAAAGAGGGGAAATATCCATTCTCCATCAGATGAGCAATATTTCAAGCTCAAGTCTCATGTCAGAATTTCTTTTCTCCTACAACACCCTCTTTACAAACATCTATCACAGGGAAAATTTTGAATCACTGTATATGGAAATAAATGCTACTTTTCTTTCCCTGTTATTTATGATCTTGTTGTGATCCCGGAGAAAATTATGGAATAAACATAATAAACTAGGTCAGCTAATTATATAATCACACAAATAACTATAAAAAGAAACAAACAAGAAGCATAAGGGTAAAGGGTTATATACACATTGGTGCATTAGGCCATAAAAGGTATTTTCCACTCTGCCAGCCAGCAATACTGCAAGTGTCTCTTCAGACTAATCATATTAAACTGAAGCTAATATGTACTATGAGAGAGGAACAGAAGAATTTTTCTACATGGCCTAGAACTGCAGAGTGTGAGGGATACATATACAGAGTTTAACCCCAAAATATTCTGTAAGTGTATTAAGAATGGATAATCTGCATAAAAGGGAACATTTAAAAGACAAAGTGTGTTGTGTATTTTTCTGCAGAAGTGTACTTAAGAACAGAGGGCAAACAATATGGAACCAAGGGAGCACTGGGTTGTTGCTGTAGTTAAATTTCCTGGGTAATTTTTACTTTGCCTCATGCAACAGCACTGTAGCTCTGGGCTTTTTCTTTGTAGTGGCTGTGCTATTTTGATTGCCTGATGACAACTCTTTTTTTTCGGCCCTTCTCACTTGCTTGTGGGAGTTTTATTATAAAGGGAGATGCACAGGGAAGATCCAAAGAGGGAAATACTGACAATCCCAAAAGACTAGTGGGTACAAGCCACAGAAACATAATTTCTCAGCAGATCATACATCACACCTTTGCTCATTTGTGATAATGTGCTATGGTGCCTAATGTGTTAGGCTGACTTCCAATGGGTTTATCCCTGTTGCACAGTTTGGGTTGAGTATTCAGGTTTCCATTTAGAATCTTTGCTAAACCTAACTTTAAGGTTGTGCTTTATTTTTTCTGTGTTAAGAAAAGGGCTTCAGCATGTGCCAGTATTGTGCTGAATCAATACTTCAGTGCATGCCTAAAAGTAGGATATTTTTTTTCCTTTTTTCCCAAAGAGGGTTGTCTCAGATTTCCCATAAATAGCACAAGCTCTCATTTCAGGTACCTCAAGGTGTATCAAAACACATTGTTCCATATTTTTTCATACATCATACTAACTTTAAATAATCATTACTATACTTTAATCCACAGCCTGCCAAGCTTCTCACAGGGGTGCAGAAGGGAGAGAAAATTAATTTCATTTCCATTCTTTTAAGACTACATAAAGATCAGTTACTGTCTCCATCTGGGCTTCTGTCAGTACTCTAGGAGATGCTGCAGTGAAAGTATTTTGTAACTATCCTGGGAATATTAATGCTATCCATTCCTGGGGAGTGAGGATGGCATAAGAGTAGTATTTGAAAACTTTTGATTCGATACACTGTATTTTACTAAGATGACTTCAAATTGCTAGGGTATGGTATTCATCTTCTGTTGAGCTCATAATAAGAATACTCCTTTGATGAGCTCAGGTCTTCATGTTTTACTGACAGAGATTGAACCTTGTTTCTAGTGTATGTTCTTCCCACTGAGTCTGGTAGCATCCATCAAATCAGAAGTGTCCTGACAACATTTCTTTGTGTCCCTTCAAATGCCAGCATATTGTTTTACGTTCTCATCTTCAGTATTTCCACACAATTTTTCAGTCTTCATGAATGGTAGGCAGTGGATGTGATTTGAAATTTCAGCTGAGTTGGAAAGGATGATCAACAGATCTGTTCCCTCTCTGTTGCCATGTATTCTGACAGTTGTTTTATATGTTTTGTTAGAGTTTGCTTCTCATCTGCTGACTGAATTGCTCATAATATGGTATTCATAGGTGGTTTTCAGATACTCCTGCACAGCCTACTTGATTGCTCATTCTTTGTGTCCTCTACTTTTGGGTTTGTTTTGTTTAGTTTTGTTTCTAAAAAAACACATAAAATCCTTCTGAGAATTTGCTTTCTGATGCAGCAGATTTCCAACTGTTCCTTTTTTCTTCAGATCACTTAATTTCAACTATATAATTCTCCCTAAATGTATATAGGTGTAATATATCAGAATATTGTCATAGCATCTCACCTTTCATTCATTCCATTTTGATTTCTGCTTAAAAACAAGGGGCTCAAAATTCCTTTAATGTACTCATTCTGTATGCAAAACTGCATGTGGTGAACAAATTACAATCATTGTATCACAAGTTTCAGGAAGGACTATGTAAAATCGCTTTTTTCCCTTGGTATCTGAAAGGATTTGATTTCCACTCTGAATATTTAACCTTCCTGAGCCATGTCTACATGTTTTACATAATGATTATAATTCTGTGATGTTATTTTTGTGTAGACATTATACAAACCACATGCTCTAATAAAAAACACTGTCTGTAGCTGAATATCTGCACCACTTAATTTTTCTGCTTTTATAGGAACAAAGCTTGTCATGTTTTGCTACATTTTTTGTGTGTGCTATGGTTTAATGTCTTTGACATGAAACATGTATCACTGGGTTTTTTTTCCTCTAGAAGATTTTTGTCCCTCATTTCTTTTTTCATTGGCTATTTCTAACAATCTTATCCTTTACTATTCAGGCTTAAATATGTGGGAAAAAATACTCTCTAAGTTGAAATGGGAAGAGTGTAGACAATCCTATTTTTCCTCATACCTATCATAAGCCCATTGGTTTACAAGGTTTGAAAACAACTTAGCTCCAACTCTGTGTTACCAGGTAAGAAGTCTCCTCCTTGTGAGAATGGAAAGATCCTTTTATGGCTTAGGATGACCTAGAGAGGCGTGGTGCCCTCCCTGACCCAGAGAGGTGGCCCAAGGACAATTTGTGGGCTCTTCTCACACCACCACCTCCCTCTCCATAGCTGTTTCCTTCTGCCATAGTTGTGTCAGGTAGCTCATTCAGGTTCCATGCAACTTCAACAGGTCAGCTCTGTGAAATGAGGAAGGTGACAGGATCACCTTCTAGCCCTTAGCAGGAGTGGCACAATCAGCTTTCTTCAAAACAAGTGATACAGCAGGTTTTTCTTGGAGTAAGAGGAGGATCAGGATTCATTGCCTGAGCTCCAACTCCTCTGTTCAGCAGTGCAAATACTTCCATCTGAAGTGGAGACAAAATGGGGGCTGTGTTATACACACAGGAGCTAGAGAGGTTGGGAGGTGTCATTTTTCTCTTATGTAAAGGAAATGTTGTAGTGGTATTTGTCCAACTCATCAAGAGATGACAGAGAGACTGCTGGGACAGTTTTTATTTTTCAGTGAAAAATTGGAGGCTCAACATTTTCAGTCACCCCCCAAGAAAGTACAGATTTCACCCAGAACTCATCAATTTGATGGAAATATAACATTGCCTGGCAACAGCACTGCTTGATATGAAATTTAACTGTCAAAATTTTCACTGAGACTTTACTGAAATTCTTCAGATAGTGTCTGGTTTTAGATCTACAACTATATTTAGGGTGAATTAAGAAAGCTTCCTGAAAAAAAATACTGTGTGAAATGCTTATTTTTTTAATAACTGCATTACTTAGGTTTACCTAAAAGGTGCTAATGTCTTTGCAAAGTAATTCTCTGTGACTTGATGCTATTTAAACTTTGGCATTTAAACCTGGGAGCTTACTGTAGTTCAGTTGCTCAGCCCTTGGCACGTCAGTAGAGGAAAAGCTCTGTTTCATCCAGCTTAACTACTTACTCATTTAAAGGTTAAAAAATACTGGATTGTCTCAGTCAAATGTCTGCAACACCAGGAAAAAAAGAGTTTGGGGATGGGAAATGGAACTTTTTACAGTAAAAAGAGCCTGAAGAAAAAAGTGTGTCCATCTCATAACAGGAAGGGAGTTGTACCCCAAACAGTTTCAGAGTATTTAAAAAAAATGAAACCAACAAAAACTGATTTGAAGAAGAAATAGATGAGTTAACTGTCAGCACCTGGAACATGTAGATAAATGAGCTGCATCCTCTCCAGAGAAGTCAATAGAAGTGTACTTGCTTCACAGGTCCAAAATCTTCAGCTGATCTCTGTAAGCTAAAATTTTACCTGAAATAATCTTATAGGGGTTTTTTGTCTTGTTTTCATTTTGGTTTGGAGTTTTTTGTTTGGTTGGGTTTTGGGTTTTTTTTCTGTTTGGTTTTTTTTTTGTCTTGTTTTGTTTTGTTTGGTTGGGTTGGTTTTTTTTGTGTAACATAAGATAAATTTTATAGATTAACTTTTCTGATAATTTTGGGGGAGAGAAGGGAGAAAGTAAAGTGTCTTTGCTGTCACAAATCACTTTGGACGCCTGCAAAAAGAGGTGACAACAGGAAAAAGACAAGAGCATTGATTATGTAAGTGTTCAGCTGTGTTGCTGAAGAACAAACCAGAGACTCTGACAACCACTGGAAAACAGCTACACAAGCTGTGCCATAACTCCAATGTGCTTCCAGACACAAAATGCTACTGCCTTGCCATGCATCTGTGGAAGGATACTTAACTTCAAAATATCTTGGGTAGCACATGATTCTATATCACCCTTTAGTTCTGCGAAGCTGAACACCAGCATTTCCTTTGTGCAAATTATTTCTGAAATCCAGAATCACACAGGAAGATATATGGAAATATCCTGTGGCTTAATGAAAAAAAAAAAAAGGAAATCCAAGTAATTTTTTGACCCATGGTTCAGAAAATGTGTATCCAGTATACACCTAGGACTCACCATAACAGCCATTTCTACTTTTGGAACTATAGAAACAAAGGGCAGCTTAAAAATGCAGTTGCT